>NC_135674.1:20575539-20885051 GCF_964188315.1 Podarcis muralis
AATTCTGATGTTAGCCTGTATCTCTTTTTCATGAATGTGAAGGATATACCTTCTAGGAATTCCCATTTGTATCTGATGTCTGCTCTCCTGAGTGCTGTTGTTAAGAACCTATATTTAGTCCATCTAAGTCTCAATTTCAGTGGAATTTCCCAAAAAATGTCCACTTTTTGTTCAGCAACCAAGAGATTGTCTTCAAAGCTCTTTTGAAGGATTGCACCCTTCATTTTTTTTGATACTAATGTTAATAAGACATCTCCTGGCTGCCTCCTCTCTCTGCTTTTGCGCAATCTAATTCTAAAACAGCTCTCTGAAAGTCCAGCCAGCCAGTCTCTCTTTTCTTCCATCCACTCTGACATTGTCTGTGTGACATATGTTTCCAGGTTTTGCTCTGTATCAGATTCTGGAAGGCCTCTTATCCTTAGTGTCCTGTCTCTTTCCCTTAACTGCAAAAGGAGAATCTGGTCCTCCAGTTCATTCTGCTTCCCTTGAACCCCTTCCAAAGTCCCCATCATCCCTTTTTGTTCTTCCCTCAATTCTCCTACCTCCTCTTTGGCTTTTTCTAGTTTGTCTACTTTGGTTTCCAACTTGTTGACCTTGTATCCCAATATCCCAAATTGCTCTTTCAGTACTCTGTTTGAGTTTTCAATGTCTCTATGAGCTTGTTCAATCAATGTTTGATTAAATTTTTCCATATCACTATTGTCAGGGAATTGGAAGCTGCCGAAAGGCCGGGGGGGGGGGGGAGAGACAAGTATAGAGAGCCTACGTTGCTAATCAGCAGCTTTTCGTCTTCGTCAGAGGAAGAGACTGGGAGGGGGGAGCCAGTGCCAGGAACCAGCCACTCACAAGACAGAGGAAGCAGGAGGCGGAGGTTGAGAAGGTGGGACTGCTGGGGCAGGCGTAAAAAAAGTCAGACGACTCATCTGACCCTTAAGAGATGGATGCGTGTTTTGAACTCTTGTAACTGCTTTGAAGCTTTAGCAATAAATCTTGTGTACAGAGATGGCTGTGTGCCTGGAGCCTTATCTCGGCTAGCTTGTCAGCACATAACCCTTACAGCATGAGTCGTCTCACTTGCTGAAAGCTAGTGGAAAAGCTGAAAAAGGAGAATGGAGAAGGAAATTGCCGAGCTGAGAAAACGCAATGCCGGACTGGAAGCCCGAGCTTCAGATCTTCAGTCACGTCTGGAGGAAGCCAGAGCTGCTCAAAGTGGTGCCACAGGTGGGCTACTGGGGAGTAGGAAAGCTGAGTGGGTGGAAAAGTTTAACGGCGACCCGGAGGGCTATTTGGATTTTAAGACTGAGGTGAGATATTTTCTGGAGCTGGAATCAGCTGAGTTTGCTAACGATGCCCAGAAAGTTGCCTACCTAATTAGTCACCTGTCGGGAGGGGCCAAGAGTTGGGTGAGGCCGTTAATTGCCTCTAATAATGAAGCGCTGCGAAGTCTGCCCAAGTTCTGGCAAGCGATGGATCTGATGTACGCAGATCAAAGTCACATAGATAAGATGCAGCAGGAGCTTTTGGATTTGAAGCAAGGCAGCTCTACAGTGAGTAGCTACTGGTCAGAATTCGCCATGCTTGTGCACAAACTGGGATGGGAGTTGGAATCTGAGCCTGTGCAAGCTTTGTTTAAAGCTGGACTGAACTCTGAAGTTAAGGATGAACTTGCCAGAGGCCCCCGTCCCAAAGATTTGGATGAGTTAACGAAGGCTGCTCTAGCGGTGGGGCTGAGGCAGGAAGCCAGGCTGCGGGAAAGGAAACAGGGCAAGAGCCAGAGTTTCCATGGTAAGCACATTCCTGAAATTCCGGCAGCGGCTTCCGAAGGTCAACAACAGCCGGAGCCCATGGAGATTGACTCAGCCCGCGTGCGAGAGAGTTCAAAAGCCCAACGGCCGGGCGGCAAAGAAAAGAAGGACTGGCAAGCAGCCAAGAAATGTTTTTTCTGTCAGAAAACTGGACACTTTGCCAGAGTGTGTCCGGAGCGTCGTAACTGGCAGGGAATGGTTGGGGCCACCCAACAGGCAGAGACAGAGGGACCCCAGGCTTCGGGAAATGGGGCAGCCTGGCTGGTGGTGAACCGGGGCAACAACCAGGCGGGAGCAACAGCGAAAGTCCTCGGCCCGGGTACCCCAAAGCAAGCATAGTGTTGAAGGTGGTGCTAGAACTCCCAAACGGCCATGTGGTGGAGGAGTTTGCCTTGGTGGATTCAGGGGCTTCGGCGTCATTTTTCAGCATGGAGTTTGCAGCGCAGCACCAACTGGACCTGAGGCCTTTGGATTTTCCACTGCAAGTCACTACAATTGATGGGAGAGAACTGTTGGGAGGGGAAGTGACCCATCAAATGCCTCCCTTGAGGATGCGGGTGTCTACCCACTCCGAGGTCATCACCTTTCACGTGGCCACGTTGGCGGGTCCACCTATCATACTGGGCATGAGCTGGTTGGCCTTGCACGATCCGGTGGTCTCCTGGCATCAACGGTCCCTGACTTTCGGTTCGGCGTACTGCATGTAGAACTGCCTGAGCCTAGAGCAACTTCGACGGTCGGAGGCCAGGATGGCAGCAGCATGCAAAGCAGGGACGACCGATATTCCTCCATATTATCGGGACCTACAGGAGGTGTTCAGCGAGAAAGAGGCTGACACGTTGCCACCGCATCGACCATATGATTGCCAGATCAACGCTGCGGGTGGGGAAGCTCTACTCCATGCCGGAGCGAGAGATCAAGGACCTGAAGGACTTTATTGAGAAGAATCTAAAGAGAGGATTCATCAGGGAATCCAAGGCGGCAGGTGGGAGCCCCGTGTTCTTCGTGGACAAGAAATCGACTAACGAGAAGAGACTCATAGTGGATTACAGGGTCCTAAATTCCCTGACGGAATCTGTGGCCTTCCCAATGCCCCGAATCGACGACGTTCTAGCCAGGGTGCGGAAGTGGAAGATTTTCACCAAGCTAGACCTCCGGGGGGCCTACAACCTCATCAGAGTACGAGAGGGTGACGAATGGAAGACCACCATGTTCACCCCGCTGGGGGCGTTTGAGTATCTCGTCATGCCTTTCGGATTGCAGTCGGGAAGCCACTGTTTCCAAGCCTTCATGCATCACGTGCTAGGGCCGTTGCTGTACCGTAACTGCATCTGCTTCTTGGACGACGTGCTGGTGTACTCAGACAACGAGGAGCAGCATGTAAAGGACGTGTGTCAAGTCCTGGGCAGACTCAAGGAGCATCGCTTGTGGGTGAAGCTGGAGAAGTGTCGTTTCCACGTGAAAGAGGTGGAGTTCCTGGGTTACAAGTTGTCGGACAAGGGCGTGGCCATGGATCTGAAGGCTGTGGTTGGATGGGAGAGCCCCAAGAACCGGAAAGACGTTCAACGTTTCCTGGGTTTCAGCTACTTCTACAGGAAGTTCATCAAGAACTTCGCAAAACTGACGGTGCCCGTAACGGACTGTCTTAGTGCTAAGAAAAAGTTTGTCTGGACTGAGGAGGCGCAAAGGGGGTTTGAGGAGCTGAAGAGAGTCTTTGCGTCGGAGGAGCAGCTGCTGCACGTCAACCCCGAGCGACCGCTGCGAGTTGAGACAGATGCCTCGGATCGGACGATAGGGGCAGCGCTGCTACAACCAGATGGAAAAGGGGAGTGGCGGCTGTGTGCTTTTTTTCTCGGAAGCTGAAAAGGCAGTGCAGAACTACACTATCTACGATAAGGAATTGCTTGCGATCGTCGCTGCGTTCAAGCAATGGCGACATTTCTTGATCAGCGCGAGGCATCAAGTTTTGGTGTGCACGGACCACAAGAACTTGGAGTACTGGCGTACGGCGCGGGTGCTGTGCCAGAGGCAGATACGCTGGGCAGAGTTTTTTGCCGGCTTTAACATTAAGATTGAATACGTGCCAGGGGAGCAGAATGCGAGGGCGGATGCGCTGTCTCGCAAACCGGAGTACCTGGGAGAGGAAGGGCCGTCGGTCACCAGACTAATGTTCCCCGAGACCCAGTGGACTTGTGGGGGGGCGTTGGTGAAAGACGACGAACTGATGAGGCTGCTCAGAGAAGTTGACTTTGCAAGGCAAAAGATGGGGGATTTAAGGCAAAAGGGGGATGCCGAGGGGGGTTTCGAGGTGAAAGGGGGGCTTCTGTACTATTGGGGGGCTTTGTATGTCCCAGGTGAAACCCTCCGGAACAAGATCCTCAAGCAACTTCACGACAGCTGCACGGCGGGACATTTTGGACAACACAAAACTATGCTACTGGTTACCAGGGAATTTTGGTGGCCCAAAGTGAGGGTGGATGTAAGGGAATATGTGAGGCGGTGTGACACTTGCCAAAGGGCCAAAGCGGAAAGGACGGCACCAGCAGGTTTGCTAGAACCTTTGCCCACACCAGGAAAGCCATGGGAGGTGGTGGCGGTGGATTTTATCACAGATCTGCCCAGGTCTAAGGGTAAAACAGCAATCATGGTGGTGGTGGACCTCCTAACCAAGATGTGTCATTTTGTGGCTTGCTCACACACCATGACGGCGGAAGAAACAGCCAAGCTGTTCGTTGAGCACGTGTTTAGGCTACATAGGGTGCCCGCACGGGTGGTTTCGGATAGTGGGACTCAATTCACCTCATGGTTCTGGTGCAAGCTCATGGGTTTGTTGCAAGTAGAGGTGAGTTTCACCACGGCAAGGCATCCTGAGACCAATGGGCAGGCGGAGAGAGCAAATGCTGTCTTACAACAGTACTTGAGGTGTTACGTCAGTCAGAGACAGAATGACTGGGTGGACAAACTAGCTCTAGCAGAGTTTGCTTACAATAACGCGGAGAACGTGTCCACAGGGATGACTCCGTTCTTTGCTAATCACGGGCGTCACCCCAGTGCTTTCCCGGGGAGGGGGGAGGAGTCGTGGAGTGTGCCTGCAGCAGAACGCTTTGCGGAGAAAATGGAGGCGATCCACCTACAGCTTCAGTTGAACTTGGAAAGGGCTAAGGAGGTTTACAAGAGGGAGGCCGACAAGCATCAGCGGTCAGGGGAAGTCATCCGGGTTGGGGATAAGGTGTGGTTGTCCACGCAAGGGTTGCCCTGGAAAGGAGGTTGCAAGAAACTCAAACCCAGGAGAGTGGGGCCTTTTGAGGTAATCCAGCAAGTCAATCCGGTGGCATTTAAATTAAGGTTGCCCGAGAGCATGAGGATCCATCCGGTGTTTCACAGGTCACTGCTGTCCCCCTACAGGGAAGGGGGGAGGAGGCAGGGTAGTGGGGAGGGGGAACTCCCACCACCCAAAATGGAGGAAAGGGAGCAGTGCAACGAGGTTACGGAAATACTGGATTCTCGCTGGAGTGGGGAACAGTTAGAGTATCTGGTGGCGTGGGAAGGGGCCCCGAATTCAGAAAATACCTGGGTCCCGGAGAACTGTATCACTGACGAGGGTCTAATGGAGGAGTTCCACAATTTCTTCCCTGACAAACCCAAACCCCAGGGTAGGTTTTTTCAACAGGTGTTCGGGACGACGGACGATGAAGAGGAGTTCGAGGGATTCCTACCATCTGACAAGGAGGAAGAAGAAGAGGAAAGCGTCTATTGGGGAACACGGGGAACTGTGGGTTTGAGGGAGGATTGGAAGGCTGTTTTTGAAGATACGGATGAGGAGGAGGGAAGTTTTCCCGGTTTTACCCCCGCCACCCCGGAGAAGGGAGAAATGGGAACGGTCGATTCTCCCGAACGGGAGGGGGCCTTTGAGGAGGGGGTGGATGTCAGGGAATTGGAAGCTGCCGAAGGGCCGAGGGGGGAGAGAGACAAGTATAGAGAGCCTATGTCGCTAATCAGCAGCTTTTCGTCTTCGTCAGAGGAAGAGACTGGGAGGGGGGAGCCAGTGCCAGGAACCAGCCACTCACAAGACAGAGGAAGCAGGAGGCGGGGGTTGAGAAGGTGGGGCTGCTGGGGCAGGCGTAAAAAAAGTCAGACGACTCATCTGACCCTTAAGATATGGATGTGTGTTTTGAACTCTTGTAACTGCTTTGAAGCTTTCACAATAAATCCTGTGTACAGAGATGGCTGTGTGCCCGGAGCCTTATCTCGCCTAGCTTGTCAGCACATAACCCTTACAACTATGAACCTGTTGTGTAAAGTTTTGCATCGACTGAACCATTTCTTTCCTAAATTCCAAAAGTTGCTGTGCAAGTAACTCTGTCTGCTCTCTCCCCCCATTATCAGGCAGTTCCTCTTGTACACTGGCCCTTCTAGCCACAGCCGCAGCTGCAGCTTTTCTGGTAACTGTTCCTTCCTGTTTACCTGACATGTCTATATCAGTTGCTTCCCAGTGTTATTTTGAATTATTCAAGGTCACACCTGCAAAATCCAACTCTGTCCAGCCGTGAGATTGTTTTCCCCCTCCCAGACTTATTTTCCAGTTTCCCTTTCCCTTTTGTCTGCCTTCTCCCTCCCCACTGTAACAAATCATACAATCATACAATAACAAAAAGAAAGAGCAGAGAGGAAGAAGAACATCCAATAAAATTAAGAGACTTAAAATGTACAGTTGAAAGGGAGAGATAGAAAATAAAATTAAAGAGTCCAAAAAGAAAAAATCAGGGCAGTACAATTTCAGTTTTGTGTCTTTTTATTTTTATTTTTTTAAACTTTTATTTTGCTTTAAACAGGTACATATAAATATAGACAACCAAAATTACAAAGGAAAATTCCTTAATAGTAATGAAAAAAAACCTTAAAAAACTACAAAAAATATTGATGTACATGACACAGAACATAAGCAACTATGGGAAAGATAAAAGAAAAGAAAAAAGAAAAAAAGAAAAAAAAGAAAAAGAAAAAGGAAGATGAGCCAAAGCAGGAAAGCTCATCTATTGTACACTTCCGTCAAGCTCACAACAAATCATTATTCTTATCAATTATCTCTATCTGCATTCCAAAGGAATCCCTCATCTTGGTATCAGGGAGCATTTCTCTATGCGGTATCATTCTAAACATAGCCAGATCTTTCTTGCTGAGCCCTTGTCCCCTAAATAATTATTTAAACATTCCCATTCTTCTTTCACCAATTTATTAGGTTTATCTCTTATTGCATCTGTCAGCTTTGCCAGCTCCAAGTACTCGCACAATTTGACTACCCATTCCTCTTTAGTGGGTGTATTTTTATCTTTCCAGTGTTTTGCCACCATAACCCTTGCTGCTGACGTTGCATACATAAATAGCCTGGTTTTGTTTTTGGGAATATTATCTGAAACCATTCCTAGTAAAAATTCTTCCGGTTTCTTGCTAAATGTAGTTTTTATCAATCTCTTTATCTCTTCATAAATCATGTTCCAAAATCTTTGTATCTCTAGACAGGACCACCACATATGATAGTATGTTCCTACCTGTTCCTTACATCGCCAGCACTTGTTATTGTTTTATTTATTTGTTTTTGCAAGTTTTACAGGGGTCAGGTACCACCTATAGTACATTTTCATAAGATTTTCCCTTATAAGGAAACAAGCCATGAATTTTATATTTTTAGTCCATAATTCATTCCAAATATTGGGTTTGATCGTATGTCCCAGGTCCCTCTTCAATTTTACTGTAATTTCTTTGATATCTTCCTCCTTTCTTTGCCAATTCAAAAGTAGTTTGTACATTTTAGAAAGTGTCTTTTGATTATTATATAAAATATCCTTCTCCAGATAGGATATTTTTTTGTCAAATCCTTTGGTTCTTTTATCCTTTTCAAGGGTGGCTTTTAATTGATAATACTCCAGCCAGGTTATTCCCTTCTGTTTCAATTCGCTTAGGTCCTTTATTTTCGGATCAATCGCTGTTCATATTTATCCTGTGAACCGACATAGATTCCATTGGTGACAGCCACCATGGTGTTTTGGTTACTACTGATTTTTTACTCCTCTCCCATACTTCATATAATGCCCTTCTCACAATATGATTTAAAAATCCTTTGTGGGGGCCAGAAGGTGTTAAAGAACGACAGAACCTTTTATATGTATGCAACAACAGCAGCAAGAATACTAATTGCAAAATATTGGAAGACACAAGATTTGCCCACACTGGAAGAGTGGACTACATGGAATTGGCTGAAATGACTGGCAGAATCCGAGACTTGGGAGAAGAAACAATTGAAGAGGATTGGAAAAAAATTAAAGACTATCTACAAAAATATTTTAAGTTATATGAATGTTAAGAGTTTGCATGACTCAGAAAATTTAGCTTCAGCAACAAGATTCGGTGATATGGAAATTAAGTTTATAATTGCTGCCTCAAAGTACAGTTTAAGGTCAGGGACCGCAAAGCCTCCTTTTTCCTTCAACTCTGTTAGCAGCTTAAATTTTATGCGTGGTTTTTCCCCTTGCCAAATAAACTTGGCAAGGTCTTTCTGCCATTCCTTAAAACACTTTACGCCTCTAATTATAGGTATTGTTTGGAACATAAAAATCATCTTTGGCAATACCATCATTTTAACTGTGGATATTCTCCCCCACAGGGACAAATTAAATTTTCCCCAAGTCTCTAGTTCTTTTTTTATTTCCTTCCACTTCTTCTCATAATTGTCCTTATATAAGTTTATATTCTTATTGGTGATCCAAACCCCCAAATAATTTACCTTATTGGCTACCTTTAAACCTGTTGTATTTTCCAGTTCCTCTTGTTCCAACTTACATAATTTTTTTGTTAATAATTTGGATTTTCCTTTATTCAGTTTGAACCCAGAGACCTTCCCAAATTCTTCCAGTTGTGCAAGCGTTTTTTGGATACTTTCCACTGGGTTTTCAGTGGTTACGATTACATCATCGGCAAAGGCTTTAATTTTGTAGTATGTAGTTCCTAGGTTAATTCCTCTTATATTTTTATCCTTTCTTATTGCTATTAAAAGTGGTTCCAAGGTGGCAATAAAAAGAAGTGGGGAGAGAGGGCACCCCTGTCTTGTCCCCCTTTTGATGCTGAACTCTTCGGTGATCTCGTTATTTATTAGCAATTTTGCTTTTTGGTTATCATATATCGCCCTAATTCCATTAATTATTTTCTCCCCTATGTCCAGACCTTTGAAAGTTTCCAATAGGAAATTCCATGATACTCTATCAAAAGCTTTTTCTGCATCAACCAAAGCCACTCCCGACATGGGGGGGGGGTGTTGCGGGCTCACGCCCCACCTACAACCTCGTGGGGCTGGCTGCAGCCCCGCGGGACTTGGGGAATCCCGGGAAGTATTAGTATTCATTATTCAGCGCTCCAGCCAATCAGCTGGCGGCAGGGGCGGGCTTACTAGGGTTCATTTAAGGTCGGGGCAGCCCGTGCTCACCCCTTTTCTTTCTTAAAGCCAGCTGCGGTTTCCCACCCACCCACCCACCCTCTAGGTTGTCTTTTGGACTTTGCTATGGGCTTCGGCTGGTCGCCACAAGGGGCCTGGTAGGAGTTTTTCCACTTGGCTAATTGGCAGTATTTTGGAAGCCACTTGGTTTTTTCGCCTACCTCGTAGCAAAACGTCACAACACCTTTGGTTTGGGCGGTTAGGCATTGGCAGGGGTATTATTATGCAAATGAGTTGGGGGGGAGAAACGCCATCACCTCCCCCAAATGTTGAAGGGTAGTTCGTTAAAGGACTCCGGGGGGTGTCGCCTCATCCGAAACCTATGAAGGCTAGGGCCTAAAGCGCGCTCCCGAGCGGCAACCCCTCGGGGAGCGCCTAGGGATGTGCATCTCGGGGGCTCCCCCTGTTGGTGCTTAACCCTTCCCGGTTCTATGCCGGTTAGTCTGATAGGGCCAATGCCTAAAGCCAATACCGCTCTTACCTGTAATCAATAAAGTTGTGGCCATTTTTTGCCCATTAACCTAAATTCTGGTGTCCAGTGTCTTTATGTGATGGCCTGGGAATCCGATTCAGAGGCTGAACCGGAGGAACCCCAGCCTGCACAGGAGTCCCCGCCTCCAGGGCCAGCTGAGCTGGGGCAGGGCCTTGGATCTGAAGCGCCTGCACCTGTGCCGGACCCTCAGGAGCAGGCACCAGGTGATTCCACTCTGGCTCCGGAGGTGATTGAGGACACAGTGCCTACAGGTGCGCCTCTCCCAAGAAGAATAAGAGTTTGGATATGATATCCCGCCTTTCACTCCCTTTAAGGAGTCTCAAAGCGGCTAACATTCTCCTTTCCCTTCCTCCCCCACAACAAACACTCTGTGAGGTGAGTGAGGCTGAGAGACTTCAAGGAAGTGTGACTGGCCCAAGGTCACCCAGCAGCTACAAGTGGAGGAGCGGAGACGCGAACCCGGTTCCCCAGATTAGCAGACTACCGCTCTTAACCACTACACCACACTGGCTCCCAGCCCTGTCAGGGGAAGGTGAGTCTCCTCCTGGGTCCAGTAACCCTCCAGCCTCTCCTGAGCTGCAGAGGCTCAGGGCAGAGAGGCGGAGGGAACTGGTTTCTCCCAGGAGGAGTGCTCGCCTTAAGGCCAGGAGAGGCGGGTCTCCTGGGAGCCGGGACCACCCCTGGCCTCAGAGAAGATAAAGGCCAGTCAGCCCGGTCCCAGGTTGCGGGAGCAACGTCGTTGAATACCTGCTTCTGCCCGGACCCAGACCTGTCCTTCCAGAGTTCCCGTCCCCGCCCGGCTTCCTGCTTCGGACCCCGCCTCGCTCTTTGTGAACTGTTTCCAGACTTGTGACCCAGGACTGGACTTTGACCACGCCAACGGTAACCTTCCCCCCGGGACCAGCACACTTTATTTATTCCATCTGTGGGAGGGGGCGGGAATCGCCACGCAATAACATGGCCATCTTTTTACATGGTTTCATTTCCACATACTCCAGCAGGTCAATTATTATTCTTGTATTGTCTTTTATATGTCTATCTGGTAAGAAGCCAGCCTGGTCTCTGCTGATTATTTTGTTTAGAGTCTTTTTTAATCTATTAGCCATCACCCCAGCATAGATTTTATAGTCTGTATTCAACAGGGAGATTGGTCTATAATTTTTCATGTCTGTCAACTCCACTCCCTGTTTCGGGATTAGAGTGATCAGTGCTTCTTTCCATGATTGTGGTATATCTTTCCCACCCAGTATATTATTCATATACCGGTTCATTATTCTTTGTAATATAGGGAGGATTACTTCTTCCAGGTTCTTATAGTACATTAATGTGATTCCGTCAAGACCTGGCGATTTGCCACTCTTCATTTTTTTTTATTACTTGTGCTATTTCATCTATTTCTATATTGAAGTTTAGGGCCTCAACTTCTTCTTTTTCCATTCTTGGTAATTTGTTTTGTTGTAAATACTGTTCCATTTTATTAACCTTTAATTGTTCTTGCTTATACAAATCTTTATAAAAGTTTAAGAATTTTATTTTTATTTTTACTGGGTCTGTTATTTCCTCCCCTTGGTCCAAAATTTTATTTATAACTTTTTTTGTTTGCTTTTCCTTTATCATCCATGCTAACAACTTACCGGGCTTATTGGCGGATTCAAAATACCTTTGTTTTGCCCATTTAATTTTATTTTCTACTTCCTTATTTAACATACTAGAGATATGGGATTGCAATATCTTTATTTTTTGTAATATGTCATGACTTTTTGGATTTTTGATCAACTCTTTTTCATTAATTCATATCTGTTTAGTTAGCTCTTGGATATTATTGTCTTTTATCTTCTTCAGCCTAGCCATTTGTTGTATTCCAAGACCCCTCATGTATGCTTTACTTGCATCCCAAACTACATTTATATCTGTATTTTGTTTCCCATTTATCTCAAAAAATTCTGCTAACTTGATTTTTGCTTGTGTCACCCATTGGTTGTCTCTCCATATCTCATCGTTCATCCTCCACCTTCCCTTTGTTTGCTTTTTAATTTCCATATGTATTGTTACTGGATTATGGTCTGATATAGTCCTTCCCAGAATTTCTGCTTTTTCTAAGAAATCCAAGAAATTCTAAGAAATTTCCTTTAGAAATCCAAATAGCATGTAACCCACCCACTGATTTTTTAGCTTCCGAGAAGTGTGTAATATCTTTCCCATTAGGGTGTTTAATTCTCCATGAGTCATAGAGGTCAAAATTGTCCACCATCTGGAAAAAGGAGAGCGGTAATTTACCTTCATTGGTAAGTTTCCCTCTAAAAGTTCTATCCCATTCGACCGAGACCACTCCATTCCAATCTCCCATAAGAACAATATTCTCCCCAATATAATTCCATAACTTCTTTTCCAGCTCCTTGAAAAACTCTGATTTATTATTATTCGGAGCATAAATGCCCACTATGATTATTTCCCCCCCTTCTATCGTAATCCGCACTCCTACAGTTCTACCTTCTTCATCCACAAAAAGTAATTGAGGGTCTAGGCTTGTTTTAACATAAATCACAACACCCCTCTTTCTCTCTGTTCCTGATGCAATAAACTCTAGACCCAGGTTTCTATTCTGTAATACTCTTGTATGACTTTTTAGAGATATGGGTCTCTTGTAGGCATATGATATCCCATTTTTTCCTCTTTAATACGTGATTTATTTTATTCCTTTTAAGTTTACCGTTTAGCCCATTTACGTTCCAAGAAATGCACTTTAGTGCCATAAAGTCTTAATGATCATACGTCACCTTTTCAAAATTAAAATTTAGAAATAAAGTCCTATTTTCCAGTTCTGTTACAATCTTGCTTCTTCGGCTTCTTGTGGTTTCTCTCCCCCCCCAAGTCCTTCCTGGTTTTTTTACGAAAAGAGTCTGCTTCTTCCGCCGATCTGAAGGTCTTGCGTCTTCCTTCAAAGGTAAAAGTTAACCCTTCGGGGAATTCCCATCTAAATAAAATTTTGTTTTTCTTTAGAGCAGTTGTCAGGGGTTTGTAGTTTTCCCTTTTCTTCAGGAGGCGAGTTGGGACCTCTTTCATTATTTCTATGACTTTGTCATTTATACATAAGGCATTACTTCTACTTTTCAGTAACATTTTTTCTTTAAGAAGTCTTGAGTTCAAGAAGACCAGGCAGTCTCCTGGTCCTTTTTTGGTTTAGGTTTATGTGGTTTTTGGTTTTTAGGTTTATGTGGTTTTATCCTGAAGATTTTATCAATATCAAGTGATAAGTCCTCCCCCTGAACCCCCAACCAGTCCGCTAGGGCTTTTAATAATTTTGTTGAAATGTCCTCATCCTGGCTCTCTGGTATTCCTCTCAGGCAGAGAATCATTTCCTTTTGTCTCAACTCAAGGACTGCCAATTAGTCCCAAATCTCCTCCTGCATCTTACTTAGGTCCTCTATTTCCCCCTTGTTTTTGTCTTGGGTTTTTTTCAGTTCTTTTTGCTCAGCCCCCATCTTTTTGGTTATTTCCTCTTGCTTCAATGTCTTTGCCTTCACTTCTTGCACTGTCTTATCAATTTCTTTATTCTTTGTTGTCAATTGGTTCATTTGATGTGTAAGGTCCATTATAAGAGCTGAATTTTTTTTCAATTTTATTGCCCATAGTTACTACTTTCTCTTCCAGTGATTTTATATTTCCGCCTACTGAGTTTATTCTGTCCCCTAAGTCTTTCTGCATGGCGATAATCAAATCCTTTACATCCATACTTGCTTCACCTTCCGCCACCGAAGTTCTCCTTGCTTGGCTGGAAATTAAAGTTTGGCCAATTGTTAATTGTGTTTCCTTTGAACCCATTTGGGTGTTTGGGTATTTATGGATGGCTGGTTGTTTTGAGATTGAGTTCACTTGTCTTTCGATTCCGCTTCTCCGCCTTGGATTCTATATAATCTCCAAAGATTAAAGCTATTGGGACTTCCCTGTGGGAAGTTTAATTGGATCTAATTTTCATGGGTAATTAATTTTATCTTTATGCTGGAAATATTTGGAATTTTAAATTTCCCCTTTATTTATATCTGATGTTTATGCTTTACAGTTCCTCTAAGCAAGTATTGGCGTTGCGGGTATGGCTATTACTTTTCCTCTTGGCTGTTGTGTCTTTTCCTTCCACATGTGGCCGCTGTGTCGCTCTTCCTACTATTCTTGAGTATTGGCTGTTATGTCTTCTTCCTCCACTAGTGGCCGCTGTGTAGCTCTTCCTACCGTTTTTGGCTGCTGTAACTTCTTCTTCCACTAGTGGCCGCTGTGCCGCTCTTCCTGCTATTTTTAATTATTATGCCTCTTAGCTGTTATGTCTTCAGTTTTGTGTCTTTAAGAGCAAGGTTGTACTTAATTTGTACTTATCTGCTTGTAATTGTCCCAAATAATGGTGACTTGCAATAGTTCCAAAGTCCAAGTCTCCACTTTATTCCTTATTTGTAATCGCATGGCATTTTGAGTTGATGTTTAATTCACAAACATGCTGGAGTTCCAACTGGCATATCTTTCTTGGCAGGCACTTGCAGTCTCTTGGGGCAGTGAGGTTGCTTTGGAAGCTATTCCAGGCTCTTTCCCACTTTCTGGGGTTTCCCCTCAGAAGTGCCAAGAGTTCCCTGCTAGCTCCCCTTTTGTGCCTCCAGACCAGAGAGTCTGGGATTTTTTCTTTCCCCCTTTCCTCTTCTCCACCGCCAATTTTTAAAAGACTGTTCCCCAAACTTCACTACCAACCCAGACATGGATTTCCTGTCCCCAAGATTCGCCCAATCACTGTCAGTCCAGCACGTGAGCTGTGCTTCACCCTCAGCTGACAGTTTGAGCCAAAAATCTTTGGTTTCCTGCAGATACCTGAGCACTCTCTTGATGCCATTCCAGGCACTCACACCAGGCTTTGTAGCCTCCGTGCTGAGCAGATTCGTAGCAAATGCTATATCTGGTCTGCTCCACTGGGAAAGATACAACAAACTCCTTAGAGCGGACTGAAAAACCTCAGGGTTTGAGAACTCAGAATGGTCCCCAAGCTGACTGTCTTTCACATAGCTCGTCTGCATGGGCGTTCTGACCCCTGCACACTCAGCCATTCTGAACTTCTCAAGCAGCTGCTCAATCTTGCCTTTCTGACTCAACAAGAAACTGCCGTCCTGGGTTCTTTCAACCTGGATAGGTAAACCTTTACCAGACCTAGGTGCTTGAGCTTAAAGTGCTTTCCAAGCTCCTTGGCAAAACCTTGCACCTGTTTTTCTGTCTTTGCCACATGGATGATGTCATCCACGAACACCAAGACTAGCTCCTGTGTTTCTCCTGACCCCTTCAGGTACAGACAACGGTCTGCAAGACTCCTCTGGAACCCCATGCTCTGCAAAGCATCATTCAGACACAAATTCCAAGTTCTGGCCGATTGCTCCATAAATGGACTTGTGCAATTTCCACACTGCATCTGGCTTATTGCCCTCAAACCCTGGAGGAGGTAGCATGTACAGATCCTCCTTGAGGTCTGAGTTTAAATAAGCAACATCCACATCAAAGTGATGCACCTGATGACCTCTTTGTGCAGCTACGGCTAAGAGCACGCATAGAGTTTCATTTCTGGAAGTAGGAGCATACACTTCAGTGTAATGCAGCCCCTTCCACTGCGTGAAACCTCTGGCTACTAGTCTAGCCTTGTACTTTGGTTCTCCAGTCACAGTGGGTTTAATTCTGTAAACCCAGTGACAACTCACGGCTTGCTTGCCTGCTGGCAGCGTCGTGGTGGAGAGCACACCTAAAGACCTCATTGAGCTCAATTCCTTCTCCATTGCCTCTTGCCATTTCCTGGCTTCTGCTTCAGGCAACTCCTGAACTTCCTCAAAACACACTGGCTCGCATTGAGCCATACCAACCCACACACTAGTCACCTCAAACCTTTCGGGTGGTTTACCTTTCATAGTGCGTGCTGAACATCTGAGCACTACTTCAGGTGCCCCCTCTGACCCACTGGGGCCAGCTAGTGTGTCCTTATCATCAGAAGACTCCCCCTCTGACTTACTGCATCTTCTGGACTTCTGCACTGGATTTGTGGGAGATGAAGGTGCACTCCTTTGCTCTAACGTTACCGCCCTTGGAGATGCCCTTTCCTGTTCCTACTCCTGGTCAGGGACCTGATCCTCAGTAGCAGGTTCAGTTTCTACCTCTCCCTCATCAGCAGAGTCAAGCAGACTCTCTGAGAGAATGTCAGGATTCCCATGGATGCGCGTCCACCCACTTTGCTCACAGAACTCAGCACTCTTGCTGACTAGAACCATTGACTGATTGCCCTCTGGGTAAGCAAATCTCCACCCCTTAGTCATACACACAAAATATCTTTTTTTTAAAAAAAAATATTCATTTTCCAAACAAGTTTTATACAGTCAACAAATTACTTTACACTCATGCTTCAATTTTTTACTTCCCTCAGTTTCTCTGTCAATCTTTCGAAAAATTTCTATTTATTGACGCATTTCTAAACATGATATTGCCTTTCCCCACTCCTTTTCCTCTTACTCTCTTTTTTGCAGTATTTCTTACTATTTCACAGAGTCTCTTCAAAACCAACAAGCGTTGTCTGTGCATCACATATATTTTTCAGATATCCTGTAAATTTCCCCCAGTCCTCGATAAACTTTTGGTCTTTCTGGTATCGAATCTTCCCAGTCAATTTGTCCAATTCTGCATATTCGGTCAATTTCCTTCTCCATTCTCCCATACACACAAAATATCATTTTTCCGGGACCTGGGGCCACCCTTCCTGCATTGGGCCTTCGGCACAAGAACCCAAGCCTCTCACCCAAACACACAGAAGAAATGCACCTTGGGCTTCTTACCGTGCAGTAGAAAATAGGGTGTGTCCCCTACAACAGAATTATAGGAACGATTCAGCATGAAATTCGCCATTTTCCAAGCTTCCGCCCAAAAGCGTGGTGGTAAGCCTGAATCAAACAGCAGTGCATCCACCACTTCCTACAGCGTTCGGTTCCTTCTTTCTGCCACTCCGTTCTCCTGAGGAGAGTGTGCAACTGTCAGCCTGTGACATATCACTTTCTGGTGAAAGAAACCCTGCAAAAGCAGACCCAGTGAACTCCCCACCGTGATCTGATTGGAAACTATAAACTCTCGGTGAGAATTGCAGCTCCACTGCAGTAACCCACTCTTTTACCATGTTGGCAGCTTCACTCTTGTCCTTAAGAGTTATTACCCAACCATTTCTGGAAAAATCATCTATCAGAGTCAGAGCATATTTAGCCCCACCCAGACTTGCAACTGGCATAGGGCCACAGATGTCTGCATGGACCAACTCAAAAGGTTTCGTGGCTACCCTGTCAGACCTAGGATAATTGCACGTTTTTACCTTTGCCTTTTTGCAGGCTTTGCAATCCAGGAACTTGGCACATGACTTCATTTTGCATCCCTCTGTGCACCCTGGTAGCTTTCTCACATACCCCCAGTTACAGTGGGACATTCTTCTGTGCCACAGATGATGACACATATTGTGAGTGGGAACATTAGCACACTCTGCTTGTGCTGATTCAGTGGTACCTTTACCTGCTTGAGGTGTTTCCAGAACAAAGAGCCTGTTCTGACATTCAACACTGACCAATTGCTTCCCACCCCTAGAAATAGAACACACATTATTTTCAAAGCAAACCTTAAACCCATCTCTAACAAGAGAATACACAGACAGTAAACAATATTGCATTCCTGACACAACAAACGCTTCCAGTTCCGCCTGCAAAAAGGAACAATAACATGGCCAACAGTTGTTAGCTGTCTCTGTGATCCAACTGCAAGTGTGACTGCTTTTCCTGCCGAAACAGCTCTGCAGTTCCACATTTGGCCACCAGATGGCAGCAGAAGATGACTGGCTCCACTGTCAATGATCCAACGCAGCACGCTGACCGCACTGCTGTTGCTGTCCTTCACTGTTGCCATGGACGCAGTAAGATGATGCGAAGTGCTATCTCTGTCACTTCCTCTGGAACCTCTCCTTGCGTTCCCACGCTGAGCTCCCTTGCTTATCTGGTTGCCATGGGGAACGGCCTTGGAGGCATCCTGTTCCTTGGCTCCCTTTGGGCATTGTCGATGCAGGTGGTTTTCGGAGCCACAAACGAAACAACGACGAGTTGCAAAAGCTTTCACAGTGTCCTCTTTTGCTCCCCCCCTCTTGGAAGCAGGACAGCCTGAGCCAGCTCGCCCCCCCCCCCCCCGATGCTGGCATTCCTCTTCATCACAGAGGTGCCCTGAGACAAACTGCAGCGTCAAATCCGCTGGGGGCATGGCTTCGAGGGTTAAACACAAATTGTCATAGCTCTTGTCTAGTGAACTCAGAAGAATGTAAACTTTCAAATCGCCTGGAAAGTTCACGTTTAGCTGCCTCAGCCAGTTGAACACAGACACCATCTTTGTGACGTGTTCCCTGATACTGCCACCCAGCTGTAGTTTCAAATCAAAGAACAATATGGTGACATGGATCTTGGCCCCTGCTGTGGTTTTGTGATGGACCCTCTCAAGAGCCTGCCAAATCGCCTAGGCATTCTCAAGACCTTCAAGGTGGGGCAATTGTGAGGCGTCCACGCTAAGCACTAGCAAGTACTAGGCGTCCACGCTAAGCACTAGGTCTTTCCTCAGAGCAGCAGCAGCTGCTGCTACTGCAGTTGCAGCAGCGCTGGCTGCCACTGGAACCACAGGGGTCTGAGTACAGTCCCATAGACCCTTGGCTGTAAGCCAGGCCTTAACTCTTCGGGACCAGTCCTCCCAGTTCTGTCCATTGAGCCTCTCAAAGGGGACGGTGTAGAACTCCTGGACCTCTGCCATCTTCCTCCCCTGGGGCTTAGCTTAATCACGCTCAGTAGCTTCTGCACCCGGCACCTGGAAGATGAGTCTTCGCCAGTGAGTTCCACTGTCTTAAGCCTCAGGCAGGTCCTGCAGCTGTTTTCTGCTGCTCCACACACAGGCTGAATCCATAACCTGTGCATGGCTGGACTCCATAACCTGTGAAATAAACTGAACATCTGGCATGCTTCCAGCTGCTAGCAGAGTATCGCGTCAAGCGGTGTGTGCCCTGTGTGGGTGCAGAAATAACAGTCCATACACAGCTTCTTCCTAAATCTAAGAAGCTTTATGTACAGCAGAGAAATAAATCATTCTGGGAGAACGAGATTATTATTGTTGTATTTAGCAGGGTTCAGTCCAGGCCCTCTGCTGGCTCTGAGTTTCCTTTCCTGTTCTGAAGTTAACCTCTGTTCCTGCAGTGCTCCTGCCAAAATATCTAGTTGGCTTTTGAGCTGCCACATGTAGAAGAAGAAGAGTTTGGATTTGATATCCTGCTTTATCACTACCCGAAGGAGTCTCAAAGCGGCTAACATTCTCCTTTCCCTTCCTCCCCCACAACAAACACTCTGTGAGGTGAGTGGGGCTGAGAGACTTCAAAGAAGTGTGACTAGCCCAAGGTCACCCAGCAGCTGCATGTGGAGGAGCAGAGACGCAAACCCGGTTCACCAGATTATGAGTCTACCGCTCTTAACCACTACACCACACTGGCTCTCTTAGCTTCTTAATTCTATTATGGGGTCTGTGGGCTCTGCTGCCCCTCCTGCTGCTCCCCCGGCCGCATTTCCCATGGTACTTGCCCATCCATCACAGTCTTTGATGTCCTCTGGCATGGAAGTAAGATGAGACTCGACAATCTGTAATGGCTTGGCTCTCCCACAGAAGCGAGACACCAGTCGTAATTATCTCAGGTTTATTGCTCAAACATATAAATCACCCCGGAGCTCCTTCACTCCGTGTCTGACTCCAAGTTCGCAGTTGCCGAGTCTAAACTCCGCCCCTTCCTCTTCGCTGCCAAAGTCCCACTTCGGTGGGTGAGATTTATAATAATAATTGTCAGGGAACTGACATCTGAGACCAGCGGAGAGAGAAGTCGCCCCGATGATGCAGGGGAGGGAACTAGCAAGGAGAGAGAGAGAGCTTCCGCGGGGAAGGGAATCAAGGTGACACCAAGAAGAAAGGGGAGGCTGAGAGCACTTTGGAGGGAAGGCTCAGGGACTCTTCCAGTGAGATCAGCGGGGAGAGTGCAGGACCTCCGCTTGGCACGCCTACTCTGCGCAGAAGGCTTCCGCGCAGAGAAGCTAGGAGGAGACTTGCGGTCAAGGAATTTTTATGTTGGAAGAAGTTTAGGAAACGCCCACTAACGGATTCTGCCAGCGACTGAAGCAGCCGCGCATGAGGGCTGTCCAGCCAGGGAAAGGTTTAACCACCCAAGCAGCTTGGAGCAGTTGGTGGCTTACACACAAGCAACTACAATTCCCATTACAATAATAATTTAAAATTTAATGATAATAATAAAAATTTATTATTTACCAGCCACCAACAGAATATTAAAAAAGATAAAACATAATATACTACAAACTTTCCTAAGCCTGTAATAATGATAATAATAATTTTAAAATGAATAATAATAATAACGCTGGTCAACAACAAATTTGTTGTCTGCGTTTTTCCAGATGATTTAAGATGAATCTGATGCGCTGAATCCAAAAATCACATTGGTTTTGCTCAATCAGGTCAAGTTTTTGAGCTATGGCCACATGTCATTTTTTTACGTTTTTGTTCACATGTACGCTTGTGTGGAGCATTTTAGAAGAAGTTAGTGGGGGTAAAATGCCATGTCGAATAATTGTTTTGATTGGAAATGATTATTTTAATGACAAGAAGTATTCAGGTCCGATAGTTCTGGGTGATTATGTCGAAAAGGGATCAGTTTGAAGTCATAAAACCTTGAAATCTTCCATAAATTGGTGCGGCAAAGGATAAAGTTATTTTGGTATTAAACTTGGTGACCAGGATAAAGCTTGGGCACCACACATGGTGTGCAAGGCATGCACCGAGACTCTACGTGGGTGGACCAATGGCAAGAGGAGTCTGAACTTTGGAATTCCCATGGTTTGGAGGGAGCCGACAAACCATGTCACTGACTGCTACTTCTGCGCTGTTGATGTGACTGGGATCAACAGAAAGAACTGGAGCAGCCTCAAGTATCCTGATCTTCAATCAGCACATCGTCCTGTAGCTCATTGTGATGAAATTCCAGTGCCTATCTTCGGAGAACTTCCTGACATTAGTGACGAAGATGCCTCCAGTGTTGAAGGACATGAAGAAGAAGAAGTGGTTCTTGAAGATGATGCTCCACATCCATTTTCCCCAAAGGAGTTGAATGATCTAGTTCGCGACCTCAGCTTGTCAAAGGACTCTGCCGAACTGTTGGCATCCAGATTGAAGGAAAAAAACCTCCTCTCTGACAGTGCTCGCATCAGCTTCTTCCGCAACAGGCATCAAGAGTACCTCCGTTTTTTCTTGGAAGAGAAGGACTTGGTGTACTGTGCAGATATTGCGCAGCTTCTGCTCAAGCTTGGAGTGCCACAGTACGAACCCAAAGATTGGAGACTGTTCATTGACAGCAGCAAGCGATCACTGAAATGTGTTCTGCTACACAACGGCAATCAGTTTGCCTCTATACCCCTGGCTCACTCGACTACACTGAAGGAGAACTATGAAGCGGTGAAGTATGTGCTGGAGAAAATTGGCTATGATCAGCATAAGTGGTTTATTTGTGTTGACCTGAAGATGTGAACTTTTTGTTGGGACAACAGTCTGGCTTCACCAAGTACCCATGTTTTCTGTGCATGTGGGATAGTAGGGACCGCGTTCAGCATTACACAAAGAAGGACTGGCCTGTGCGGGAGGAATTGGTGCCTTGCAAAGAAAGGAACGTCATCAACGACCCTCTGGTGGACAGAGACAGAATACTCTACCCACCGCTGCACATCAAGCTTGGCTTAATCAAGCAGTTCACCAAGGCTCTGGACAAGGATGGTGACTGCTTCACTTACTTGTGCCAGGCTTTTCCAGGATTGACCATGGAGAAGTTGAAAGCTGGCATTTTTGACGGTCCTCAGATCCGTCAGCTCATCAGAGATCCAGAGTTCGGAAACTCAATGAACAAAGTGGTACTGGAAGCGTGGAAGGCATTTGTTCTGGTAGTGAAGAACTTTCTGGGCAACAATAAGGCCAGAAACTACGCAGAACTTGTCAACAACATGCTGACTGCTTTCAGAAACCTGGGCTGCAACATGAGCGTCAAGATGCACTACCTATTTTCACATATGGACCGGTTTCCTGAGAACCTGGGTTCAATGAGTGACGAGCAGGGGGAGAGATTCCATCAGGACATGAAAGAGATGGAGACCAGGTATCAGGGTCGCTGGGACGCAGTCATGATGGCTGACTACTGTTGGACTCTGAAGAGAGACCTCCCTGCCGCTGAGCATTCCAGGAGTTCCAAGAAACGGAAGTTCAAGCCCTGAAGTTTGAAAAATGGTGAAGCAACATGCAATTTACGTGTACTTACCTTTATCAATGCCCACCATTCAGTTTACAGTAATCGATGTTTCTATCAGGTAATCAATATACCGTATGTTGTTGGAAAAACATTTTTTTCTCTTAAAAACATATTTAGGATGATATGTGTTGACAAAAATCAGCTGATAATGCCACAAAAATGTAATCGATTTTGTCACAAGATCTGATTTTTTTCAAATCAACATAGCACAAAAACCTGACCTGATGGAGAGAAACGGATGCCATTTCCTGATTCAGCAGTGCAAAAATACCCTAAATCAATTGTAGAAATCTAGACAACATTCAAAAAGTAAAAAATTGTTGCCCAGTGTAATTTATTGTTATTTCCAAGCCACTGTGGGCAGCTCCCAACAAAATATTAAAAATGTGACAAAACATAATTACAAACTTCCCTAAGCCTTTTATAATAACAACAATACTGTAATAAAAATTTAAAAAATGATGATACTAATAATTTATTATTATTTCCCACCCACTGTGGGCAGCTCCCAACAGAATATTAAAAATGCTACAACTCCCAGACAGTCGCAGGGTGCAAGGGCAAGCGTTGGTGGATTCGGGGGCTTCGCTAGACAAAGTTATTTACATAGTAAAAGTACTCATTAGCACAATCCTTCCCAATCCTTCCCATCCTTCTCATTATACTGTTTGATATAACATTCTTTTTTACGCAGGTTTACATTGTATAATATCATTTCTTTCTGCTTTGTATACATCCCTTTGATCTTTTTCTTTACAAATATCACTCAGTTTCTGCTAATATGGAGTTATTTGTACAATAAAGTTTTACATAATTCTTAAATATTATCCATTCTCTAGTTGTTTTTTGTTTTGATATTCCTCCAACTGATACCATTAGTTTTGCTAATTGTAGATATTCTAACATGAATATCTGCCAATCTGTAATCTCTGGGAGCGTCTCATTCTTCCAGTTCCCTGTTATAAGGGTTCTAGCTGCTGTTATACCATACATAAACAATGTTCTTATATCTTTTTTGATTTCTGGTGGTAATATACCAAGTAGGAAAATCTCTGCGGGGGGGGGGGGGGTTTAAAGGTGCTTTTAAATAGTTTCTTAAACTCGTTATAAATATCACTCCAGTGTTTGCCAATGGCTACACATGTCCACCACATATGATAGTATGGCCCCTCCTCTTTTTTGCATTTCCAACAGGTTGATGTTTTCCCTTTATACATTTTAGCAAGCTTTTTGGGAGTAAGATGCCATCTATATACCGTTTTCATGGTATTTCCCCTGAGACTATAGCATGATGTGAATTTAATGTCTGTTGTCCATACTCTCTCCCATTGCTCCATAAGTATATTATGCCCAAAGTCCTGCGCCCATTTAACCATAGCTGTTTTAACTTGTTCCTCTTTTGTTTCCCATTCCAGAAGATACTCATACACTTGTGAAATATTTTTCTTTTTGTTAAATATTAATTCTCTTTCGAATCGAGATGTTTCCTTTGCAATTCCTTGTTTTGGATCTATAGTTAATCTTTGATGTAGATGGAAATATTGTAGCCAATCTGTTAGCAAGTTTTTAATTTCCTCATATTTCTTCAATGTTGGTTTATCCTTATCTACTTCCAGGACTGATCTGTATGTCAGCCATTCTCCTTTCATGTTTCTTTTTTTAACTGCCATGGCTTCTGTGGGTGAGGTCCACAGGGGTATCTTTGGCTGCAATATTCCTTTGTATTTAATCCATATTTTGTATAACGATTTCCTTATCACATGGCTCAAAAATCCCCTGTGGACTTTCACTTTGTCATATACTAAATACGTGTGCCAGCCATACCTATTATCGTGGCCTTCTAGATCTAATGCGTCAGTTTCTTTTAACGTAATCCAATCTTTTATCCATTGCATTCCTGCAGCCGCATGATATAATTCCAGATCTGGCAATGCAAATAATCCTCTTTCCCTTTTATCTATCAATAGCTGATGTTTGATTCTCATTTTCTTCCTGCTCCATATAAATCTGGCTATGTGCTTTTTCCATTCCTTAAAACAGGTCATTCCTCCTAATATTGGTATTGTTTCAAACAGGAAAATCATTTTGGTAAGATACTCATTTTCACTGCCGAGATTCTTCCCCATAGGGTAATGTCAGGGAACTGCCATCGGCTCAGAGGCAAGAGGGGCAGGGGCAGATGGATTACAGAGAGCCTCCAAAAATCGTGGGAAGCAGCATTTCCTCAGTGGAGGAGGAAAGCCCCGCCTCTAGTGGGGAAGAGCTGCAGGGCTCGGAGGATGCAAGGCAGTGCCAGGACACCGTGCCTGAGCAAAGCGGGGAGGAGGGAGGTCCCCCATTACCCAAGCCTTCCTTGCGCAGTAGGCTTTCGCGCAGAGAGGGGAGGCGTCGGCTGGGGGTCAAGAGACTACTCTGCTGGGGAAAGTTTAAGGACCGCCCACTCTCAGATTCTGCTAGTGAGTGAGCAAGACATGAAATTGAGGCGTTCTGCATTGTAAAGGTTTTTGCACCAACAATAAAGCTTTTGAAAAGACCAGTGAGGGACCTTGCCTGATCGCTCTCGAGCAACCACCCGATAGCCGTAACAGTTAAGATGGAGTTTATTCCATATTTTTTAAAATATCTTTCCAAGTTTTAATATCATTATCTTCATATGGGTTTATATTTCTGTTTGAAATCCAAATCCCTAAATATTTTACTTTATTTTTAATTTCTAAACCTATTTTTTCTTGGAGTTCTTTTTTCTCTTCCTGGATTAAATTTTTGGTCAGCAGTTTAGTTTTTTTATAATTTGATAATTTATTTTCAGCCCCATCATTCTTCCATATCTTCTGGTTGAGTTTATGGCTGCTGGTAGGCTTTGCTTCGGTTCTTGTGTTGTTATAATCAAGTCATCAGCAAATGCTCTAACTTTATAGGTTTTCTCCCCATGCCTTATCCCCTTTATATTCTCATCTTTTCTAATATCATGAAGGAGTGGTTCTAGTGCTAATATGAATAACAAAGGTGACAGGGGACATCCCTGTCTAGTCCCATTTGTAATTAAGATGTTGTCCATAGGGTTGGAGTCTGGCTGTTTGTTGCTCATATATTGCTTCTATTCCCTTCCTAAACTGTATCCCAGTTTCCATTATTTCCAACTGTTTTTTCATATAGCGCCAGGAGACGTTATCAAACGCCTTTTCAGCATCCAGTAATTATAAAGCTGTCACTGTTGGCTTCTAAATATTCTAAAATATCTATGATGTTTCTAGTATTCTCTGAAATCTGTCTGCCTGGGAGGAATCCAGCTTGGTTCTGATGAATGACATCTATAATAGCCTCTTTAAGTCTATTCGCCATAATATTGGCAAAGATTTTATAGTCACAATTTAAAAGTGATATTGGCCTGTAGTTGGACATTAACTCTGGATCTCCTCCCTGTTTAGGTATAAGGGTTATGTATGCTTCCTTCCAAGACTCCGGTATTTTACCATGATTGAAAATGTTCATTATTTCAGTTAGTGGTGTTGTTATTATTTCTTCCAGTTTTTTATAATATTCTGCTGGAACGCCATCTGGAGCAGGTGTTTTACCTGTTTTTATTTTCTGGATGGCATTTTTAGTTTCTGCCTCCCATATCGGAGCATTTAACTTTTGAAGCTCCTCTTTCTTAATCTCTGGGATTTTCTGTTGGCGTAAATAATCTTCCATTTCCCTTCCTGTATCTGCATCTTTTTTATATAAATCTCCATAGTATTTCAGAAAGTTTTGTATTATTATCTTGGGATCAACTATATATTTCTCACCAATTTTTATTCTGTTTATTTGTTTTTCATTATTTCTTTTTTTGAGTTGCCATGCCAGGTATCTTCCTGACTTGTTGACAGATTCAAAGTTATTCTGCTTATACAGTCTCAAGTTCCGAATATATTTCTTGCTCTATTTTAAGCGTATATTCTGCCTGCAATGATTTGACTTCTTTTTTAATTTTATCATTGGATGGCTGTTTAGCTAATTCTTTTTCCTTTTTCGTTATTTCTTCCAACAGTCCTATTTTTCCTTTTCACTTTCTTTTCTTGCCATCATATTTTGTTTTATAAAGTACCCCCTTGTAAGCTTCGTTCCGGAGCTGACAGAGGCTGGGAATGAGAACACACAAAGAGAGATAAGGACGCTGGAATGTAAGAGGGAGGAGGGACAGCCTAGTGGCATGGCTTCAGAGAACAGAAAGCAGGCAGCAGATAGCAATGGTAACCTGATCCCTGAGCATAGTGAGCAAGGAAAGGGGAGCCAGAGCAGAGATACACAAAATAGCAGTCTTAGCTCAGAAACAGAGGGAGAGAGGCCAGGAATAGCCAGCCAAAAAACTTGAAGGCACGAAAAGGTCAGGGAGAGGAAGGGAAAAGAGCGAAAGTGAAAGGGTTTTTCCCCCCCTGTTGAAGGAAGAGTAAGGGGTGGAGTTTAGACTTGGCAACTGCAAACTTGGAGTCAGACACAGAGTGAAGGAGCTCCGGAGATTGCCGAGTCTCATCTTACTTCCACACCAGAGGACATCAAAGACTATCACAGCTAAAATGGCCGCTGTTTCTTTAATGCTTAAAAAAGCTGGGTCAGCATGAGTCAGCGGCCTGCACCGGGTTGTATATATAGAGTGAGAAATGTTAGTGTCAGGGCCTTGACGCTGTCCATGGCCAGCCCCTTGTCGGACAGCTTGTAGCCCAGGAAATCCACCTCCGTCACATCAAACTGGCACTTCTCCAACTTGGCGTAGAGTCTGTGTTCCCGTAGTCTCTGCAGGACCTCCTTTACGTCTCTCTCATGAGCTTCCTGCGATTCCGAGAAGATCAGGATGTCGTCGAGGAAACACACACACTTCTTGTAGAGGAGTCCCGCCAGCACGTGATGCATAAAGGCTTGGAAACAGTGAGATCCATTTTGGAGACCAAACGGCATAACTCTGTATTCATACGTGCCCAGAGGCGTGAACATGGCCGTCTTCCACTCATCGCCCTCCCGCATGCGTATGAGGTTGTACGCTCCACGCAGATCCAACTTGGTGAAAATCCTCCCCTTCCGCACGGTTGCTAGGAGGTCGTCAATCTTGGGCATGGGAAAGGCCTTGGGCTTAGTCATCGAGTTTATGGCCCGGTAGTCCACGATGAGCCTCTTCTGGGGCGTGTCTTTTTTCTTCACAAAAAACACAGGACTGCCCCCCACTGCTTTGGATTCCCGGATGAATCCGCGCTTCAAATTATGCTCTATGAACTCCCTGAGTTCTTGCATCTCATCTTCAGACATGGAATACAGCTTTGCAGTCGGCAGCTTCGCCCCCGGCAGCAGGTCGATCGCACAGTCGTAAGGCCTGTGGGGTGGCAACTGGTCAGCTTCTTTCTCGCAGAAAACCTCCAAAAATCCTTCGTACTTGCGAGGGACTGCCTGCACCATGCCTAGTTGCACCTGCTGCTCAGCTTCCTCCTCTCGGCTGGACTGGATGCAATGTTGAGCACAGTACGATGAGCAAAAGGTGATCTGCCGCTGGTACCACGCTACAGCTGGACTGTGTCTCTCTAGCCAACTCATGCCTAATACTATAGGCGTGTCTGACAGGCGGGTGACATTGAAGCTAATGACTTCTTGGTGATCTCCAATCCGCATCACCATAGGAGGCGTTTGTTGCACAACTTGCCCTCCTAGCAATTTCCTGCCATCAACCGTGACTACGTTCAGGGGCGTCGTAGCTGGCAGAAGCGGTATGCGATGCTGCTTGACGAACTGCACCCCTACAAAGTCTGCGTTGCTACCAGAGTCGATTGTGATGGGGACTTCCAGGGTGGTTCCATTTGGCAACTGGAGTGTTGCAGTGAGCTGCACCGCTGGCTTGGGTGGTAAAGGGTCTGTGTGCTGCAAAGGCGCTGGGGACTGCTCTACAGACTCGCCTGGCTGAGCCCCAGCAT
This sequence comes from Podarcis muralis, assembly GCF_964188315.1. Taxonomy (NCBI): domain Eukaryota; kingdom Metazoa; phylum Chordata; class Lepidosauria; order Squamata; family Lacertidae; genus Podarcis; species Podarcis muralis. The sequence continues at coordinate 20,603,672 of NC_135674.1, forward strand.
CGCTGTCTCCAGCCAGGCATCGTCGTTTCCCTGAGGCTGCTCTTCGTGCAGCACGTTTGCTGCCACTGTTGCTAACGCTGCAGTGTGCTTCTGGAGCCTCTGGGGACACTCTTTAGCCATGTGCTGTGGACTTTCACAGATGTAACACTTCCTGTTCCCTCTAGGAGGCTTCGCCTTTACTGCACCGGACGTTGGGGCTCTGGCTGCTGTCTGAGCCTTAGCGCCGCCAATCTCCATCGGTTCCTCCCCCTGCCGCACCAGAGGCGAGGGATGTGCCTGGCCGAACTCCCTGGGGATAAAAGGAGGTGCCCTCGCTGGCGCACGCACCTGGCGACCTTCCTCACTGTGCCAAGGACGTTCTTCGTGCCTCACTCCAATCGCAAGAGCCCTCTGTACTACGTCTGCTAGGGTCTGAGGTCTGTCACCCCTGGCTAATTCATCTTTTATGGGGCCGCTGAGACCCTCCCAGAACAAATCTCTCACTGGTTTGGAGTCCTTTTCCCAGCCCAATACAGTCAGCAATGCAAAAAAGCGTGAATGATATTGACGCACAGTGGCTTTGCCTTGCCGGAGTCCGTGCAATTCTTTGCGCACAACATCAACATCCACGGTTGACTGGAAACAAGCGTCCATCGCTTTAATAAATTCGTCAGAATCGCGGCGGGCAGGGCCATCTTCGCACCACAAATTGCGCAGCCACGCTCTAGCGTCCCCATGCAAATGAGACACAATAAATCCCACTTTCTCCTCTTCATCTTTAAAGTCATTACGAAGCAAATGCAGTGCATATAAGACGTCTGCTCTGAAACTTGGGTAGTGCTTCAGGTTCCCATCGAAGTGGGCAACTAAACTGCCCCCCCCGCCTTCCAAGTCCAATTCCCTCTGATCTGGATCTTGGGAACCCCTCTATGCATGCACGCTCCCACCTGGTTTGCAGATCCTGGCAGCGCTTTTCCGCTTCGTCACTCTTCTTCTGAGATGCAACGACCGCAGCGGAGAGCTCGGTGACTGCGTTCCGCAGTGCTGTCATCTGTTCCTCCGCACTCATGGCTGCCACACTTCGTGAGCTTTGCAAAAAAAAAATTTTGCGTTCTTGTTGAGAAGGGACTTACTGTCAGGGCCACCCGAGGTCCCAGCTCACAAGAGACCAACGCCAAGTCCAGCTTATGTACAAAAGCTTTTATTGAAGAACATTGTTAGCTCCACATCCGAGGCGCGTGACCCCACGTCTGTTAGGCTTAGACCGCTGAAGTCCCTTCTGAATCAGTCCCGCCTCTACACCAGTTTAAGAGGCTTGCGCTGGACCACCTCTTCCTCTCCTTCCTTTTCCGCAGGGTCTTTCTGCCCCCCTGGGTTCCCTCCCTCCTGGATTCCCCAGAGGCTGAATCCTCTGACGCCTGCTCCCCCCTCCTCCGTGCTTTGGGACCAGGCTCCTCCTCCGGACTCTCCTCACTTCCGCGCGCCTCCACATTTGAACTTGGCGCGCGTACGCTGCTTCTGACCTTCCTCTTGACAGTTACACTGCTCTCGGTACTACTCTCCGCCCCTTCCGGCAGGACGTCTTGCCCCGATCTCCTTCCCCTCTCTGCTTCCTGCTCTGCTCCGTCTGACACACTGGGAACTCCACCCCCTTCACTCCGTTCCGGCGGAGAAGCCGGTCCCGATCTCCAACTCCCACTGGGGGTTCCCCTGCTGCTGCCCTGCTCCTGACTACTCCCCCCTGTGGCTCCCCTTGGCCTGACCAGGGACGCTCCCTTTTGGGAATCCTCCGATTCACTGGAGAGACTCATGGGAGTCCTCGACTCGTTGTCATCTTCTTCCTCGTCGCCCTGGGATCCTTCCCCCTCGCTCTCAGTCTCCTCCCTCATCTGCGTCTCTCTCCCTGAACCCCTGACAGTTAGTTTGGTGTTGGGTTGGTTGGTTAGTGAAAGCTGGTAGTGTTGATGTGTATAGTTGGTCGGTGGCTTTTGCAGAAAGACTTTTAAGAATAAAAGCAGAAAGTACTCTGCAAGGATACTTTTCTCGTGGACTCTTTTGTCCCGACAAGGGTCCGAGGACCAGGCTGAGGCAACAAAGGGAGGTCAGAACCTTTTTTTTTTTTTTTTACAAACACTGACAAATATCATGATGGATGGGCAAGTACCGGACATGGGAAATACAGCTGAGGGAGCAGCGGGAGGGGCAGCAGAGCCCACAGACCCCATAATAGAATTAAGAAGCTACACGTGGCAGCTCAAAAGCTAACTAGATATTTTGGCAGGAGCACTGCAGGAACAGAGGTTAACTTCAGAACAGGAAAGGAACCTCAGAGCCAGCAGGGGACCTGGACTGAACCTGGCTAAATACAATGGAGATACAGAAAGTTATGCAGCCTTTAGAACTGAAGCCAGATACATTTTGGACTTCAGCTGAATTCAGCTCAGATAAGCAGCGTGTGGCGTGTCTGATCAGTTGGCTGGAGGGAAGAGCTAAGGACTGTGCTATCAACCTTATGGAGACCCAACACAGCGCTCTAGGGAACCTGCAGGAGTTCTGGAGACTGATGGGTGCCATGTTCAAAAGCCCACTAGAGCATGCTGCTGCAGAGCAGCAACTACTGAACTTGCGACAAGGGGGTGACTCTGTGGCCTCTTACTGGACTACCTTCAATCCACTAGTGCACAAGGTTGGCTGGAGGCAGAACACAGGGCCTCTTGCCACCATGTACTGCGCAGGACTGAGTCCATAGATCCTGGATGAGATGGCGAAGATGCAACCCATGCAGTCACTGGAAGAGAAAGTTCAAGCGTCCTTACAGCTAGGGCTATGCCAACAGCAGAGCAAGCTAGAGAAGAGGGGGGGCAGAGGGGCCCTTGGGGGTAAGGGCCCACACTCCCAAGCTTCCGGAACGGGGGTTGGCAGCACACCTAGTCAAGGAGAAGCTGTTGAACCGATGCAGATTGGATCGGTGGAAAGGGAGAGAACCAGGAGGGCTTGGAAGGAAGGGAGTAAACAGCGTCGGGAGATGCGCACTTGCTTCGTGTGCACCAGGCAGGGGCATTTGGCTAAACAGTGTCCTGATAGGAAGACAGGGGGATCCCTTTCATGGGGCAGGGCAGAGGAAAAACCCAAACCCCAAGCAGAACAGTCTGTAAACGGCCAATCCCAGCCCTTAAGAGAGGCCAGGGGCTGGGAGACAAGTCAGTAGAGGGGCCTCAAATGGAACCAGCCATTCCTGGGTCCTGGGATAGCTCTGCCCATGACGCTACAACTCCCAGATGGTCGCAGGGTGCAAGGGCAAGCATTGGTGGATTCGGGGGCGTCATTAGACTTTATAGATGCATATTTCGCGAAGCAACACAACCTTGGGACACAGCAACTAGACTCCCCAATAGAGGTACATACGAAAGATGGTTGACCTTTAATAGGGGGGGATGTGGTTCAAGCCACACAACCGTTAGAGGTGGAAGTGGTGGGGCACAAGGAGACAATGAGGTTCCACGTCACTAAGTTAGCGACACACCCCATAGTCCTGGGAATGACATGGCTCACGATCCTGTCGTGGCCTGGGGTCAACGCTCCTTAACGTTCGCATCAGCCTTTTGCAAGCAAACTGCTTGAGGCTTGAAGTACCTAGAGAAGTGGGAGGGGGGGGTGGAGGTAGGAGGGAAATTCATGGGAGAAGAGAGTTCCATACCCCCGCAGTATAAGGCCTTCAGAGACATGTTCTGCGAGAAGGAGGTGGATCAATTACCCCCACACTGCCCTTATGACTCCAAATTAGACTTGGTGCCAGGGGCCCAGATACCCACCAGTTGCCTCTATTCCATGTCAGAGATGGAACTAGCCGAGATGAGGGAGTTCTCGCATAAGAATTTGGCGAGGGGTTTTATCTGACCAACGAAGGCACCAGGGGGAGCCCCAGTTTTCTCTGTAAGCAAGAGGGACACCCCGGGAAAAAGACTCATTGTGGACGATAGGAAGACCAACAAGCTCATGATTCCCAGCCAGTACCCCGTGCCACGTATTGGGGATCTGCTGGAGAGGTTGAGATCAGCAAAAATTTTCACCAAGTTGGACCTGAGGGGGGCCTACAACCTGATACGTGTGAGGGAAGGTGACGAGTGGAAGATGGCCTTTAATACAAGATATGGGACCTTTGAGTACTTAGTGATGCCGTTTGGGTCGCAATCGGGCACAGCCACCTTCCAGGACTTCATCAATCATGTTTTGGCAGACTTGCTAGACAGGAACGTGGTATCTTACGTTGATGATCTTTCGATATACTCAGAAAGTCCTGAAGAGCACATGCGACACTTAAGGGAGGTGTTGCAACGGCTGAGGGAGCATAGACTCTACACCAAGTTGGAGAAGTGTCAGTTCCACATGAGAGGGGTGGAATTTTGGGGGTATGGCGTGTCTCCTGGTAGGGTGCATATGGATCCGGTGAAGGTGAAGGCGGTGTTGGAGTGGCAGAAGCCTAAGACCAAGAAGGACTTGCAGAGGTTCTTGGGCTTCGCTAACTACTACAGGAAGTACATGCCTAACTACTTGCAGCTCACCACACCCCTCACTGACTGCTTGAGGGGGAAGAAGCCGTTCGTCTGGACGGAGAAGGCGCGGTGCGCGTTTGAGAGGCTCAAGGAGATGTTCGCCACAGAGAAGTATCTGCACCACGCAGATCCGAACAGACCGATGGTAGTGGAGACGGATGCTTCTGAAAGGGCAGTAGGAGCTGCTGCAGGAAGACAGCCACAGGGACTTTTTTTTTTTTTTTTTAAATAATTTTAATTAACAGGTCAATCACATCACGTTATCCATATCAAATTAATTCCAAATTATACAGCCAGATTTTAAATTTTGTTGAGGGTACCCATACATCAAGCTCCGCACGAGTCCAAAACAGACATCACTTATCTTCCTGCTTTAATTAGTCAGTTCTATCCAGTTTGATCCGGATAGTCCTTTGTTACTTCCTTTCTCTTCTTGTTGTTATCTTATATTCCTTTCTTTGCGATCTCTGATGATTTTCACAAGCAGATCATAAACTGGTATCTCTGTGTGGGTTTTGTACTCTTCCAAAAATCATATCGGTCAGGGACGGACTCTGTTCAACGCTTCCATAAACAAAACTAATCTCCGATCTGTCCTTTATTTTTCTCAGGCTTACCAAATAAATCAAATGAGTCAGGGGGCTCTGCCAGGTCAAACTTGCATTCCAACATTCCTTCTCATTCTAGCGATCCTGTCCTTCTTTCTCCGGCAAGCCTGTCTTGGCGAGAAGCCATTTTTTAACTGCGTCATAAAAAATTTCCTCTTCTTACCGTTCACCAGTCTTCTCTCCTTTTATAATCCATCCCACACAGTTCTTAAAATCCTGCTTATGCTTAATAAAAACGCGACGATCTTGTTTCTATCTGGGGTGAAGGGTTATTAATATCACATCGTGCAAAGAAAAAAAGAGTTTTTTCCTCCACCCCCCCCCCTTCGTTCCAAACATACAGTCTCCTTGTGGTAATTCATCAGAAGATTTACTTATCCATCCGTCACTCCTGGTCGCAGAGATCCATTAATCAGCGGTCTTATCTGTCGAGCCTTACTTGATGTATGTGCTTCAGCTTTGTTTCCCATCATTATGTTCTCCAATTATAATTCCGAGCTGAAGCAACCAGCACGCGCTAATTGGAATCGGCGTCAGGAAGATCTGACTTCATCGAGGGCTTGTGCCAAGTGTTCGGCACCCCCATCTCTCGGATCAGGGGGTGCATTGTGAACACCGCTGGCAGGGCAGTGTTCCCCCACATCCAGGGGGAGTAGGAAGGCTGCATACTTCCCATAGCAGCCCCTTAATTACCTCGTATGGGTCAGAGAGATGTTATTGTCAGCCATCTTCCAACGCGCCACCTGGTGGTCCCGACAGCCCCAGGGACTTAAGGCATTCCACTCGCGGAAGCTGAACGCCTCGGAACAGAACTACACCATTTGGGAAAGAGAGCTGCTGGCTATAAAAGAGGCCTTAGAAACATGGAGGCATTTCCTAGAAGGGGCACGGCACCAAGTGGAAGTGTGCACGGATCACAAGAACTTGGAATATTGGCAGACCGCGAGACAACTGAACCAGAGACAGATCAGGTGGTCGCAGTTCTTTTTTTAAAAAAATAATTTTTATTAACAGACCAATCAAATCACATTAATTCCAAATCACATTAGTTCCAAATTATACAGCCAAATTTTTAAAATTTTGTTGGGGGTACCCATACTTCGAGCTCCGAAAGGGATCCAAACATCACTCTTCATGCTGCTTTAATTACACAGTTCTGTCCAGATAGTCTCTTTGTTCTTTTCCTCATCTTCTTGTTGTTATCATATATTCCTTTTTTTGTGATCGCTGATAATCTTCACAAGCGGGTTGAAAACAAACATATCCTGTGTGGATTTTACACTCTCCAAGAGCCATATCACATGAAGGACAGACACCATTTCCACACCTCCGTAAAGAACATTCCCACAGTCTGTCCGTTGATTTCCACAGGCCTTCTGTATCTCAGGGGGCCCTGCCAGGTCAAATTCACATTCTGATAATTCACATTCGAGGCAGGCAATCTCAGTTTGAACGCTACCGGGTTTACCTGTTCTACCACTTCAAATGGCCCCAACCGCCTTGCCTCTAACTTCTTGCACCTCCCCTTTGTTGGTAAGTCCTTGGCCGACAACCACACCTTGTCCCCCTGTCCCCCACCTTGATCTCTTCTCCCTGCTGTCTACATTCATCAAACCTTCCTCTTATACGCGTTTTTAGCTGCGTCCAGCTTTTCTCTCAGTAGTTCCTGTAACGCCTGCATCTCCCCTACGAACTGTTCTGCCGGCACCAACAAGGTGTCCTCTGGTTCTGGAAACGCCCTCGGATGTCGTCTATAGTTGGCCAGAAATGGTGTTTGTTGGGTAGACGCATGTACCGCATTGTTATACGCGAATTCTGCTAGTCCCAATTTATCTGCCCAGTCCTCTTGCTGGTAGTTCACGTAGCAATGCAGGTATTGCTGCAACGTAGCATTGGTCCTCTCTGACTCTCCATTGGTTTGAGGGTGTCTCGCTGATGTCAGACACACTTCAACTTCCAAAAGCTGCATCAGCTTCCTCCAAAACTGTGAGGTAAATTGTGTTCCTCTATCCGAAATCACTCGCGACGGCAGCCCGTGCAGTCTGATCACGTGGTCTACAAACACCTGGGCCGTTTCCTGTGCCAACGGCAGCTTTGGGCATGGCACGAAGTGCGCCATTTTCGTGAACAAGTCCACCACGACCCAGATCACTGTCTGCTTTCGAGAAGGCGGCAAGTCTGTGATAAAATCCATCGCGATCGCCTCCCAAGGTCCTTGCGGAGTCGGAAGCGGTTGCAGAAGTCTCGCTGGTGCTGCTCTAGGTGTTTTTGCTCGTTGGCAAGTGTCACATGCCCTGACATACTCCTGGGCCTCTTCTCTCATCCTAGGCCACCAAAGCTGTCTCCTTAGTTGATCTACGATCTTGTACTGCCCAAAGTGACCCACCGTCAAGTTGTCGTGGCACTGCCACATGACTGGTGCCCGCAAATCCCCTTCTGGCACGTAGAGCACCTCACCCTTAAACAAGAGGCTTTTCCTTTCAGTGAATCCTTCAGTGCTGTTCTCCTTGCTACGTATCGCTGCCAGTTTCTGCTGCGCAAATTCATCTCCTTGTGTTTGGCGCTTGAACTCCTCTACTCTGACAATCAACATTGCTGCTAGTTGCAACTGTTTTAGCTTCAGAATGTGTTTCAATTCTTGCTTCTGTTCTCCCTTCATGTATTCCAGTTTCCGGGACAAGGCGTCCGCCCTCTGGTTCAGGTGCCCCGGTACATATTGTATGCGGCAGTTGAAGCGGGCAAAGAACTGCGACCACCGGGGGCCACCAGGGGGCGCATTGAAAGATGGCTGACAATAACATCTCTCCGACCCACACGAGGTAATTAAGAGGCTGATATGGGAGTATGCAGCCTCCCTTGCCCCCCAAGGGAATGGGGGGCACTGCCTTGCCTGCTGTGTCCACAATTCACCCCCAGATTCAAAAGAGGGGGGTGAGGGCAATAGGCACGAAACCCTCGGGTGGGGTCGGCTCTCCCGGATGCTGTCTCTGATCGAGCACTGGTTTGCATCAGCTCGAAATATATAATTGGAAAAAGAAGCAAATACACATACTTCAAGTGAAGATTGAGAGTAAAGACTGCTGATTAATGGGATCTCTGTGATGCGGAGCGACGGGCTGGACAATAAATTAAGTGAAGACTCATCATTAAAAGATCGGTATGTCGGAGCGAAACGGAAAGGGGGGGAGGAATTTTTTTTCTTTTTTTGTCTTATGTGAGTACCCAATAACCCTCCCCCCCCCAGAGAGAAAGAATCGTTGCAAATTACTAATCACAAGCAGGAGATTAAGAACTGTGTGGAAATGAATTGCTGATCAAAGAGAGGACTGGTGGAAATCATCGGGAATGGAAAGAAAGCTTTGTGACGCAGTTACAAATGGAAATTCGTTAAGACAGGCCTGCCCACAGGAGGACGAGGGGGAGGAGGACCATGGTCATCGGAATGTGAATGTATGGTTATCGGAATGTGAATTTGACCTGAAGGAAGGCCAGAAATAGCCAGCCCCAAAAACTCGAAGGCGCGAAAAGGTCAGTGAGAGGAGGGAAAATAGCGGAAGCGAAAGGGCTTTTCCCCCTGTTGGAATAAGAGGAAGGGGCGGAATTTAGACTCGGCAACTGCGAACTGGGAGTCAGTCACAGAGTAAAGGAGCTCCGGAGTGATTTATGTGTTTGAGCAATAAACTTGAGATAATTATGACCGGTGTCTCGCTTCTGTGGGAGAGCCAAGCCATTACACCCCTGATGACCGCTTTACTCGCATCCCATATTGTTCTCACATCACTGTCTTGTTTGTTATTCAATTAAAAATATTCTTTCAATCTTTTTTTGCCCCTTCTATTATCTTTTTGTCTTTTAATGATTCATTTAATTTCCATCTCCTTAATCCTGTTGTCCAGTCTGGTTTTATTTTCAACAAAACCGGATTGTGGTCCGAAATTGTTTTCGGAAGTATTTTTGCCTCTTCAATTCTTCCTAGTATCTCTTTCGAGAGCCAAATTTCTTCTATCCTACTAGCTGAATTATTTGGCTTGGAAAAATATGTATATTCTCTCTCAGTTCTATGTTTATATCTCCAAGAGTCCACTAAATCTAAATTTTCAATCAGTTTCTCAAAGGTAGATGGTAATTTCCCGTGGTTTTTTCCTCCTCCAGATCTATCTAATTGTGGGTTTATTACCCCATTAAAATCTCCCATTAATATTATTTTGTTCTCCAGATAGTCCATCAACTTTATTTCTAAATTCTTTAAAAAGGCTACTTTTTCCCATTTGGTGCATATATTCCAGCTAGTATCAATTTCCCCCCTTGATTTCTAATTTTAAGTATCACTATTCTTCCTTTCAGGTCTGAAAATATCATTTCTGGATCCAGACTAGATCTACCATATATTTGTCAGTATCTCAGCTCACAGTCAGAGGTACCTGGCCTCCCCCGAGGCAGCTGAGTGAGACACTTGTTTACCTTCCGTCTGCAACCCCCGGCAGACTTGGTCGTATATCGGCGATTCTTCTCATTAGACGTGAGAAAGAACACACCCTCTGCTTCTCTCTTCCAGCTCCCCCCCCCCCCCCCCCAGGGAGGGGAAATGAGACAGACAGGAGTCTATTTTACATGACTTTTATTCCTGTCATTCAGCAGTACATAGAATCGTGACTGCCCCCTTCAGACTCCATTAGAAGAGTCACAACTCCGCCCCTGCACTTCCAGCACAGGTCAGATGACACTCTGAGCTAACATCCGGTGCTCAGTACAGTGAATGGACTGCCCCTTTTTCCCAGCAGTACAGCTCCAGACAGCAACATCCTGTTTTGCTTTCCAGCCACCTGCAGCTGGCTTTTGCATTGCTGCTTTTATGCAACAATATTACCACTCCTCTTTTGTTAACTTGGTCGGCTGCTATAAATTCATTTCCTGATTTGGCATTGATCAAAACTCTTCTATGTTCTTTTGTAACATGTGTTTCTTGTAGGCAGATAACGTCATTTCTTTGTTTTCCCAATATATGCTCTATTTTGTTTTTCTTTTCATTTAATCCGTTAACATTCCACAACAGTATTTTTAATTTCACCTTTATTTATTAAAATTAGATAGATCACAGAGTTTATTTACAATATATTTTATTGTTATTGTTTGTTTATTATTATTATTTATTATTATTATTTTGTTTATTCTCTTAATCACTTCCTGAGCTGTCTTCTTGGTTTGCACTATTGGATTTTACGTTTTTTGGGCTGGATTCTTTTTCTACAATTTGTCTATCACCCCCTAATTCATCTCTGAATGTTCTTTAAAAAATTTCTGCATCTTCCACTGTTTCTAGTCTTCTTCTCTTCCCTTTGAAATTAAAAGAAATTCCTTCAGGAAATTCCCATTTGAAAATTATTGTCTTTGCTTTTAGGGCTTTTGTCAGGAATTGATATTTTTCTCTCTTTTTAAGCAGGCATGGCGGAATCTCTCTCAGAATTACAATTTCCTCTCCTATTTTGAACAGCCTTTTCCTTCTATGCTGTAAAATCATATTTCTTAATTTATTTGATGTTAATGTGATTAGACAGTCCCCAGGCCATTTATTTGCCTTTGCCTTTCTAGAATTTACCCTGAATATAATTTCTACATTTTCTATTATTTCATCTTCTTTTATCTCTAGCCAACTTGCTAGCTCTTTTATAATGATTTTTTTGTATATTTTCTTCTGGATTTTCAGGGACCCCTCGTATCCTGAGTGTTTTCTCCTTAGCCTGCATTTGTAAAATAGATAGAGCGTCCCATGTTGCTTCCTGTGTGATTTTGAATTCATCATTTTTTTTCGTAACCCTCTCACATTCTTTTCTGTTCTCAAATTTTAAAATTAATGATAATAATAATTATCATTCTCCAGCCACTGTGGGTGACTCCCAACAGAATACAGTATCAAAAACATGACAAAACTTACAAGCTTCCCTCAACACGGCTTCCTTCAGGTGTCTTCGAAAAGTTGCAGGAAACTCTGAGAAGAAAAAGCGCCAAACGGCTGGCCCCGCCCACAACCCGATCTGTGATTGGCCAAAAACAACGAAAAGGCCGACCTATTGCTGCCGAGATCCACCCCCCACTTTTAACATGGAGGCACTTCGAAAATATTTCCCTCTCCCAAAATGGCGCTGGAGGCAGTATGTTGGGATACTGCCAGGGAGATAACGTCCATCTGAGCCCCCAAGCCGGCTGCCGGACGATCCATCTGCCTCTGTAGTCACGCAGTCACGCAGTATCATTTAGCGACACGAAGCCTTAGAATCCACATTCCTAGGCTAGTGCACACTCTTTCAGCAGAATCCACACAGCAAAAGATGCACAGCAGGAGAGCATATTTATAGTTTATTCAACGTTGGTCAGAACAAAGGAAAGACATGTCCGTCTGCTTCAGCGTTCATGCACAGACAGGGAAAACGAAAGCAATAGCAAACATAAACATCCTGTAACAGGAAATACGCAGACTCTGTGACTCACAGCCTGCTCCCTCTTAAGGTGGAACGGAAATATCCTAACATCCTCCCCCTTTCCGTGTAACCTGTAGTACCTGTGGTTCAACCCAATTGCAACCTCTGTACGTAAACCTTAAGTTGTTCTCTGTTAACAACCTTAGACAACAGATCAGCAGGAATTTCATTTCCTGCCATGTAGGACACCCGAATCAGTCCCTTTTGAATACACTCAAAGTTTTTCTTCTCAGAGTTGCAGGAGTATCCACTAACAGTATCCACCCTTTTCCACCATGGAAGCATTCCTGCCTGCTGTTTCCCTCTTCAGTTCTGGAGCCCGCCAACTCTCCAAGGGCCATCGTCTATTTTCCGGCCTCTTTCCCATTCTTCTTCTGCTCTACATGCCTCTCCTAAGATGGCTGTCGTGGGGTCATTCCAGCCCGTTTCTCCCACCTCTTTCTATCCTCGCTCCTCCTGCACCTCCCTCTTCTGACCCCATGAGAGAACACCTGTAAATGTTTGTTTTCTGTTGTTGTTTTTATTGTTGATGTTGCTGCTGTGTGCATGTGTTGAGCGAGGGGGTCCTAGGGGGGCCATTTTGGACGAGGGCAGTGTAACTGGAAAGAGGCACCACCGGAGGAGAGGCAAACAGACCGGAGGTGGGAAGAAAGGGCAGAAGACGCGCCACCGCCACCATGTTGGTTGAGGGCAGTTGGGCCTAGCCTGGCCATTGGGTGGCGCTGGTCTCCCTCGTGAGGTGGGTGCCCCATCTCTCTCACGGGGTCCCAGGATAAGTTGGGGGTCCCTGCGGAGAAGGAAGGCCAGAGGTGTGATGGAGTCCGGCAGACTTCCCTGCATTCTAGTCTGCTTTCAGGACTCAGCAGAGGGTGCACAGCACGGCCACTTGGTGTGTAAGCTTGCAGAAGACAGAGTCCACACGCTGTTGTTCTAAACAAACAGCTTTATTTACAGCGGAACAGTAAAAATAAACAAACCATCCGAGACAGCAGGCATCTTGTCTCTGCTTGCTCAGCAACAAAAGCGTTCTTTGTCACACACAGACAAAGAACAGATCCTGGATGTAGGATCTCTCCGCCCATCAGAAGGCAGGACGATTGGAACTCTGAGCTGTTTAACCCTGTAAATTCTGATTCCCCTCACAGGAGGGCCCCCCAAAACCCCCTCAGGGAATCGTCCCAACAGCACCTGAAGGGCCTTGGCCTTCCTCTGGTTTCTCGAAGCGTTTCCCTGAGCGCTGCTTCCAAGCTCCCTCAGGAGCAGCCCAGGTAGACTGCCTCTGGCACGGGAGGCTCTGCCAGAGCAGAATAGGTGCCTGGGAGGCCAGGATAGCCCCACGAGGTGGGCTCCTGGCCCCCCAGGCATCTTTTGGGGTGCAGGGGCCAAAGTCCTGGTTTCTGCCTCCACCCCGCCATCCTTTGGCCCATCTCGCCCTGCCGGCATGCAGATAAGGTGGGGGCAAATTCCTGCTGGGCGCTGCTGTGAGAATGGCATGCCTGTGGGTGCTGTGGGGTGCCCTGCTGGGCTGGAGTGAGCCAGGGGGGTGAGGGGAGACAGAGGGCTGTGAATCCTGTCCCTCTCTATGCTTTTTTTCTTTCTCTCTCTTCCCTCTCTCAATTCCCAAGTCCTGGGAATTATAGCTATGAGCTTCCTTGCAGCAGGTTGGACTAGATGACATTTGAGCCCCTTCCATCTCTCCCATTCTAGGATGTTCCCTGTCTCTCTCACCCTTCCTCTCCTTTTAATGGCACGTCCCCCCCTTTTCCCCCCCTAGCTGGGCCTCCATTTCCTAGCTATGGGAACTCAAGCGCCGGCACCTGCAACTTCACCTGCGACCCCTAGGATTGTTCTGACAAGAGCCATTGTGGTAAGTTTTGGTGTCACCAAAGGAATCAGGGAGATGTGCCTTGATTCCCCTCGCAGAGAGTGATTTAACCCATCTTGACATCCCTCAAAGCACCCTGGGAACTGTAGTTTCCTATGGGAGGAGAATATTCCACACAGCCTTTCCAAGGGTACTCTGGGAGTTATAGCTCTTAGAAGGTCTCCTTGGGAAACTGAACAAGCTACCATTCCCACAATGTCCCCCAACGCACCCTGGAAACTATTGCTTGCTCTGGGCATTGAGGGTTGTGATTCCCTTGACAGAACTACAGTTCCCAAGCCTATTTATCTCCCTAGGGAACTGTGGGAACTGTAGCTCATGGGGGGAACAGGGGTTTCTTAACCCTGAACTCTGGGAACTGTAGATTGCTCAGGGCGCCTGATTCCTTCTCCTTCCAGGCTACTGGAATGGGCTGGTACTGCCAGGCACCACCTTGGCCTGCGACTTTGATGATAACAACAACAACAACAACAACAACAACAATAATAAATTTATTATTTATACCCCGCCCATCTGGCTGGGTTTCCCCAGCCACTCTTTGAAGGCACCACCTGCAGCTGGGAGGACGTCAGCTGGGAGGACGTCAGCTGGGAGGACGTCAGCTGGGAGGACCGGTGGCGCACAGGGCCACACGCTGGGCACTGACCTGGCGCTCCCCAACCACCCCTCAGGCTGGTACATGAGCACCTTGGAGCAGCGAGCCAAGCTGCCTGCTGCCCCCGCCCGACTCTGCTCCCTGACCCTGAGCGACACGTCCTCAGCCTGTGAGCTCCACGCCTGGTACAGCATGGCTGAGAAAGATAAGCTTGGGGCGCTGGCAGTCGGAAATCCAACGGGCGGAGAGCCACATACTCGGCCTTTCCCCCTGTGTGGTGGAGGAAATGCCACCTGGCACAGTTGTCGTAATTCCATATCAATATCACATACTGTTTCTAAACTGCAGGACATATCATATCATATAATAATTATTATTGATTGATTTCCAGAATACTGTAGGGTCAGCGTAAAGAAATACCATCATTATTGTTCTTATCGTGACATTTACAGATGCCCTGCTTCCCGTCTGCCTTTGGCACTCCTGGCAGCTGACCGATAAAAGCGAGAGCGGCCGAGACTAGATGGCAATCCACAATTCTCGCTAGGGTCAGGCTAGATGACCCTCGGATCCCATCTCACTCCTCTGTTTCTATATCTACGGGTCCCACCTGCAGGGATCAGGCTAGATTACCCCCCCGGTCCCTCACCCCTCTGCCCTTCCCCTGCAGGACTCAACAGGAGCTTCACAGTGGAGCTGAGCCACAGCGGCCACGTTGCCCCCCTGTGACGAAGCCCCACTTCGTCCTCTGGTGCCTGGCGCCCCCTGGTGACCTACACCAGAAGAGTCCGCAGTGCTTTCCAGGTGGGTCTCGGGCTCCTCGCCCTCCCCGGCCGGCTCCTTCTCCGGAGCATGTCAAGAGCGCTGCCTCCCCCTCCGCAGGTGACCTTCTCCTCAGTGGCGAGTGTGGCGCTGGACAACGTGCAGTTCAGGAACTGTGGCCCCCAAAGTAAGGCTTTCTTTTCTGCCTCCCCGAAACCCGGCCAACCAGATAGACTGCCACTGAGGTTGGAGGCTCCCCATTAACCGTCCCAACATTTCCAGGTCCCCAGAGCTGCGCCCCAGGCAAGCGGCCATGCCTGCTGAGCGGCTGCGTGGCCCCTGCCCGCCTTTGCGATGGCACCAAGGATAGATGACATAGAATCATAGAATTCTAGAATTGCAGAGTTGGAAGGGACTGTCGCGAATTCTTCATGGTGGTTTAGGAGAAACGCTCAGAGTTCCAGGTTCTTCAGGACAGTATATTTATTGTGAGCTATATATATATACAAATATCTACAGGCTATGCTATAATGCATGAGCAGTTCATACAGTCAAACAGAGTACCTGGCTGCACCTTAAGGCAAATAGGAAGACACACTCTCTCTCTGACCACACTCCTCTACACCACCACCTTTCTGCTGGACAGGTTTCCCTTTTTTTCTATTCCGTCTGAATAGAGCACACCATTTGGCCAAGCTGCCTTTCTACCTTTCTTACCCAGAACTTCAAACTTTGGGCAACTTCAGACTTTTGCTTTAGTGGGTAGACCCAGCCAATTCTAGAATAGTCATCTACTAGGATTAAACAATACTTGTTATGGGAGACATTTGGTGGAAAAGGACCAGTTACATCAGCATGAATAAACTCCAGTGGTTTTTTTAGTTTCTCTCTGGCTTGCTCTTGCTACTGGGGCAAGCCCGGCTTTTAACCTCCTTGCAAATATTGCAGTCTAAGTAATTATCACAACTTTTAATGTTTTTCATCCCCCCCCCCCCAACTCCAAAGTTTTGTTCAGCACCTTAAAGCTAGCATGAGCTAGACGCCTGTGCAGGAGATGAATACACATATTGTGGGTTGGGACATTTTGCACATACGCAACCTTAGACTCACACCGCAGTACATACATATTAGTTCTAAGGTTAGCATTTACCAACACTGCCCCATTTTGCTTTATCTGGCACTGATCTCCCATGAAGTTTACTTCAAAGCCTGCTTTTGCCAAATCAGGAATACTCAGGAGATTGTTTTGCAAACTAGGCACACTCAACACATTCCTGAATGTGTGTCCCAGCTGTGGGAACACAATCTCCCCCTCACAAATCACATTAGCTTTCTGGCCTGTAGCAAGACTTTTCGTTTGAAGCCCTAGCATCAGTCAGCAATGCTTTTCTTTTACAAAAGGTTTGAGAAGCTCCACTGTCCAGAACCCACAGCTCTTCATTTTCTTGGCCATCGGCAAACACCCAAGCTGTAGACTCTCTCTGCTGCCTCCTGTGCTTCTGCTGTTTTTGTTGTTTTCTCAGACAGTCCTGAAGCAGATGTCCACTGGACTTGCAGCAAAAACACCTTTTTACTTTGTTGACTACTGGCTGGTCTGCAGCAGCTCCTCCTGGCTGTTTCTCTGGCTCCCAACACCTCTGCTCTTCCCAGCTGTTGTTCCCTCTGGGATGCTCCGACAGCTGGGCTGAGGTCGTCTTTCGCGCTACACGCCTGTCCTCCTCTGCATACAATCGTCCGGTAACGTATTTCAGAGTCAGCTTATCGGTCTCTACCGACTCGAGGGAATTGACCAGCATATCATAGCTGTCATCAAGGGAACTCAGGACTATAAAGACTTTGTCCTCTTCCCCCACAGGCCTCCCTCTTAAGGCTAGCTCCTGGAAACAGCCTGTTAGGAATTTTAGGTGGTTTACCAGGGAGTCACCAGTTTCCCCCCGACACCGGTACAGTCTCCTGGTCAGTGTTATCAGAGAGCCAGCTGTCTCTCACACATGGACAGCCTTGAGTGCATTACACGCCTCACTTGCCGTCACCTTATCTGCTACATAGACTAGCTAGCTGTCATCCACTCCAAGGATGATCATAGCCAAGGCTTTCTCATCCTTCTCATCCTCCTCAGGGGGCTGTGGTGGATCTTCCACCACTTTCAACAGGCCCTCACGCTTGAGGAAGTGTTGCATGCAGACTGACCAGATGCTATAGTTCGTGGCCGTCAGCTTCTCCAGCAACATGCCAGCTCTGGACTGCTCCATCCCTGCAGCTCACCTCCAGCACCCACGGCTAGATAACTGCTACCTGTACTCTTGCGCAGCGGAAGCGTGCTGGGCCCATAACCCTGTCACGAATTCTTCATGGTGCTTTAGCAGAAATGCTCAGAGTTCCAGGTTCTTCAGTGGAGTATATTTATTGTGAGCTATATATATACAAATATCTACAGGCTATGCTATAATGCACAAGCAGTTTATACAGTCAAACAGAGTACCTGGCTGCACCTTAAGGGAAATAGGAAGACACACACTCTCTCTGACCACATTCCTCTACACCACCACCTTTCTGCTGGACAGGTTTCCCTTTTAAACCGATGACAGCCAATCAACTGTCAGCACATTACTGCTGTCATTCTGACCCAGCACTTCCATAGAGAGTATTGCAGGCTGACTGCATCAGCCAGTTGCATCAGCTAGCAACCTCAAGCCTACAGACTTACTATCTCACACAGCATTCTGTGGATCCCAACAGGGACACCTTGGGTCATCTAGACCAACCCCCTGCAAGGCAGGAATCTTTTGCCCAAATTGGGACTCGAACCCATGACCCTGAGATTAAGAGGAGAAACCCAGCCAGATGGGCGGGGTATAAATAAATTATTATTATTAGTAGTAGTCTACTACTCTACCAACTGAGCTATACATAATAATAGGAAGAAGAATTTATTATTTCTACCCCGCCCATCTGGCTGAGTTTCCCCAGCCACTCTGGGCGGCTCCCAATGGAGTGTTAAAAACAAAACAGCATTAAATATTAAAAACTTCCCTAAACAGGGCTGCCTTCAGATGTCTTTTAAAGAGAAGATAGCTGCTTCTTTCCTTGACATCTGATAGGAGGGCGTTCCATAGGGCGGGTGCCACTACCGAGAAGGCCCTCTGTGTGAGTGTATAACAGAGTGAGTGTGAGTGTATAACAGAGCTTTACAAACTTTTTACATTGGGGTCACCATGATGAATAAATCTTGATCTTGGGGTGGCATCTTGCTGGCCATGCGTCAGTTCCCCCTTTTGTGCTCCTCACTCACAGGGTACTGTTGGCTATTTGTAGTATGGTAGCGCTGCAGATAGCTTGCTGGGGAGATCATGCATTAAAAATGAAAAGGACTCAAAAATAACTTAAACAAGGTTTTAATAAGAAAAACAAAAACTCCATTTACACTAAATACATTAACAACCAAACCAGACCCAACCACCAACCCAAACCCCAGGGTAATGGGAGAGCTAGGTGCTGCTCCTTATATACTAAACCCAAATGCTGACACACCTTAATCAAATACAACTCAGCAGCACCTGCTATGTTTCACAGCTTTAAAGTTGGGTCTCGTTATCTTGCTCTGGCCCTTGCTCTGGCCCCTTTAAGATATACACATCGAGTGGAACAATGATGAACCTTTACATTTAAAGAAACCATTCAACATTTCCCCTGCGGTTCATCATTGTGGAACAAAAACAGAAAGCATACTTTGTACATGTTTTTCATGTGTAACCTTTGGAAGTGCTTTTGTAAAAATGCCCGCAATTTGACTGTCACCAGGAACATATTCAAATACAACCATTTCATCAGCAATTAGTTGCTTTACAAATTCTAAACGTAACCTTAAGACTCTAGTGCGCTGCGTATTGGTCTCTGAGCACAGGATAGCAAGTCCACTCTGGGAATCAAGGTAAACTTTTACTGGTAGTGTTACTTGCATCTGTAGGTCTGCAAACACTTGCAGATACCATTCTACATCACGAGTGGCCTGAACGCATGCACACAATTCACTTTCTGTTGTGGAGAGACAAATAATGGTTTGTGTTTGGGACTTCCATTCAAATGGACAACCGTTATAACAAAACACCATACCAGACACACCCCTGCAATTATTTTGTTCCATTGCATGAGATGCATCGCAGAAAATTTCAAAACCTTTGTCAATACATGTTGTAAACTGCAACCTATAATGTTTGGTATGTTTAAGGTACATTACCACTCTCTTAAGAGCAGAGAAACATTGTGTAGTAGGCTTTTCCACAAATTTTGCCAGAAAGTGAAAAGCATAAGTTATATCTGGTCTTGAGATTCTTTGAATGAAATTTAGCTTGCCTATAGCAGAACGATACAAAGTTTTGTTAGGAAATGGCTTGTCTTCACCTGTAAAGGTGAAACCACACACCATAGGTGTTTCCTTCCCATTTGCATTTTCTAAACATAGCATTTCAACAAGATCATCAATTTTTGCAGTTTGATGAACCAGAAAAGATCCATTTTTGCCTTTCTCAATTTGCATGGATAAGTAATTTTTAGCTATGCCTAATTCCACTACATCAAATTTCTTCTGTAACTGTGATACCACCTGTTCATATTCCTGTTTAGTTTTTGTAGAAATTAATACGTCATCTACATACACACATATTTTTGTTACAGAGTTTGCCCTTTCCTTTATGAACACACAATTGTCTGCCTTTCCTTGTGAAAAACCAATATCCAGCAATTCTTTTGCTAAAGTTTGGTGCCAATTCCTTCCACTTTGGTGCAGACCATAAAGGGATTTGTTTAATTTGCATACCAAACCTTCAGCGGCGTCTATGCCTTCAGGAACACGCATAAAAATTTGTTCTTTTAAATCTGCAAACAAATATGCAGTTTTTATATCTAGGTGATAAACGGAATGTCCACGCTGTGATGCATCTTTTAACAAAAGCTTAACTGTTTCATATTTTACGCTTGGTGAATAACACAAATCATAATCTTCGCCTGGAATTTGTTGAAAACCCCTAGCAACTAATCTTGCTTTGTACCTTACAACTTCGTTTTTGTCATTCGTTTTAACTCTATAAACCCATTTCGAATCAATAAGTCTCATATCTGGGGTTTGTGGTACAAGAGACCAAGTGTTATGCTCTTTTAAAGAAGCTATCTCGGAGTTCATAGCTTTATACCAATTTGCAGCTTGTTGCTTAGGTAATTTCTGAACATCACTGTAGCTTTTTGGCTCAAAAACTACCTTATTGGCATACACAGTATTAAAATGTTCATCTGCAAATCGTTGTGGCTTCTGTCTCTTTCTATCTGAACGTCTCAGTCCAGAAGGAGAGTCAGACTTCTCAGACTTAATGGGACTAAGTAAACCACTAGTTTCAGGTTGTAAATCATTGTCAGATTGAAGAGGTGCCTGTAGGCTAAGCTCACGGTCAGAAAACTCAAGAGAATCTGACCTCCCCTCGGGTGCCTGTGACTTTAAATCATCAAACAATTTATCAGACTCAACAGGCTTTTTGTCTTTTCCCATTAATTCAGAAGCACTATTTCCTGCTGCTTCTTCTGCTGTTTCTTCCTCTTCTTCCTCAGTATTATCTATACCATCAGTATCTTGGAAGACAGCAACTCCATTCCAATTTACAGTTTGTATCATGCTTCTGGTAATATGAAATTTGCCAGTTGCTGGTATGTAAATTCTGTACGCCCCCTGCTGGTAGCCCATTAATTTTCCCTGGACACTACGTTCACCCAATTTTTGCTTAGCAGGATAATGCATAATTACATCTGAACCCCAAATGCGGAGGTATTTCAGATTAGGGCGTTTTTTAAACAGTTTCTCATAGGGGGTGACATCTAAACCAGTATGATAACTGCGATTTCTAACGTAACAAAATGCATTAAGTGCTTCAGCCCAAAAGTCTTTGGGCAGATTAGCATCATGCAGATACGTTTTAACCCCTGCCTGTAGGTCACGCTGCACAACTTCAACAAGCCCATTTTGCCAGGGACTTCGGGGGCAAGATAACTCATGAGTAGTCCCCTGCGCTTCCAGGAATTTCTCAAAATCCTCAGAAACAAATTCCCCGCCCCGGTCAGAAAACAGGTTCTTAATTGGTTTGTTAAAGTGCGTTTTTACCCAGTTGCAAAAAACTTTATACTTCTCAAATGCTTGGGACTTCTCAGCTATTGCATAAGTCCAACAGTATCTACTATACTGGTCTATCAGAGTAAGCCAGTACTTAGAACCTCCTAATGATGGTGGGAGTGGCCCAACTAAATCACAATGTACACGCTCAAATGGTTCAGTTACTTTCCTATCTGAGCACCTACCCTTGCGTGCAACCTTAATCTTATTCTTGCAACAGGATAGACATTGCATAAAGAATTTACATGGTTTTAAGTTGAGGCCATTAACGATATTCTTTGTCTTAATTACATCAGCAAAATTCAGGTGTCCCAGAATTCTGTGCGCCTCATGGACACACCCGGAATGAGGCCTTACATTCCTCAACCCCTGGCTTGACTGTGCTGCTCTGCAATTTATAGGCGATTGGGAGTAGGTGCGAAAATACAGTCTATATAAACCATCAGAGTCCCGGGCATACAATAAACGTTTGTTCCCATCAAAAAACTCACACATTGATTTTAAGAAACGCACAGTTATGCCTTGACGAGCAAAGCACCTTACTGACAATAAATTGTCCACTGACGGGCAGTAAATGCAGTTTGCTATTGTAATGTTTAAAGAGTCAAGTTTAACAGTACCTCTGCCAAGCGACTGCAAGACTTGTGAATTGGCTAAATGTACATTACCAATTTCCTCTTCGAAAGAAATAAACAAGCTTCGATCACTGCAGATGTGCTGAGATGCTCCAGAGTCTATAATAAAAGACTTCCACTTGGCATCTTTAATTCTTTTACGATTTGTAGTCCAAGCATGAAAAGCTCGCGGCTCGTTTCTGTCTTTACTATACGATGTCTGCTGCTGGGCTGACAACCGTGACTGACGAACAGAAACAGACTTGGGAGTACTTTGCTTTCTTTTGGCTCTGCAGTCCTTTGCAAAATGTCCTTGCTTATTGCAGAACCAACAACGCTTTGCAGCTTTAAATGCAGTTGTATCACCACAGGTTTGCATATGGCGTTCCTCATTCTTTCTGGAAATAGGAGTGCTTATGGCACAAGCCTCCCTTCTATCCAACTCGCCCATTAATCTTGCCGTTACCCCTTCCACAGTTAATTGTGCTGGTGGAACAGCAGATATCTGGCTAGCTATACCATCAAAGTCCTCATTAAGGGAACGAAGGATGATAAAAACATACTGAATATCAGGTATCACCATGTCCCTTCGAATTAATTCGCCACGTATTGCCTCCAGACGTCTCAAGTGTGCTGCCAAATCACCACCAGGCTGCAACTTCGTCTGGTACAACTGCTTGAAAAACGTCAATGCAGATGCTGACTCTTTTCTAACATGCACTGCTGCAAGACTGTCCCACATTTCTTTGGCAGTTTTCTTATTTCTTATATAGACTACTTGCTGGTCGCTGACTGCCAAATTAATTATCGCCCTGGCTTTTGCATCTCCTTTCGACCAAGCATTAGTCACAGGGTTAGGAGGGTCATCAGTTACATAGGTCCATACTTCTCTAGAGGTCAAAAGCGCCTCCACCCGAAAAGACCATAAACTATAGTTCTCATCTGTTAGCTGTGGGAAGACCAGAGCCTTCTCAGCTTCAGGAACCCGGTCAACCATTCTGGAACTCTTCCAGACCCACAAAAAATTACACTAACAGGAGAAGGAGTTTTCAAACCTTTCTCAGAGTCCAAAAATATGCAGTCATCCACTCAGCAGCTGGGCCCATAACCAAAGATGTTGGCTATTTGTAGTATGGTAGCGCTGCAGATAGCTTGCTGGGGAGATCATGCATTAAAAATGAAAAGGACTCAAAAATAACTTAAACAAGGTTTTAATAAGAAAAACAAAAACTCCATTTACACTAAATACATTAACAACCAAACCAGACCCAACCACCAACCCAAACCCCAGGGTAATGGGAGAGCTAGGTGCTGCTCCTTATATACTAAACCCAAATGCTGACACACCTTAATCAAATACAACTCAGCAGCACCTGCTATGTTTCACAGCTTTAAAGTTGGGTCTCGTTATCTTGCTCTGGCCCTTGCTCTGGCCCCTTTAAGATATACACATCGAGTGGAACAATGATGAACCTTTACATTTAAAGAAACCATTCAACAGGTACTTCATCTACGTCGCCGGCACCCACCCGGGCCGAGCTGAGCTGGTCAACCCCACCCTGGCAACAGACGGGTCCTGCCATGTGAGTCCATTATTATTATTATTATTATTATTATCATCATCATTTGCGATTTATTATTTGCGGAAATATGGGAGGAGGTTTTTATCATCATTTACTATTTGTTTTCTATAGAAATTGTTGGAAAACAAGCCCCCTCCGGAGAGGCTGGCCCCTCTCCCTGCTCTCGGAGCTTGTTTACCGGTGATCTTCCTCTGGCTGGCATCCCCGCAAGTCCAGGAAGATCTTGATAGGCGACATTTCCCAGCGTGGAAAATGCACACACCCTCCCTCCTTGCATACCGGCAAGAGAAAGGAGATAGTCAGAAAGTCTATTTACATCTCTTTATTTCTGACTTTGCAGCACTACAGAAAACATGACCGAACAGTTCAGTGTTCAGCAAGCAAGTGACTCAAACTTCCTTCACATGCGCAAACGGAAGGTCTCATATTACACACTTCACAAAGCTTTGAGAAGCCTGTGAACTTCCGGGAAGATTCTTTCCCACAGCTAGTCACATCATGTGATGTTTTCACCAAGCTGCCAGTTTGCAGCTGCGTTGCTCTCATATCATAACAAATATGGACCAATATTGATTATTGAATATGAATAATATCGGCCAACCCTGTGCTCCATGCTGGCAAGCGGCTCGGACCCTCAGCTCTAGCACTATGTTTCCCTTCCAGCTGGTGCTCTATGCCCACCTGCACGGGTCGGACGCCAACCGCCTGAATGTCTACTCCCAGACGGAGACGGAGAGGGAACTGATCGTCAGCCGCACCGGCGACCTGGGCGACCTCTGGTTCTGCCAGGCCGCTTTCAATGGCACCAATTGGTACCCCCAATCCCCTAAAGGCAGAGGAGCGCTGCCAGTGCCAGGAATTTGGCAGCCCGGATGGTGGGTTCTGCCCTGCCCTGCCCTGACTTCAGGGTTTGACATTCGCCAGGCGAATTTGGCACCAGGTTGGCCACATCTCCCTCCAGCTAGGCCCTTAAGCGAAGGGCTTGTTTCAAAAAAGCGGTACCCCAGCGGTCATCTAGTCCAATCCCCTGCAAGGGAGCAATCTCTGCTCCAACTCTCCAAGTTCTTCTTCCAAACGTCCTAGGAAGGAGAGGCTTCTTATTGCCAGTTTTTCTCCATGGTCCTCCCTTCTTCCCTACAACAACCCTGCCAGGTAGGCTTAGAGGAGGCGACATACTCCAAGGTCCGCTTCCGGACTGAGTGGGGATTCAAACCTGGATCTCAGACACTAAGGACTGCACCACACTGCCTTCCCAGAGCGCTTCTGTGATATTATAGTCAGCAAATAAATAGGGGGAATAAAACTTCCCTGTGTGGTGCGCTCAGTGGTGGGTCGAGGGAAATGCTCTGATACAGTTGAGCACACCCAATCTCTGTAAAAGGGGTGAGGGGAGAACGAGGGTGACGTAAACTCCCCTGGAAAAAAGCCAGAGAAGAGGTCTCTGGCCGAAAAAACACCAAGCGGCGCTAGAAGAGACTCTCTGTGCCCTGTCACAAAAAGTGGAAGATGGGAGGAAGAGTCCGGCACTTAAAAGGGGGCACTCCTAACAGTGAGATGCCTCAAGACCCAGACGAGGAAGCACCAGGTTTCTCCAAATATTACAACTGGAAACTCCAACTCAGGCTCCCTTAAAATAGACTATACTATCAGCAATACGTGGGAGACTGGGAGTAAAACTCTATTAAAAACAGTGACATAGAGTGAATTAGAAAAAGGAGGTTCACTCTGACGTGATTTTAAAAATTGGGACTAAGAAGCTTTGTGAGGATTACATTCTAAACTAAAAGAAGACAAAACACATCAAATAAAATAAATACCTGCAAGAAGAAGCTGCCCAACCTGCAAGAACCCTGTTTAATGGTGTTTAAGCAGACAGAAGGTACGTGGAGAGAAGTGGTGGCAAAGGCGGTGGGGAGAACGAGAGGAATTGAAAGAGAGAAGAGCCAGGACGACAATGGACTGCAAGAGTGTTTTGAGAGCCAGAAGGGAGGAGACAAAGGAAGGAGAAAGGTTTGAGGGCAGATGAAGATGGCGGGGTCAGCTTGCTAATTGCTGACTCACCCTCACCTTGGAAAGCAAACAGGAAATAAAGAAAGAAGGAGGACAGTTAAAAAGCATTCTAGGAACTAGGAACCAGGAAAGAAGACAAACCAAGGCTAGTAATAAAGGAAGGAAAAGTGCACAGCACCACCTGGCGGACAATTTTAAAAGTGCAGGCAAAATGTGTTGATGTGCTCATCCTCTATATTTGAAGCTGACTCTTCTATCTCTTCCGTTATTAAATAGTGGGAATAATATTCATAACCTGACGGATCTCAACAGTTTGAAATATTACAGACTTGGAGGCTCTGGTCTTATTTAAAGATATCACCAACCAAACCTGGGCCAAAGCATATTAACCTGTGTACATAAGAAAAAGAAATGGAAGGTCAAGATGGCTGAGAAGAAAATACAATCTAGAATAACTGTTGCTGCCAGCTCCCAAGGTAGGAGACATTCAATAGCAGAAACTGATCCCAATGCAGATTTGAAAGACTTGATAGTTAACATGAACAAAAATATAAATGATAAACTGGATTCAATGAACAATAAGATTGAACAACATTTAAAAATAATAATAGATTTCCAAGGTCAGGTAAAAGACCTGACAATAAAAAATAAGGAGCTAAACAAAACAGTTCAGGAATTTAAAATCAAGACAAAAAACGTCCCGGTCAAGATGGCGGCAGGCCAGGCAGTCAGCTCCAGAGCTCCACAAATTTTAACTGAGTTTTAATTGATTTTATCTCGTTTTAACTCGTTTTAGACTAAGTATTTTATTTTTCTTAATCACAACTGTTTCTTTTAACCTGGAGCTTGAGAGCAGAAGAATGTTGAGCGGAAGAATGTTGAGCTGTGAGCAGAGAAAGTGCCAGATGAGTCAGCGCTTTGCTGATAAGGAATAATAGACGACACCATCAATCTTGACCGCCGGAGCAGGAAGAATCAGCGGGAGTCCAGAGTCAGAACCCGAAGAGAAACTCCCCTGTTTAAGGACACCGAATCGCCGGCTACACAAGGAACTAGAAGGCAAGCGTTGGTTAAAATTACTCCCGAGCACTGGATTACCTCTGCTGTAGCTGTAGCCTGGAGACAGGGCCTGAGCAGAGTTTTAATACTTGGGGAAGGGAAAGAGCCAAGCCGAAGTTTTGAAGCCAGGCCAGGGGAGGACCAGAGGAGATCATAGGAGTCCTCAGGTGCCTGGACGGGCAGTTGAACCCGACGGGCTTGAGGACCCAGCCTCCCTCTCGAGCCGTCTTCTCCAGCTGCACTTCGTCATCCTAACAGCGAGTGTGGAAAGCTGCGAGGCTGCGAGGCTTCGGGTTGCTGAAATTACACTCTGAGAGGTGAAGAAGAAGTTTTCGGCAGAGAGGGGTGAAGAGAGAGGAGACGGAAGTGTAAATTAAACAAAACAAAAGCCTGGAAGTTCACAAAGCGGTGAGACCTTCTGTTCCAAGTAAAGCCTGCCTGCACTTTTCCCGGAGACCGAATAGGGGAGGGATGGGGAACTGGATAAAGATTTAAATTGAGAGCCCTTCCCTTGAACAATTAATCGTGAAGAGGGCTGAGCTGAGCTGATCTACTTGAGCCCTCACCAGGGGTAAATCTTTATCGGAATTTGACTCTTATTATAGCTCTTCAACGAACTGCGGAGAAATCCCTGGAGTTAAATACTCAGCTGTATAGCTAAATCATTGACTGTGGTAGGAAGTCCCCTTCTTCTCTCCTGTATTATTTACATTACTTAGCTCATATCTACTGTGGCGATGGGCAAGAGGAAACGCCTCAGAGAAGCAGAGGAATTACTGCTTCTCCCTAGCCCCAAGCTACAAGCTAAAGAAAGAAGAGACCAGTCAAATTTTCAAGCAGCAGTTGCCACATACAATAGATTTCTTCCACTAAGTGACTTGGATGTAGCTAATAACATTCCCAAGTCCCAAAATACCACCTTACACATTTGTAATCTAATGAGCACTCCCACCAAGGGTGGGCCCAATGTGGATGGGAAAAAGATCCGGGATAAAGAAAACCAGCTGGGAAATGAGTCCTCCCATTTACAACTAGTCATTAGGACACTGGACTGCATATTTAAAAAGATAGACTTTCTGACGTGCTCAATTTCCAAGCTAACGGAAAAAGTGATGGATATGGACGCCAAAATTGCCCTCAAAAATAACTACCAGAGGGGACCTCCAGTGATAGCCCCACCAAACTCTGGGGCAAAGGGGATGAGAAAATACAAACTAAAGGATCTCATGTGTAAGCAAAATCTAACATTGCAACCTAAGAAGGTGTGCCTAACGATAAAGTCTGAGATATGGGACTGGTCAAGCTTGGAAGGAGCTAAAATTGCCCTAAGTAAAATCCTGAGAATAAGCATAGTTCATATTGATCTTCATGCTTTACTTCCGCTAACTCAATCAAATGGCCCTTACAAAGTTATTTTAGCCTTCCGTTCGCTGAGACTACCCTTATTAATAATAAGACAAAAATGGAAATTTATAAAAACAAAAATCATACCCACAAGGGTTTTTGCGGACAGCATAGTAAAACCACTACTTGTGGAAAAAGAGAAAGAGATATTAGATTCAGGAACAAGCTCTACAAAATCGCCAGACAAAGAGATGTTGCTTTCCCCACAGAGAACGGAGGAGATTGCCTGCAGTCCACAACCAGAAACGAACTTGGGTGGTTCCAGAATATCTAATGATGAAAGCGCCCTTATGAATTCATTTAACGAATTACAGTCACAAGAAAAAGAAAAAATAATAAATAAATTAGATAAACTAAGAGAGAAGATGTCTCAGGCCAAAAGCAAAATAGGAAACAAAGAAATTCAAACCAACAGGGCCATTGGAGGCTCAGTGGACCTTCTCAAATTTAGCCCACAGCCCCAAAATAGGTCCATAAAATCCAAGGCAACGATACAGACAATCGTCTCGTCACCCCTATTAGTTAATCTGGAACCAGCTCTCCCTGCACCAGCCAGAATGGTTACACCTACTAAAGAACAGCAAAATGTAAACAAAATTTCGACACATTCCTCAATGCCTGACCTGGAGTCATCATTATCGGACGGAGAATCTCTAGCTGATGATTTAGAAGTTCAAACCGCTACCGATATGGACTGGACAGAAGACCCCTTGGGCCATATAAATAAGATGATATACCCACGGAAGGGAAATCTAATAACAGTTAAAACTTGTACCGACTTAATCTCTGCTCCCCTAGGTGATAAGCTCTCTGATAAAACAAGGGATTTCAGAGAGGAGACTAGACCAAACCAGGACACTACCCCTATAGGATCGGGCGAGCAGAGCATAATTACAAATAGCTCAAGAGGTACATCTGCGCCAAAAGGAGAGAAGTCATCTACTATTAGTCAAAGGAAAATTACTGACTTCTTTAAATCTGACAACCCACCAAGACCAGCGTTCCCCCCTTCCCCATTGTGACTACCCAAATCTCAGTCAAATCCTCCCCCGTTCTCCCTTTTAAGCTGGAACATAGCAGGTTGGAAGGGGGAAAAATCTGACCCGGACTTTGTAAAACTAATAAACTAACACCAAGTAATTCTCTTGCAGGAAACATGGGGAGAGGGGAGAGTAGATATTAATGGTTTTGATGTTACATCACTACCGGCATGCCCGTCTACTAAAGGAGGCCGGCCTAGTGGAGGATTAGTTATAGCAATTTCCTTGAAAATACAGGCAAAACTCACGCTTGTTAATGCTTCCACCTTTGCAATTACAGCCCTGATTACGGGGAAAAACTTTGAACTTGCTATAACAAATGTTTATCTTCCGCCAGGAGGCAATATTGCAAACTTACACAATAAATGGGGAATCTTGGAGGAACATCTCACTCTTTGTCACTCCAAATACCCCAATATACCCAATGTTATAGCAGGGGACTTCAATGCTCGCATTGCAACAAACTGGGAGTCTTTAATCAAAGCCAAATGGTGGATAACCCCAGAATTCATTAATGACCTCTCCCTCCATAATCAAAGACTTTCCAAAGACAAAAGGGTAAATGAAGCGGGAACCCTTCTTTACCAATTGGTACTACGTCTAAACTTAGTGATTCTAAACGGGAACTGCCCGCCTGACGTACCGGGTGAGTTTACACACATAAGCTCCTCTGCAAACAGTGTCCTGGATTATATGTTAGTATCTCATGACATATTCCCCAAATTTTCCCATTTCAAAGTTGAAAATATTCAACCACAATGCCACAATGACTATAGACTGGACCCCAGATGGAAACAGACACCCAACACATCTGATTACGAACTCAGTATTGCAAATCAAAAGTGTAAAATGGTCCGAACTACAGGCCCAAAAATACTCAGCATATTTCCAACAAGGACTAAAACAAGCATATTCAGGCTTAATCGAGGATTATCATGATTATGACCAAACTCTAAGACTATTCTTGAATCTGTCGGAAGATCTAACGTCTTTTTTCTCTGTCCCGACGCATAAAATAAATCGAACACAAAGGAAGATAGGTGCATTGTGGTTCAATAGTGCTTGTAAACAGGCTAGACAACTTCTTGGTAACATCTACAAAGAGTATAAAGCCTCCGGGGCAACGGTCTTGCCAAAAGAATATTTCCAAGCAAAATCGGCCTACAAGCAAATTCAAAAGGGAGCCAGACAGGAATGGCAAGTGAATCAATGGCGGGCAATCATAGAAGCCTCATCATCACGGAACTCCAGACAATTTTGGCTCCTGGTAAATAAAAGAACTAAAAGATACCCTTTGACTATTATTCCTGCCCCGGTTTGGGAATCTTACTTAAAAAAATACTTTGCCACAACTGACTGTATTGCTAACACAAGAGATGAATTTCAAGAACAGCTTCCTCTCTGGCCCCCCACCGATCCGGAAGACATCCATGACTTGATCGTTAAACTCAAAACAGGGAAAGCGCCTGGGCCAGACCTGATCCCGGCAGAAGCTATAAAATACCACGCGGACTGGTGGGACAAAGTCCTGGCGACCATCTTCGATGCCGTTAACAACTCTGGAATGATCCCGGAAGTATGGAAGGACGCTATTATCGTTCCAATCCACAAAAAGGGCTCACCAGATGACCCGGGGAATTACAGAAATATCAGTCTGCTCTCAATAGTGGGGAAACTGTATGCCCGCTTCCTGTTGAACAGACTTAACCAATGGGCCGAAGAGAAAAAATTAATTGGGCCCGAACAAGCTGGATTCCGCCCAAAGCAGTCAACAATTAATCATATTCTAATTTTACAGCATCTTGCCTGGAAATATTCCACCCCAAAGGGTGGCCAACTCTGTGTGGCATTCATTGACCTAAAGGCAGCATTCGATAGTATCCCCAGGAGCATCCTCTGGGAAAAACTCTCCCGCTGGGGCATCGACAGAAGGCTTCTCTGGCTAATAATCAAACTCCATGAGATCTCAGCGGCTAGAGTGAGACTCACCCCGGAGGGTGATCTCACCAATTCAATTCCCATTAACAGAGGTGTCCGACAGGGTTGTATATTGGCTCCATTCCTGTTCAACTTGTTCATAAGCGATATGAGGACTCCCCTAATGGAGGCTCAAGAAAGGATCCATGCACCCCGCCTAGCACTTTATCGCTGCCCTTTGTTACTATATGCGGATGACGCAGTC
This sequence comes from Podarcis muralis, assembly GCF_964188315.1. NCBI lineage: Eukaryota > Metazoa > Chordata > Lepidosauria > Squamata > Lacertidae > Podarcis > Podarcis muralis. The sequence goes on from NC_135674.1 coordinate 20,634,576, forward strand.
ATCCTTTCTTTTTCTAGAGTAGGTCTCAGGAGGGCCTTAAAATTTTTTGGATCATACTGTAACGCAAATTCCCTTACAATTAATTATGGAAAATCCAAGATCCTAATTTCCTCAAAGAGCCGGAAACTCCATAATTGGAGAATTGATGGGAGAGTCATCGAACAAGTCTATAGATTCCAATACTTGGGAGTTTGGTTACAACATAACCTTAGATGGAAGGCCCATGTAGCTTATGTTACAAATAGAGCCAAAGCTATCTCCTTGGCGATCTTGCGATTCTTCTTCACCGATGGGGCCCTTCATATCCCATCGGCGTTGAAAGTCTTCAAGGCCAAGGTGATCCCGACAATTGCCTATGCCATCTCAATTTGGGGGACTTTTGTCAACCTATCTCACCTAGAGGTTATTCAAAATCAGTTTTTAAGAGGGATATGGAAACTGCCCAACTGTGTAAGTAATACAGCGTTACGCATGGAACTTAATACTGTATCCCTGGAAAACGCTCTGTGGAAGCACATACTATGTCACTGGTTATCTATATGGCACAATCTCCCAAACTTGTACTTGATACAATGTATGTGGAGAGATGATTTCCAGAGCCCATGGGTAAAAAAATTACAGCTGAAAATTATGGCAATGGGAATCTCCCCATCCAAATTACTAGAGCAGGACATAGTTCCAGCTAAAAGAACAAGAACAAAAGAACAAGAGGAGATGGACTTGCAGCAGAAAATGGTCTTGGGCAATGGTACCTGCTCACCTCTAAACCTTGGTTTATTACCCCTCTTAAGACTCCCAAACTATTTGAATTCCTTAACTTCTTCGGCTCATAGATATGCCTTTGTAAAGGCAAGATTCAACACCTTCCCATCGAACGTGCTGAGAAATAGATTCTCCAATGGACAGATATCGCTCTTATGTGATTGTAATTGTGGGGCACCGGAATCGTTGCATCACATAATTTTTGATTGTGCTTTTCACTCATCGGCCAGGAGCAAGTTCCTTGCTCAATATCTAAAGGGAATTGCCGATGATACGAATGAAGCCAAACTGAGATATCTATTAAATGATGATGACCCCCTAAGATCACTCACGGTTGCCAGATTCTTGATCAGTGTCCTATCCCTAAAGAAGAGAAACGGACTCCTGTGCGGCTCGGAAAATCCCTTTAAACCATGATCTATGTTTTAGGATGTAACTAGGTGATATCACCACTGATGTCTTCTATTAATTTATGAGCAGAGGGTGATGTTTATGTTACAAATTTATTGTAATATATGATGTTGGTCTTTTGTTTTTGTTCTGCTTTGGTTCTTGTCTGCTTTTTGTAAGTTTTGACGGTTTTAAATTTGGAGGTTCAAGTACATTATGTTGGTATGGGAAACTGTCGTGTGACGGGCCAATGGCCGTAATAAAGATCAATCCAATCCAAAGAAGAAGCATCCAAAAGGATTCAGAACGAAAATAAAGACCTGAGGAAAAATCAGGAGGTTATATCGGAGGACATAACAGAGATAAAGAAGGCACAAGAGCAATTATTGGATCAGACATGTATCAGCGTCAAATGGTTCTGCGTTTTCGAGGAATTCCTGAATCCCAAAATGAACAAATTGAGAATAAAATAATCCAAGAGTTAGCAAAGTGGATGGGAGTACAGGAAGACAAATTATTAATGGATGTGGACAAAATATTTAGGATCAGATCAGAAAGATCAAACATGTACAAAGGCCCAGGAGATTGCCTAGTGTTTTTAAACTCAAGGCTACTCAAAGACAAAATGCTTCAAAAAAGAAGCCAATGTAAATTAGTAATCAATGAAAAGAACACCTCAATTTTTAAGGAACTGCCAAAAAGTTTACTTGATAAAAGACAAAATTATAAAATTCTCACAGATGCCTTAAAGAAAAATTCAATAAGATATAAGTGGGAATTTCCGGAGGGACTGACATTTACGTTCAAAGAAAGAAGAAAAACATTAAGATCAATAGAAGAAATGGCAAAATTTTGGAGAAAGTATAAAAAGGAGCTTGGAGGAGAAGCATCAATGGAAAGAGAAGAGGAGTCAGAAGGGAGAGAATAGAAACCTCAGTGCAGAAGAACAATTGTTAGATAAGAACAATATAATTAATTCATTTGAGTTTAGATTCCACCCCCCATAATTTTTTATTGATTTTCATTAAATATACACTCATATACATTCATTATACAAATAAGTCTCACATATATCTATGGCTCTGCCGAGCTTCAAACTTCCCTCCACCCCTTCGGTAAGTATCGTACATTTTCTTACATCACATATTTTGTTTGTTTATCTAGTTAATCACATGCTGTTGGAGTTACTCTAACCCTGCCAGTGTCTTTAAGGTTTTACAATTGTCTCTTATATACACCAAATATTTACTCCAACTTTCATGAAACTTCTGTTTGTTCTGATCTTGTAATTTCCCCGATAATCTAGCCAGTTCCGCTTAATTCATCATTTTAACCTGCCATTCCATGATAGTTGGTATTACATCTGTTTTCCAGTTCTGGGTCAACATAGTCCTTGCTGCCGTCGTGGCATACAAAAATAGGTTTTTATCCTTCTTTTTAATTTCCTTTCCTACTAATCCCAATAGAAAGGCTTCGGGGTTTTTTGGAAAGGTGTACTTAAAAACTTTTTTAAGTTCATCGTAAATTAATTCCCAGAAGCCCTTCACTTTACCACAACTCCACCACATGTGGCAGAGGTCTCCCTCCACCTCTCCACATTTCCAACATTTATTTTTCATTCTGTACATCTTTGCCAGTTTTACCGGCGTAAAATGCCACCTATATATCATTTTCCATATATTCTTTTGCAGTGCCGTACAGGCCGTAAATTTCAAATTTGTTGTTGTTGTTGTTTAGTCGTTTAGTCGTGTCCGACTCTTCGTGACCCCATGGACCAGAGCACGCCAGGCACTCCTTTCAAATTTACATTCCACAATTCATGCCACGCTTCTAACTCAATGTTATAACCAAAATCCATGGCCCACTTAATCATGACTTCTTTTACCTCCTCATCTTTGGTATACCAGTTCAATAATAAATCATACATTTTTGACAATAATTTGTTTTTACCTTCTATAATGTCTATATGAAATTTTGATTTCTTGTCCTCAAATCCCAACCTCTTATTGTCTTCTTTTAATATCTCATTAACTTGGTGGTACTGTAGCCACCCTGTCAGTAAGTTCTCTACTTCTTCATACGTCTTAAGCTTTATACCTTGGTCAGTTTTTCTAATCAACTCTTCATATGTGGCTCTCTTTCCTTCCATGTTGATTTTCTTAATAATTAATGCTTCTGTTGGTGATATCCACCAAGGAGTTTTTCTTTCTAACAAATTTTTATTTCTCTCCCATACCTCATATAAAGGTCCTTTAATTATATGATTTTAAAAGCCCCTGTGGACTTTCACTTTATCATACCACAGGTACGAGTGCCACCCGTACCTGTTGTCATATCCTTCTAAATCTAGATGGTCTGTATTTTCTAATTTTATCCAATCTCTTATCCAAATTAGGCATGCTGCTTCATAATTTATACTCATGTCTGGCAGGGCGAAGCCCCCTCTTTCTTTTTTGTCAACCAAGATCTTCATTTTTATTCTTGGCCTCTTTCCCTGCCAGACAAATCTTTCTTAATATCTCTCCACATAATTTCATAGTTGTCCTTATACAGGTTTATGTTTTTTGCCGTCAACCATATTCCTAGATATTTGACTTTCTTGGCCGCTGTAATGCCAGTCTCTTGCTGCAATTCTTCTATCTCTTCTTTACTTATATTCTTGACTAACATCTTGGTTTTGTTCTTATTGAGTTTGAACTCTGCTACTTTACCAAATTCTTCTATTCTTTGTAAAGCTTCTTGTATACTTCTCTTTGGATCCTCTAGGGTTAAGACTATATCGTCAGCAATTGCTTTTATTTTAAATTCTTTGTATCCAACCTTAATTCCTTTCACCTTTGAGTCTTCTCTCAATGTCTTGTTAAGAACCTCCAATACAGTTATAAACAACAGGGGTTTAGAATTTTAATGTAGTAAACAAACTAGATAAATTGAATAGAGATTGATGGACTTGAACATAATTACCTGGAATGTAAATGGTCTTAATAGTAAACTGAAAAGAAAGTGAATAGAGTGCATTCTAAAAAATTGAAGATGGGATGTTGTATGTTTGCAAGAAACCCATGTAGCGAAAAGACATAGAAGGGTATTGCTAAATAAGAAGCTAGGAACAGAATTTATATCATCAGATCCCAGAAAGAAAAGAGGTATTGTAATATATATATAAACCCTCAAATAGAGGCAAAACAAATTTTCAAGGATGAGGAAGGCAGATTATTGGGGGTACTATTGGAAAAAGGGATGGAAGAAATCGTGGTGGTAGGGATTTATGCGCCAAATGGGAATAAAACACAGTATTTTTAAAAAGTGGAAGACAAATTATTAGAATATATAGACGAGGAGATTACTCTATTAGGTGACTTCAATGGAGTCACCTCATTGGAATATGATCGCACCAACACAACAAAGAAGTCAAAAGGTGGCAGACTTCCACACACTTTTTTCCAAATGGTTGAAAATTTAAATTTAAAAGATGTTTGGAGATATAAACATCCACTAGAGAAACAGTTCACACATGGTATCTGGATCTCAAATAATTTAATGTTAAAATTTAAAAAAACAACAACCACAGAAATACAACCTAGACTACTAACAGATCATAATCCAGTTACAGTGGAATTAAGAGATAACAGAAAGGTAAAAAGAAGATGGAGAATTAATGGCAAAAAATTAAATAATGAAAAGATTCTAGGTAAAGCACAGGAATTACTTAGAGAATTCTTCCAAATTAATAAAGAGCAAGATACAGATAGTAGATGTCAGGGAAAGGGAGACAGCTAGAGAGAGGAGGGGGGATGGAGTCACTTACTGAGAGCCGAAAGAGCTCATTAGCAGTCTGTCTTCCGACTTGGAGGGGGAAATAGGGAGGGGACAACCAATCCCCGGAACTAGCTATTCACAGAACAAAGGAAGTAGGAGGCGTGCCCTGCACCGATGGGCATGCTGGACAAGAAGACGTCACAAAGATTCAGAAGAGACAACTGATTGAGTTAAGCATGGGCGCGTTTGTTTGAACTCTTGTAACTGCTTTGAACTTTTAGTAATAAATCAACAAGACAGAAATGGCTGAGCGCCTGGAGCCTTATCTTTACTAGCTTGGCAGCAAACACTCCCTTACAGCTTGTCTCTTCTCAATTGCTGCTGGAAGCTAGTGACGGAGAGCAAAAAGCCCACGATGGAGAAACAGATTTCTGAGCTGAGGAAAAAAAATGCCGGACTTGAGGCTCGCACTTCGGACTTGCAATCCCGTCTTCTGGAGGCCAGGGCTGTGCAGCAAGGAGCCGCAGGTGGGCTACTGGCAGGGGGCAAGTCTGCGTGGGTGGAAAAAATTAATGGAGATCCAGGGGCTTATCTGGATTTTAAGACGGAGATGTGATATTTTTTGGAGCTGCAAGGGGCTCAGTTTGCCGACAATGCTCAGAAGGTTGCTCACATAATTAGTCACCTGTCGGGGGTGGCTATAAGCTGGATCAGGCCGTTAATTGCCTCTAGTAATGAAGCGCTTCGAAATCTGCCCAAGTTTTGGCAAGCTATGGATTTTATCTACTCAGATGAAAGTTTAATTGACAAGACGCAGGAGGAGCTTTTGGCTTTGAGACAAGGCAAATCCACGGTGCGTGATTACTGGTCCGAATTCACCATGCTTGCACACAAACTGGGATGGGACTTGGAGTCAGAGCCTGTGCAAGCGTTGTTTAAGGCAGGACTGAGCCCTGAAGTTAAGGATGAACTTGCCAGGCCCCCCCGTCCCAAGGATGGGTTAACGAAGGCTGCGCTTGCGGTGGGTATGAGGCAGGAAGCCAGACTGCGGGAAAGGAAACAAGGCAAGGAAAGGGGTTTCCATGGTAACCGGATTCCTGAAATGCCGGCAGCTGCCTCAGAAGGTCAACAACTGCCAGAGCCCATGGAAATAGACTCTGCCCGTGCGCGGGAAAGTTTGAAGACTCAACGGCCGGGCGGGAAGGAGAAAAAAGACTGGCAAGCTGCCAAGAGATGTTTTTTCTGTCAGAAAACGGGGCACTTTGCCAGAGTGTGTCCGGAGCGTCGTAACTGGCAGGGAATGGTTGGGGCCACTCAACAGACAGAGGCAGAGGCACCTAGGATCTCAGGAAACGAGGAGGCCTGGCTGGTGGTGAACCGGGGCAACAGCCAGGCGGAAGCGACAGCCAAAGTCCCCGGCTTGGACACCCCAAAGCAAGCATAGTGTTGAAAGTGGTACTAGAGCTCCCAAATGGCCAGACGGTGGAGGAATTGGCTTTAGTGGATTCAGGTGCATCTGCGTCCTTTTTTAGCAAGGAGTTTGCAGCGCAGCACCAACTGAACCTGAGGCCTTTGGATTTTCTGTTGCAAGTCACTACAATTGATGGGAGGGAACTGTTGGGAAATGAAGTGACTCATCAAACGCCTCCCATGAGGATGCGGGTGTCTACCCATTCTGAGGTCATCGCCTTTCACGTGGCCACTTTGGCGGGTCCGCCTATTATATTGGGCATGAGTTGGTTGGCCTTGCACAATCCGGTGGTTTCCTGGCACCAACGGTCCCTCACTTTTGGTTCAACGCACTGCATGGAGAACTGCCTGGGCCTAGAGCAACACTGGCGAACGGAGGCCAGGATGGCAGCAGCATGCAAAGCAGGAACGACCGAAATCCCTTCGTGCTACAGGGACCTACAGGAGGTGTTCAGCGAAAAGGAGGCTGACACGTTGCCACCGCATCGACCAAACACTCCCTTACAGTAGAATAATATGGGAGGCAAGTAAAGCTTTTATAAGAGGATTTTATATTCAACAAAATGTGATTTAGAAAAGAAATAGAGAAAAGAAAATGGATCAAATTAGAAAACAAATAGAAGAAAATGAGAAAATATTAGCCAAACAACCTAAAAATGAAAAAGCAAGGCAAGCAATTAAATTATCGCAAAATCAATTATCAGCCTTATTAAATCAGGAAGTGGAAAAAATATCAGATGGTTAAAACAAAGGAATTTTGAATTGGCAAATAAATCAGAAAAAAATGCTCGCATGGCAATTAAAAAAGAGGCAAAAAAAGACTTCCTGTTTCCGGCGGTAGGAAATGGCGAACTCCCACACAACCGGACCCCGGCCGTTCTGATAATTCAGGGCTGATATGGTGGTAATTAGCCCTGGCAGCCTCCAGGGCAGGGGAGGATTGTCTCGAAGACCCGCAGATTGCTCGAGATTGCCGGAGTGCACTAAGGTGCAACCCGCAGGGCACTGGGTCACAGAGCAAGGAACAACTGGCACTCCTTCAATGTCACTCCCATAGCCGGACACATCTGTTTGGGAAAATATAAAGATTCAAAAAACAAACAGACACGCTCTGAATTGAAGAAGCTGAAAAAAAACCTGCAGTATGTATAGTCTCTGGTATATAAGATCGAACTTCAAAGAGATCCTCATCATGATGTGTGGACTCCAGAAGGGCTTGGTATGATGTTGTTTTTACTCTCTCCTTAACATCAGTAATTAGTTTTTCATGCCAAGCCTTATTAAGAACTTAAATTGCTTTTTAAAAAGTGAGTACAGATGGACTTCTATATATAATTGGGACTTAAGCGCAGCCGCTTTTTCTTTCAAGATTTGAAATGCTTGCTAAAGAGGTGAACAAAGTTTAGGGACTTCCGGTTGGTCGCCCGGTAATGGCAGACAGGAGCTCTTTCAGCTGAAAGAGCCTCAGCGCAGTGAAGCAAGGGGAGACCGCAAGAGCGACGTGGTCACCTGAAAAAAACTCAGATCGGGCATTCTGAGGACCTGGTGATCCGATGGGTGCCTTTTGGCGACTCCCCCACTCCCCGTTAAGCTCATAAGAGCCCCGAGAGCAAGTGGGGTCAGAGACGCGGCACAGCGGAAACGACTGCTTCCTTCACAGCGCGAAGCTCCGAGTCTGACTATCATGAGCGGCCAATTCCTTAAAAAAAAAAAAAAGGCTTAAAATTCGGAACTGTAAGTAAAAGATAAAGTTCAAATTTAATCAAGATTGGAAGAGAAAAGGGATTTAAAAATGGAGGTCGAGCCCTTTTTTGAATTAGAGTAGAGTCGGTAAACGAGGACCGAAGCCTCAAGGATTTAAAGACTCTTTGAAAGTTTGCAAGCTCAATTTAATGCCCCCCTTCTGCAGGGGGAAGGAGGGAAACTATTTTAAATTCTAAACCCTGCAAGACTGTGAATTACTGTAAAGAAGCTCCTTCATTTTGCAGCGGACCTCGCGGTAGGGAAAGGCTAGACTCCATTGTGACGTCACAATGGAAGAGGAAACATTCGACTTTTGTTTCCATTGATTCTATTACTTTGTATCCTGCTGCTGTCTGGACTCATTTTAAAGTAGCTAAAAAAGTATCTGTTACCTCCAGAACTGTCCGCTAAACTCCTAAAGGGATTTGACATTTTTTTCTTATTTTTAAAGCCTGTCTTTTTGCAATAAGGAACAGGGGGGCTGCTGGCTGCCTGGGCTGGCATCTGTGGGACTGGTGGTGGGAATCTGTTTTTCTCTCTCACTCCACTAAGCTGTGAGACTGACCTTGAAATTCCTGAGCAACAATGTGTGCTGAAAAAGCAGGTAAGGGCACTGGAAGACGTGGTTCTAAAAGTGCCTTTGGGGAATCGGTAATGTTTTTATTGAATGAAATTAGAGACAACGCAAATTGTAATACAGAGGGTATTGAAAGACTAGATAAAAAGTTTAAGATTTAAGTGCTGAATTGAAAGAGGTGAAGACTGAGATTACATCACACAAAACAAGGTTGGCACAGCTTGAGACAGTTAGAGTGTCGGACTTGGAAAGACTACTGTGATGGGATGATGAGCTGCTTGTGCGTAAAAGCGTAGTCCCTCAGAGTCTGTGCACGTTCACAAACCTCTGTCTGTGACGGAGCCCCTCAGACATGGCTGCTCTAGTCACTTGCAGATTCCGACAGTGGTTGCTTTCGGAATCGTTTCCAGCATAAAAGCTCCTTAACGGAAACACGTTGTCAGGGGCTCAGGAGCAGAGGCACAGGAAAGGGAGGAGATAGAGACCGAGGGGGAGGAATCCGAGGGAGATGTCAGCGATGACAGCCGTCCGAGGTCTCTGAGTCTCTCCAGCGAATCGGAGGATTCACAGAAAGGGGCTCCCGTGGTCAGAGCAAGGGGGTTGCCAAGGGGAACACCCCAGGAAGGAGGGGCCAGAGGGGACTCAGAGAGCAGTAGTTGGAAATCGGGACCAGCTTCCCCACCAAAGAGCAGTAGGGGGGAGGAGTCCCAGGTATCGGCATCAGGCAGCTCTCCGTCAGCAGAAGGACATGAGTCAGGATTGGCCACGCCTGCATCAGAGAGCGAAGAAACGGTCGAAAGGAAGGTCAAAGACAGGGCGCGCGCGCCAAGTTCAAACCTACAAGAGAGTGGCGCAGTGAGCAGCCCGGATAGGGAGCCAGGTCCTAAAGCCCGCCGAAGGGAGGGGGAAGAGTCAGAGGGGTCCGCGTCCGAAGCGTCCAGGAAGGAAGGGATCCCGGGGGGTAGTAGGACCCAGAGGCGGAAGGAGAGACGGAAGAGGTGGAGTAAGGCTAGAGTCTTAAGCTGGTGTACAGGGGGGGGAGATTCAGACGGAGCTTCGCCGGTCTAGTGTCTAGACGTAGAGACGCACGCTAGGGTTTGAAAATGGATAATGTACTTAAATAAAGACTTTTGTATATTATCGCTGGCTAGCGTTGGTCCTCTGTGAGCTGGGACCTGGAGGCAGTCTCTGACAGTAAGCTCCGTCTCAGTTTTCATCAGTTTTCTTCACCGAAGGCGTCGCTGCGTGAGTATACGCAGCGCGGGAAGAAGACTGGTGCCTCGCGAGCTCACAAGAGTCAGGCGAAATGACTACCGAACAGCAAATAGCTGCCTTGCAAAATGCGGTGACACAACTCAACGCGGAGATAATCGCATCCAGGAAGAGAGAAGACGAAGCGGCTGCTGCCTGCAGAGATCTCCAAGCCTGGTTGGAAGTGCTTACGAAGCAGGGGCAACCGGGACCCAGATCAGAGGGGATTGGGCTGGGGAAGAGAGGAGGCAGCCTTGTATCTCATTTCGATGGGAATTTGCAGCAGTACCCCAACTTCCGAGCAGACGTGCGGTTTGCGCTGCAACTGCTGGATAAAGACTTTAGAGATGAGCAAGAGAAGGTGGGGTTTATCTGGTCTCATTTGCATGGAGACGCGAAAGCGTGGCTGCGCAATCTGTGGAGAGATAAGGATCCAGCGCTCCGAAGTGCAGATGCATTCATTAAAGCGATGGATTCCTGTTTCTTATCCAACATTGACGTTGATATTGCCCAGAAGGACATACATGGGCTGAAACAAGGGAAAGCCAGTGTGAGGCAGTATCATTCCCGCTTTTTTGCATTAGTCAACGCGCTGGGGTGGGATAAAGATTCGGCGCCAGTTAGAGACCTTTTTTGGGAAGGATTGAACCCAAATGTCAAGGATGAAATTGCAAGGGGGGAGAGACCCACAAGCACTCAGGAAGTCGTTCAGAGAGCGCTAACGGCTGGGGTGCGGCTGGAAGAACGCCCATGGGGCAAAGAAGAAGGGCGTTGGGGACGCACGCCAGCGAGAGTGCCCGCCCTCTTGCCCAGGGATGCAGTGCGTGCGCAATCCACGCCTCCGCAGGGAGGAGGGGAAGAGCCGATGGAGATTGGCGGTGCTAGGGCTCAATCAGCTACCAGAGCCTTAACACCGGGAGCAGTCAAAGCGAAGCCGCCTAGAGGAAACAGGAAGTGTTACGTCTGCGACAGTGGTCAGCACATGGCGAAAGAGTGTCCCCAGAGGCTCCACAAGCACACTGCAGCCTCCGCAACAGTAACGGCAGCAACTCAGCAGAGAGAACCACAGCAGGGAAACGACAGAGTCTGGCTGGAAACGGAGGCACTGGGGCCCAGCCAGACGAGTCAGTGAAGAAGCCCCCAGAGATTCTGCAGCCCACAGACCCCCTCCCACCCAAACCAGTGGTGCAGCTCACAGCATCGCTCCAGCTACCCAATGGACTCACAATGGAAGTGCCTATTACTATTGACTCTGGCAGTAACGCAGACTTTATAGGACTGGAGTTCATTCAACAACACAATATAGCGCTACTGCCAGCCACGCTGCCCCTGAAGGTTGTCACGGTGGATGGCAGGGAACTGCTGGGGGGGCAGGTGGTACAGCAGACGCCGCCGATGGTGATGCAAATTGGGAATCACAGGGAAGTCATCAGCTTCAATGTCACCCAATTGTCGGACACGCCTGTAGTATTGGGCATGAGTTGGCTGTACAGGCACAGTCCAGCATTGGCTTGGTACCAACGCCAACTGACTTTCGGCTCCTCCTACTGTGCGGAACATTGCATTATACCTAGCACAGAAGGGGAAGAGGATGACCCACAGTTACACTTGGGCACGCTGCAAGCAGTGCCACTCAAGTACGCAGAGTTTTTGGAGGTTTTCTGCGAGAAGGAAGCGGACAAACTACCTCCTCACAGGTCCTATGACTGCAAGATTGACCTCCTGCCGGGGGCGACGCTGCCAACCGGGAAACTGTATTCCATGTCTGAAGACGAACTGCAGGAACTCAGGGAGTTCATCGATCTCAATTTGAAGCGCGGTTTCATCCGGGAGTCGAAAGCAGTGGGGGGCAGTCCCGTATTCTTTGTAAAGAAAAAGGACACACCCCAAAAAAGACTTGTGGTGGACTATAGAATTTTGAACTCGAAGACCAGGCCCTCAGCCTTCCCCATGCCCAGGATTGACGACCTGCTCGCGACGGTGAGGAAAGGACGCGTTTTCACCAAGTTAGATCTGCGAGGGGCGTACAACCTGATTCGTGTACGGGAAGGCGACGAGTGGAAGACGGCCATGTTCACGCCACTGGGCACCTATGAATACAGAGTTATGCCCTTCGGATTACAAAATGGCTCGCACTGTTTTCAAGCTTTTATGCATCATGTATTGGCGGGACTCCTCTACAAGAAGTGCGTCTGCTTCCTGGACGACATCCTGATATTTTCAGCATCGCGGGAGGATCACGAGAGGGATGTCAGGGAAGTTCTACAGAGACTGCAGGAGCACAGACTGTACGCCAAACTGGAGAAGTGCCAGTTCGATACGACGGAGGTGGATTTCCTGGGCTACAAATTGTCGGACAAGGGGCTCGCCATGGACAGCGCCAAGGTTCGCTCAATATTAGACTGGAAAAGCCCACGCAATCGGAAGGAAGTCCAGCGGTTTGTCGGTTTTGCCAACTTCTACCGCAAGTTCATCAAGGGGTTCGCTATGCAGACGGCGGCCATCACCGACACACTCAGCTCCAAGAAGAAGAAATTCATCTGGACGGAGCAAGCGGAGCAGTCCTTTCAGAAACTCAAGCGTCTCTTCGCGTCCGAAGAGCAGCTACTGCATGTGAATCCCAGCAGACCGATGAGGGTTGAGACAGACGCCTCAGACAGGGCCGTGGGAGCTGTCCTGTTGCAACAGGACCCGCAGGGGGACTGGAGACCGTGCGCCTTCTACTCCAGGAAGCTCAGCAAGTCAGAGCAGAACTACACCATCTGGGACAGGGAGTTGCTAGCTATTCATGCAGCGTTCAAGGCATGGCGGCACTTCCTTATCGGAGCTAAACACACAGTGCAGGTCCGCACGGACCACAAGAATCTGGAGTACTGGCGCACGGCAAGGTTCCTGAACCAGAGGCACATTAGATGGGCAGAGTTCTTCGCGGACTTCGACTTCAGGATAGAGTACATCCCAGGCGACAACAATGTCATGGCGGATGCTCTGTCCAGGAAGCCGCAATATCTCGAGGAGGCGGCACCGTCGGCGGCCAAGCACATTTTCGCTCCGGAAGCGTGGGCGTGCGCCTCGGCAACCGTGGACCTGGATGCCGTACGTCGCGCACTGCAGGAGGATCCTTTTGCACAAGCCAAGATGGAGGAGGTGCACAAGGGCAAGGCGAAGGACGACGAATTCCAGATACGCGACGGGTTACTCATCCGCAAGGGGGCACTCTACGTGCCAGGAGACGACCTCCGCGCAAGGGTACTGCAGCAGCTACACGACGCTCCCACCGCCGGGCACTTTGGCAAAGAGAAGACTGTAGAATTAGTAGCCAGAGATTTTTGGTGGCCCAAGATGCGGGGGGAAGTCGCGGATTACGTCTCGAGGTGCGACACCTGCCAGAGGGCCAAGTCAGTGCACAAACCGCCGGCGGGACTGTTGGAACCGTTGCAGACACCGATCGAACCGTGGGAGAGGGTGGCCCTGGACTTTGTCACGGATCTGCCCAGCTCGAGGGGCAAGACAGCAGTGCTTGTGGTGGTGGACATGTTCACCAAAATGGCACACTTCATTCCGTGCGCGAAGGTGGCCACGGCCGAACAGACCGCCAAACTGTTCATAGACCACGTGTTCAGGGTGCACGGTCTACCACGTTCCATCCTGTCCTACCGGGGGCGACAGTTCATCTCGAACTTCTGGCAGAAGCTGATGGGTTTCCTGAACGTCAAGATCAACCTAGCGTCGGCAAGACACCCGCAGACCAACGGACAAGCGGAGCGGGTCAACGCCATCATGCAGCAGTACCTGAGATTCTACGCAAATCAGCAGCCAGCAACATGGGTGGACTACCTGCCGCTCGCCGAGTTCGCCTACAACAACACGAAGCACGTGTCCACGGGAGTGACACCGTTCTTCGCCAACAACGGGAGGCATCCCAGAACTTTCCCGGGATTAGAGAGAGTGGGGGAGGGGGAGCCACAGGCAGCGGAAGACTTAGCAGCAGAGTTGCAGGAGGTCCACGAACAGCTTCGGAGGCAGTTAGAACTAGCAAAGCACGCATACAAACTGCAGGCCGACAGACACAGAAGGGTTGGGGAAGACATACAGGTGGGAGACTGGGTTTGGTTAGCAGCCCAGGCAGTGCCGGCCAGATCGTTAGCAAAGAAGAAGCTCGGACATAAGCAGCTAGGGCCTTACCAAGTCGAGGCACTGGTCAATCCAGTGGCCTTCCGGTTGACACTTCCGGAAGGATCCAGAATGCACCCAGTTTTCCATAGATCAGTGCTCACGCCCTACAAAGCACCTCACAGATTTCAGGAGCCAGGCACGGCACCAGACCCGCTCAGGGAGACGCCCACAAGGGGGGGGTCGCCAAGGGGGGAGCCCATCAACGAAGTCACAGAGATTTTAGACTCGAGATGGGGGGAAGAGGGAGTAGAATATCTCCTAGCCAGAGAAGGTACCCCGGCCAGCGCCAACAGTTGGGTGCCGGACTATGCTTTGGAGGAACCTCTGCTCAAAGAGGAGTTTCATGCCCTTTTCCCACACAGACCCATGCCAGCCGAGTATTTCGACGACTGGCTTTTCACACCCACATTTTCAGCCAGCACGTTCCAGGGGTTCGCCTCGGACGAGGAACCGGCACCAGACACACGCTCCTCGGAGGGCTCACCCTCGGGGTCTGCCACAGACCGCTCTTATTGGTGGGACGATCGACCAGAGGAGCAGTGGCGCAGGAAGTGGCTGGGGGGTCCTTGGCAGGCATCACCTTCAGAGGGGAACGGGGGAGAAACGGACATGGACGTGTTGGGAGAGGACGTGGGGTTCGAACACGGAGGCAGAGAGATGGAGGCAGAGGAGATTGACGTCGCTGAGGGCACGGAGAACGAGCCGGACTTCGCCGGCTGGATGTACGACACGGGGGACGAACTGTATCCGGCAATCACCCCCACAACGACGGAGCACCCAGTACCCACACTGGAAGGAGGGGAGGGGGGAAGGGGGGGCTTCGAGGGGGGGATGGATGTCAGGGGCTCAGGAGCAGAGGCACAGGAAAGGGAGGAGATAGAGACCGAGGGGGAGGAATCCGAGGGAGATGTCAGCGATGACAGCCGTCCGAGGTCTCTGAGTCTCTCCAGCGAATCGGAGGATTCACAGAAAGGGGCTCCCGTGGTCAGAGCAAGGGGGTTGCCAAGGGGAACACCCCAGGAAGGAGGGGCCAGAGGGGACTCAGAGAGCAGCAGTTGGAAATCGGGACCAGCTTCCCCACCAAAGAGCAGTAGGGGGGAGGAGTCCCAGGTATCGGCATCAGGCAGCTCTCCGTCAGCAGAAGGACATGAGTCAGGATTGGCCACGCCTGCATCAGAGAGCGAAGAAACGGTCGAAAGGAAGGTCAAAGACAGGGCGCGCGCGCCAAGTTCAAACCTACAAGAGAGTGGCGCAGTGAGCAGCCCGGATAGGGAGCCAGGTCCTAAAGCCCGCCGAAGGGAGGGGGAAGAGTCAGAGGGGTCCGCGTCCGAAGCGTCCAGGAAGGAAGGGATCCCGGGGGGTAGTAGGACCCAGAGGCGGAAGGAGAGACGGAAGAGGTGGAGTAAGGCTAGAGTCTTAAGCTGGTGTACAGGGGGCGGAGATTCAGACGGAGCTTCGCCGGTCTAGTGTCTAGACGTAGAGACGCACGCTAGGGTTTGAAAATGGATAATGTACTTAAATAAAGACTTTTGTATATTACCGCTGGCTAGCGTTGGTCCTCTGTGAGCTGGGACCTGGAGGCAGTCTCTGACACACGTCTTCTGGACTCACGGCGTGACAGTTTCCGGCGAGGCGTGGGTCTCCCTATGGGAGCTTCAGATACCTCCCCACTGTTCTCGCTGGAAGCGTCTCTGAGCCCTCCCTCCTGCTCGCATTCCCTCAGAGATCCACTCCTCCCCCGGCTGGTTCCTGCTTCAGCTGTTGAGTCTCTCCCAGCCTCCCTGAGCCCCTCCACCACCTGTTCCTCCGATGGCAGTTCCCTGACATCCACCTCCCCTCCAGGGCCCCCTTCACCCCCTCCCGTTTCCTCTCCTCTGGGAGGTGAGGAGGTAAAACCCCAAAAGGAATCTTCTTCATCTTCAGACGTCTCGAACATTTCCCTCCATCGGTCGCCGTCCCGGCTCGCTGAATCCTCCTCCTCCTCGGACTCTGTGAACCCCTCCAACTCCTCTTCTTCGTCGGTGGTGGCAAAGTATTCCCTCCGGAACCTCGCTACAGGCTGAGGCTTGCGTGGGAACCTCTGATGAAAAGTTTCTATTAAAACCTCGTCATTGACATCCTCTGCCCTGACCCAGGTGTTTTCCGACTCCGGTTCCCCTTCCCACATTACCAAATACTCTACTTGATCTCCCTTCCACCTGGAATCGAGGATCTCCGCTACATGGTAGCTTTGTTCCCTTTCCTCCATTGCTGGTCCCCGAGTGACCCTCCCTTCTCTGTCCCCTTTATACAGTGACAGCAATGACCTGTGGAAAACTGGGTGCAGCTTCATGTGGTTCGGTAACCGGAGTCTGAAAGCCACTGGGTTGACCTGTTGTGTGATTTCAAATGGGCCCAATCTTTTGGGTCTTAACTTTTTACAACCCCCTTTGAAGGGTAACCCTTGGGTTGACAGCCACACTTGGTCCCCCACCCTAATGGTTTCACCTTCTCTCCTGTGTTTGTCTGCCTGCCTCTTATATTCCTCCTTGGCCCTGTCTAAGTTAAGTTGGAGCTGGCGATGGATCACTTCCATTTCTTCTACGAACTGTTTGGCAGCTGGAACGCTCCATCTCTCCCCTTCCCCCCCTGGGAAAGCCCTGGGATGGCACCCGTAATTAGCCAAAAAGGGGCTCATCCCCGTGGACACGTTCTCCGCATTGTTGTAGGCAAATTCCGCCAATGCCAACTTCTCCACCCAATCATTCTCTCTGTCATTGACATAACACCTCAAATATTGCTGGAGGATGCCATTGGCTCTTTCTGCCTGCCCATTGGTCTCAGGATGCAGGGCAGTCGAGAAATTAACCTCTACCTGCAGTAAGCTCATGAGCTTCCTCCAGAACCTGGAAGTAAATTGTTTCCCTCGGTCAGAAACCACCCTCAAGGGGGCGCCATGCAACCTAAACACATTTTCTACAAACAATTTAGCTGTTTCTTCTGCCGTGACAGCATGTGAGCAGGCTATAAAGTGTGCCATTTTGGTTAACAGGTCTACCACAACCATGATGGCTGTTTTCCCTCTGGACCTTGGCAGATCAGTCATAAAATCTATGGCCACTGCTTCCCATGGTCTTTCTGGTGTGGGTAGCGGTTCTAATAACCCTGCCGGCGCCCGCCTTTCCCCTTTGGCTCGCTGGCATTGGTCACAACTCCTCACATACTCCCGCACGTCTTCCCTGACCTTGGGCCACCAAAATTCCCTGGTCACCAGCCACATGGTTCTGTGTTGCCCAAAATGCCCCGCTGTGGGGCTATCTTGCAGCTGCTTGAGTACCTTCCCCCTCAACTCTCCTTCAGGTATATATAACGCTCCCTTGTAGTACAACGCCCCGTTTCTCTCCTCAAAACCTCCGGGTTTATCTCCCTCCCTCCTGAGTCCCCTGAGTTTGTCCTGGGCGTATTCATCATTCTCCGTTCCCTCTACCAGTTCTCTTTGCCCCACCAATGCCGCCCCACACACCCAGCGGTCCTCTGGAATGACATGTCTTTCTTCGGGTGCTCCCTCCCCCTCCAAATATTCAGGTTTGCGTGAGAGAGCGTCCGCCCTAACGTTCTCTGGGCCTGGCACGTAACGAATCTCAAAGTTAAATTTGGAGAATTCCTGGGCCCACCTCAACTGCCGTTGGTTGAGCACTCGTGCCGTTCTCCAATACTCTAGGTTCTTGTGGTCAGTGCACACTTGCACCTTATGTTGTGCGCCAATTAGCAGGTGCCTCCATCTCCGAAAAGCCTCATGAATAGCAAGAAGTTCTCGATCGTACACCGTGTAGTTCCTCTCGGATTTGTTCAGCTTTCGCGAGAAAAAAGCACACGGCCTCCACTCTGACTCCTCCTTCCCTGGCTGCAGAAGAAGCACCGCCCCTATGGCTCTGTCTGATGCGTCCGTTTCGACTCTCATCTTTTTTTGTAAATCCACATGCAGAAGTTGTTCTTCAGAGGCGAAGGCCCTTTCTAGCTCCTCAAAAGCTCGCTCCGCCTCCTCAGTCCAAACGAATTTCTTCTTACTGCTGAGACAGTCCGTAATGGGCGCCGTCAGGTGGGCAAAGTTTCGGATGAACTTACGATAAAAGTTCCCAAACCCTAGGAACCTCTGCACATCCTTCTTTGTTTTGGGTGTTTTCCATTCCAGCACTGCCTGGACCTTGCCGGGATCCATGGCCAATCCCTTGTCTGACAGGCGGTACCCCAGGAACTCCACCTCCTTGGTATGAAACTGACACTTCTCCAGTTTCACCCACAGCCGGTTGGCTAGCAGCCTGCTCAACACTTCTCTGACGTCTCTTACATGTTGCTCCTCATTCTCAGAATACACCAACACGTCATCTAGGAAGGCCACACAATTCTTGTAAAGCAAAGGCCCTAGTACGTGGTTCATCAGCGATTGAAAGCACGCCGAGCCTGCTTGTAATCCAAATGGCATAACGAGATATTCAAATGCCCCCAAAGGGGTGAACATGGTGGTTTTCCATTCATCCCCTTTCCTTATACGTATCAGGTTGTACGCCCCCCTTAGGTCCAGCTTTGTAAAAATCTTTCCCTTCCGCACCCTGTTCAAAATGTCATCAATCCTGGGCATGGGGAAAGCCAGGGGCTCTGACACTGCGTTCAGGGCCCTAAAGTCACACACAAGTCTCGGCTTGTCCGTGTTTGTTTTATCCACAAAAAACACTGGGCTACCTCCCACCGCTCTTGACTCTCTGATGAAACCTCTCTTCAGGTTTTTGTCAATAAACTCTCTTAGCACCTGTATCTCTCTGTCTGACATGGCATACAACTTGCCTACAGGGAGCTGTGCCCCAGGCAGTAAATTGATTTGACAATCAAAGGGTCTATGCGGTGGTAATTGGTCAGCTTCCCTTTCGCTGAACACGTCGCTGAGATCTGCATATTGTCGTGGTACCTTCACTTTCTCCGTTACTTCCGTCCCTGCTAGGGTAGCTTGGGCTCCTGCTGAACCCTTTCCCTCCTTGCAGTGTTCTAAGCAATGTGCGGAGCCAAAGGAAACCACTCTCTGATGCCAGCCCACCAGCGGATCATGTAACGCCAGCCAGCTCATCCCCAAAATAATGGGAGCCCCTCCCAAGGTGGCCACATTAAACGCTATCAGTTCTGTGTGCCTTGCCACCTTCATTATCATTGGGACGGTCTGCAAGCTGACTTCTCTTCCCAACAGTTCCCTGCCATCGATCGTGGTCACCTGCAGGGGATTGCTTAAAGGGAACGTCCGTATCTGGTGTTCAGCTGCAAACTCTTTGCTCATGAAATTGCAGGAGCTGCCTGAGTCCAACAGCGCCTTTATCTTTAGAGGGTATCCGTTTTGCAACTCTAGTAACACCTCTATCACTAAAGCAGGTCTTGGAGGTTCTGGCGTGGGCACTTTCACTGCTCTTTGGCCTGGCTGCTGTGCCCCGACGGTGGCAGCCAGGCGTTGGCTTTTACTTGCTCCGGTATTTCCTCCACTCCTCCCTCCACAGCCCCCACCATCCCTTGCCATTCCTTCCTCTGGGGGCATACTCTGGCAAAGTGACCTGGCTGTTGGCAGAGATAGCATTTCCGGGCGCCTTTTCCCTCCTTCTTCCCCCCTTCACTGGGCTTTGAAACTGCGCGCGCGCGCGCTGTTCCGATTTCCATCGGCTCTGCCGGCGGGAAAGCTGGCTCTGGAATGTCTGGAATGCGGAACTCCTTGCAACGTTCCCCCTTCCCTTCCCGCCTCTCCAAAGCTCTCGCCTCCTGGCGCGCTCCTATGGTCAGCGCAGATTTGGTCAGCTGATCCATAGAATCCGCCCTGGGCCCCCGGGAAAGCTCATCTTTCACCGCCGAAGCAAGACCTTCTTCAAAAAGCATTTGAATGGGTTCCGCCGATAAGTCCCACCCCAATCTGTGCACCAGCATGGTGAATTCAGTCCAGTACTCACGGACAGATCGGCTTCCCTGCTTGCAAGCCATTAGCTGTCTGCGCACCACTCCCTTCTCAATATCGCTGGAAAACATGAGATCCATTGCACGAAAGAACTTCATTGTGTCCTTTAGGATGTCATTATGCGTTGCCATCAGGGGCCGAACCCAGTCCCGCGCCCCCTTTTCAAGATGCCCAATCACGAAAGCCACTCGCGATTCCTCGTCAGGGAATTCCTCAAACTGCACATTGAGAGCATATTGCATCTCTGTTCTAAAGGCATGGTAGTCCTTGGGGTCCCCCCCAAACTTCTGCACCAATCCTGGTACCTTTCTGGTGAACTGGGTGGTTTTCCCCTTCTTGTCTGCATCCTGCGCCCTTCTCTCCTCAAGCCTCGCCGTCTGCAGCGCCAGTTGGATCTCCAACGCTCGGTACCTTTCTTCCAAGCTTGGACCAGCTCCAACCCCTGCTCCTCCGGTTCCGGCTGGGTCACTCATGATGCCTTTTCCTGCACCAGCAGCTTACAAAGACTGTCGGAATGCTGTGATGGGATGATGAGCTGCTTGTGCGTAAAAGCGTAGTCCCTCAGAGTCTGTGCACGTTCACAAACCTCTGTCTGTGACGGAGCCCCTCAGACATGGCTGCTCTAGTCACTTGCAGATTCCGACAGTGGTTGCTTTCGGAATCGTTTCCAGCATAAAAGCTCCTTAACGGAAACATTTCTTCTGGACTCACGGCGTGACAGTTTCCGGCGAGGCGTGGGTCTCCCTATGGGAGCTTCAGATACCTCCCCACTGTTCTCGCTGGAAGCGTCTCTGAGCCCTCCCTCCTGCTCGCATTCCCTCAGAGATCCACTCCTCCCCCGGCTGGTTCCTGCTTCAGCTGTTGAGTCTCTCCCAGCCTCCCTGAGCCCCTCCACCACCTGTTCCTCCGATGGCAGTTCCCTGACAACTACAATATGAAAATGCAAATTCGATTGCATTTCTTCAAATGAAGGAAAGGGAATCTCATCTAAGATTGAGAGGGGTCCCTCAATTGCAAGAAGAGCAACTCAGGGAGTGTTTGACAGACCAATTTGTGGCGTGGTGGGATCTGAAAAAGGAAGAAGTTTAACTGTGGATAGAAAAGGCCTATAGATTTGACCCAAAAAAGGATTCAAAAATAACTTACGACTGTATAGTGGTCTTTAAGACCAAGGAACAAAGAGACACCATTTTGGGGCTGCATTACGAAAAAGGTTTAAAAATTCAGGAGAAACCCATTGTTCTTTTAAAAGAAATTCCTAGACACTTCCTGACCCTGAGATCCAATTTCACAGAATTGGCAAACATCTTGAGGAGGAAAAATATTTTTTTCTGGTGGGAATTTCCAGAAGGTCTTAAGGAATTAAGACTGTTGGAGAGAAGGACAGATTTCTACAAAAGTACGCAGTGGAACTTGGACTGGAAAGCCCGCAGCTGCCAGGGGCAGGAGCAGCGACCCCTTAATTTAACATCATGGCTTTAAGAATTTATTCTTGGAATGTTAATGGCTTAAATTCTCCTCAGAAAAGGTGACAGGTTTACCATGTTTTGGAAAAGCAGAATTTGGATGTAATTTGTTTATGGGAAACAGACATTACTAGACTACATAGGAAAAATTAATTAATCAAATACAAAACTCGGTCAAGAATTTATTTCTTCAGATAAAGTGAAAAAAAGAGGAGTGGTTTTCTATGTCAAAGATGAAGAGGGAAGATACATTGCAGTGGAAATTACAGCACAAGGCGATAAATATTTGTTACTGGGAATCTATGCAACTAATGATGGCAAATCAGAATTCTTTAAGAACTTGGAAACAAGTCTTTTGGAACACTTGGATTACAAATTAATTTTAATGGGAGATTTGAATGGAGTACAGAAAATACTGAATGCTGGCAGACTACCTAAGACTTTCTTTGAAATAACTGATAAATTCGACCTGTCAGACATATGGAGAGTTAAGAATCCAACTGAAAAAGACTTCACATTTTTTTCAGATGCAAACTACTCATTCTTGAGAATCAATTATTTATGGATATCCAGAGACTTGGTTCCTAAAGTATCAAAAACGGAAATTTGCCCTAAAACCTGCTCAGACCACAATGCAGTTTTTATGGAATTGAAAATGTCCTTACAGGGTTCTTTCAGATGGAGAATGAATGATGATTTGTTGAGGAGTACCCAAATTGTAAATAAAGCCCAAAAAGCCCTAAAAGACTATTTTGAAATCAATATGAACCAGGGAATGGAAACAAGGGACGCCAGTAAATCAGTAATGAGAGGATTTCTCATTCAACAAAATTCAATTAGGAGAAAGATACAGAATGAGAAAAAAGATAAAATTCTGGAACAACTAAACGACAAAGAGAAGATCCTTAGAGGTAATCCAAAGAATTTGCAGACACAAAAGGAAATTAAAGCCTTACAGATTCAGTAAAGGTAAAGGTAAAGGGACCCCTGACCATTAGGTCCAGTCGTGGCCGACTCTGGGGTTGCGGCGCTCATCTCGGTTTATTGGCCAAGGGAGCCGGCGTACAGCTTCCGGGTCATGTGGCCAGCATGACTAAGCCGCTTCTGGTGAACCAGAGCAGCGCACGGAAATGCCGTTTACCTTCCCGCTGGAGCGGTACCTATTTATCTACTTGCACTTTGGCGAGCTTTCGAACTGCTAGGTTGGTAGGAGCAGGGACCAAGCAACGGGAGCTCACCCCATCACAGGGATTCGAACCGCCGACCTTCTGATCAGCAAGTCCTAGGCTCTGTGGTTTAACCCACAGCGCTACCCACGTCCCACAGATTCAGTACTCACAGATTATTAGTCAAGAAATAGAATGGAAATTAAGGAGGATGAGACAAAGGAACTTTAAATATGCAAATAAATGTGGGAAACATTTAGCTTGGCAATTTAAAAAGAGGCAAAAACAAAGTACTATTACAAGTATCGTAATGGAAGGAAAGTCTGTGGAGAACCCTGTGGACATAAGATGATGTTTTCATAAGTATTACAAACAACTGTATAAAAAGGAGAAAGAAGATCATGCTAAAATTGAGCAATTTATTAGAACTAATGGTTTGCAGAAGATTCCCGAGGGTAAAAAGATTCTACTAAATGGACTAATTACAAGACAGGAAGTGGAATACGCAATAAACTCAATGCAACTTGGTAAGGACCAGATGGTCTATCAGCAAAATATTACAAGACACTGAATGACTGGCTTATTCAACCACTGTTAGAAGTTTGAAATAAGATTATAGGAGGAGACAGAGCACCTGAAACCTGGAAGGAAGCCTATATTACTCTGATTCCAAAACAAGACCAAGATAGATCCAATGTCAAGAATTACAGACCAATCTCCCTACTTAATGTGGATTATAAAATCTTTGCAAATATATTGGCCAAAAGGTTGAGGAAGGTTATGTCTGACTATATCCATAAGGACCAGGCAGGTTTTCTGCCTGGAAGACATATGAAAGATAATATTAGGAACATTGTAGACATTTTGGAAAAGCTGGAAGCAAGAAAGAACTGTAAAGCAATGTTAATGTTTATTGATGCAGAGAAAGCCTTTGACAATGTATCTTGGAGATTTATGTCACATAACTTAGAAAGTATGGGGGTTGGTCAAGAGTTTTTTAATGGGATTAATATGATGTATCATGAACAAACATGAGTCTGACCAAACTGCAGGAGGCAGTACTAGACAGGAGTGCCTGGCGTGCTCTGGTCCATGGGGTCACGAAGAGTCGGACACGACTAAACGACTAAACAAAATCATGAACAAAGAGCTAAAATTATAGTAAATAATGTGGTATCGGAGGAAATTAGAATTGAGAAGGGAACCAGGCAAGGATGCCCACTTTCCCCTCTGCTGTTTATTTCAGTCCTTGAGGTCTTGTTAAGTATGATAAGAAAAGATGAACAAATTAAAGGTATTGTATTAGGATCCAAGCAGTATAAATTAAAAGCCTTTGCTGATGATTTAGTATTGACATTACAGGATCCAGACTCCAGTGCAGTAAAAGCACTGGAGATAATACAGGAGTTCGGACAGGTAGCAGGATTTAAGTTAAACAAGAGCAAAACCAAAGTATTAGAGAAAAATCTGGATAATGAGGAAAGAAAATTACTACAAGAAAAGACTGGCCTAGTCATGGTGAAAAAAGTTAAATATCTGGGAGTTAATTTGTCGGCAGGAAATTTGAACTTATGCAAATATAACTATGAGAAATTATGGAATGAAATTAAGAGAGATCTGGAGATCTGGTCGAATTTAAAATTGTCATTAATGGGCCGGATTTCGGTGGTCAAGATGAATGTATTGCCAAAGATGTTATTTTTGTTTCAAGCCTTCCCAATTATTGACAATGTGAAATGCTTCAAAGAATGGCAGAAAGCTTTATCTAGATTTATCTGGCAGGGGGAAAACCCCAGAATTAAATATAAATTACTAACAGATTCTAAAGAAAGAAGGGGATTTTCCCTGCCAGATTTGAAGCAGCTGCACTTTGCTGGATTAAGGGAATAAGGTTGAGGAGGATTCCAACATGGCGACGAAGGTAGTTACCAAGTAATTTCGCTTACCCTCATCAAAGTTTTAAGTGGTTTTTAAGCGGTTTTTATCCTCCCTTGTTTTTATCCGAGAGTTTTAATGTTCTGCTGGCTGTGCTGGCTGTCTTTTAATATCTCTCCACTTGTGTTAGCTTTGTTTTTATCTGGGTTGCTCCAACGCCCCAGACTCGCCGCCACAGCTGCCGCCGCCTCCCTAACTGGAAGAGATAAGTGAAAGGTTCTCCTGGGCATAAATCCTCTGCCCTGTCGACCAGCTCTTTCCTTTTAGCTTTTAGCTTACTGCATATTGCGAAGTGAAGTTTGCCCGACTGCTGGAACCAGGCTGTCTCAAAAATCCTAGGAACAGGGAAGAGGGGAAGGAAGAGGCTTGAACTGGCTGCCTTATTGTGAGTAATTTTATGATAAGGCAGCCAGTTCAAGCCTCTTCCTTCCCCTCTTCCCTGTTCCTAGGATTTTTGAGACAGCCTGGTTCCAGCACTTTTTTATGGCACCACTCTCCTGGAAGTGGTAGTATTCCTGTGAGGAAGACTAAAGGATTTAAGGAGCTCCCCAGCACAGTGCCCACGACAGTTCCCCTGCAAAATTGATTTATGGGCCATGGAAAAGGCCCAAGAGACTCTGACGAGGCATTATCCTCTCCAAGGCCTAAGCAATCAAGGAAGGGTTCACCTAAAGGAGGGAGAGGCCCCGAGGAATGTACCTACTCAATAGCAATTCAAAATCGTTTCGATCCTCTTTGCAGATGATTTGGTTTTGACATTACAGGAGCCAGAACCCAGCACAAAAAGAGCCTTAGAACTAATCTCTGAGTTTGGTCGGGTGGCGGGATTCAAGTTAAACAAACAAAAAACTAAGGTCCTGGTAAAAAACTTGACACCTTTAGAAATAGATGGGTTCCAGAAGGAAACAGAATTAAATGTGGTTAAAAAAGTGAAATACCTGGGGGTTAATTTGACTGGGGAAAATTTGAATTTGTTCAAAGATAATTATGAAAAATGTTGGTCTGAAATCAAAAAGGACTTAGAAATCTGGTCAAGACTGAAACTTTCCTTGTTGGGAAGAATTGCAGCAGTTAAGATGAATGTATTGCCAAGAATGTTGTTTCTGTTTCAGGCCCTGCAGATTGTGGACAGAGTGGAGTGTTTTGGAAAGTGGCAGAGGGACATTATGAAGTTTGTCTGGCAGGGCAAAAAGCCCAGAATAAAATTTAAAATACTAACGGATGCAAAGGAAAGAGGGGGATTTGCCCTGCCGGACTTAAGGTTGTACTATGAAGCTGCATCCTTCTGCTGGATGAAAGATTGGTTTCTGTTAGAAAACACTGATGTCCTAGATCTGGAAGGGTTTAACAATGCTTTTGGGTGGCATGCATATTTGTGGTACGACAAGGTAAAGTTTCATAAGTTATTTAAAAACCATATTGTCAGGAAATCTTTGTTTACTGTCTGGACTAAATACAAGGACTTACTCGAAAACAAGACTCCGAGGTGGCTATCACCGATGGAGGCTAAGGCCACAAAAATACTTAATATGGGGGGTGGCTGGGCAAAATACTGTGAAATAATAGAAAGAGTGGGTGACACTTGGAGGTTGCAGAGTTTTGAAAAATTGAAAGGAAAGGTGCGAGACTGGTTTCATTACGCCCAAATTTTAGAGATCTTTAAAAAGGACAAAAAAAATTGGTTTCCAGGTGGAAAAATCAAAATTAGAGTTAGAACTACTTGAACCTAAGACGAAAGTGCTTTCAAGAATGTATAACTTGTTGCTTAAATGGAATACTCAAGACGAGACAGTTAAATCAGCCATGATAAAATGGGCACAAGATATTGGGTACAACATTATGTTTGAAGACTGGGAAAGGTTATGGACCACCGGTATGAAATTTACGGCATGTAGTGCCTTAAAAGAAAACATTATGAAAATGATGTACAGGTGGTACATGACCCCAGTCAAACTTGCAAAGATATATCATTTGTCTGACAATAAATGTTGGAAATGTAAGGAGGCTGAAGGAACATTCTTTCACCTTTGGTGGACATGCCCGAGGGTGAAGGCTTTTTGGGAAATGATTTATAACGAGTTGAAAAAGGTATTTAAGTATACCTTTCATAAGAAACCAGAGGCCTTCCTCCTGGGCATTGTAGGCCAGAGAGTGTCAAAGAAAGATAGAACTTTTTTTTTATATGCAACTACAGCAGCAAGAATCCTCATAGCCAAATACTGGAAGGCACAGGAGCTACCCACACTGGAAGAGTGGCACACGCAACTGATGGATTACATGGAATTGGCTGAAATGACTGGCAGAATCCGAGACCTGGGAGAAGAGGCAGTGGAAGAGGATTGGAAAAAATTCAAGGACTATTTACAAAAACATTATAAGATATATGAATGTTGAGAATTTGCTAAGTTTTGAGAAAAACATGCTTCAGTACTGAAATTCGGAAATGATTGAAACTAAGTTATGACCGAGAAAAGTTTAAATTTTAGAGTAAATAATTAGATGAAAATACAAAAACACATGAAACAAGGTATTAATTTGCTGTTTACTTTTATTGTAAAGAATGCAGGGATGGAGGATGTGGGGAAGTCCAGTTGATAATGAAAAAAGATTTGGAAAAATGAATTTTCTTTTATTTAATTTCTTTTTTCTTTTTGTAAAACAGCTTTTGTTGTGTTATTGACGATGTATTCTGACCTTGGAAAATAAAGCAATAAAAAATATTATATAAAAAAAACAAAAAAACAAAATCGTTTCGATCCTCTAACTGCCCTTGAAACAACATCAAAAGATGAGGCCCCTGAGACGCTACAAATTGGAAACGCTAATGGTAACACAAATGGGGATGGTCCCTATCCGAAGGAGGTGTTGGTAGCCGAATCTGCGGACTGCACAGGATGCGAGCAACTCCATCTAATAATCAGAACTCTAAACTGTATATTTAAGAGAATTGACAGCCTATCCTCTCAGCTGCATAGCCTTCAGCAAAAACTGGATGACCAGCCGGTACAGACAACCCAAGATGGGGCAATAGATGTTCCATTGTGCCAGCAGAAAGCTCCACCAAACACTGATCGTATGAAGAACTGCAAATGCAATCTCAACCCCTCACTGAATCACCAATCCCTGACTCTACATCCAAGGAAGATTTCCCTAACCTTCCGGGAAAGGGACCCAAGTTGGGCAACGCTACATGGGACTAAAGAGCACCTCAGATGGCTTCTAAAACTCGAGACATCACAAATAGATCTTTGTGCTGTGCTTCCCTTAGTCCGCCAGAACAGATATCAGAGAATGATGCTGGCTTTCCACTCTGCAAAAATCCCCTCTCTTATTATTAAGCAAAAAGTGTTTTTGAATAGTCTTGGCATTTTTCCAACGAGAGTTTTCATGGATTCCATAATTAGACCCCTCCTATCGGAGGGATTAATCAAGGAGACGGTACAACCTTCCCGTCCTGAACCACAAAAGAGGGCTGAGCTGTACACCCCATGTCTGGGCCAGTCCCATAGTACCTCCACTCCTACAACTAAACACTACGATTGTGCCAGTAACTCTTTGACACCCCAGGAGGAAAGAGAGCTTATCGCCTCCTTTGGAGAGCTACCAGCGAGGGAACAACAAGAAATTATAAATAGGCTGGACTTACTTAAACTTCAGCTCCTAAGTATCGCCTGCAACGGAGTTCCTACGAATAATACCCACTCTAATTTAGCAGTGCCATGCCCCATGGAGGTGGAAACAACAATTCCCCAATACCCAGCTGTCAGGGAACTGCCATCGGAAGGACAGGAGGTGCAAAGGCTCACTGAGGTTGAGAGAGACATAGCAGCTGAAGAGGGAACCAGTAGGGGGAGAGGAGGAACTCCAAGGGAAAGGGAGTCGGAGGGATGGCTCAGAGACGCTTCCAGCGAAAACAGTGGGGAGGTCTCAGGACCTCCTATAGGGACACCCACTCCTCGCCGGAAACTGTCACGCCGAGAGTCCAGAAGACGTGTTTCCGTTAAGGAGCTTTTATGTTGGAAACGATTCCGAAAGCAACCACTTTCGGATTCTGCTAGCGACTGACGCAGCCATGCCGGAGGGGCTCCGTCACAGGCAGAGGTTTGAAAACCTGATCAAACTCTGAGGGACTTGCATTTTACGCACAAGCAGCTCATCATCCCTTCACAGCAATCCGAAAGTCCTCGAAAGCCAGCTTGTGCAGGGAGAGGCATCATGAGCGACCCAGCCGGAACCGGAGGAGCAGGAGCAGCTGGAGGGGGTCCAAGCCTGGAAGAAAGGTACAGGGCGTTGGAGATCCAGCTTGCGCTGCAAACGGCGAGGCTCGAGGAGAGGAGGGCTCAGGATGCAGAAAAGGGAAAGGAGAAAACCACCCCGCTCGCCAGAAAGGTGCCAGGATTGGTGCAGAAGTTTGGGGGGGATCCCAGGAACTATCATGCCTTTAGAACAGAGATGCAATATGCTCTCAACCTGCAGTTTGATGACTTCCCCGACGAGGAATCGCGAGTGGCTTTTGTGATTGGCCATCTCGAATCGGGAGCGAAGGACTGGGTTAGACCCCTGATGGCAGTGAATAATGAGATCCTAAAGGACACGAGGAAGTTTTTTCGTGCCATGGACCTGATGTTTTCCAGCGACATTGAGCAGGGAGTGGTGCGAAGGCAGTTAATGGCTTGCAAACAGGGGAGCCGATCTGTCCGTGAGTACTGGACTGAGTTTACCATGCTGATCCATAAATTGGGGTGGGATCTATCGGCGGAACCCATCCAGATGCTTTTCGAAGAGGGGCTTTCTTCGGCCGTGAAAGATTAACTTTCCCGGGGGCCCAGGGCGGAGTCTATGGACCAGCTGACCAAATCCGCGCTGGCCATAGGAGCACGCCAGGAGCACGCCGGGAAGGGAAAGGGGAACGTTGGAGGGAGTTCCGCATTCCAGACATTCCAGAGCCACCTTTCCCGCCGGCAGAGCCGATGGAAGTTGGAACAGCGCGGGCGCGCGCAGTTTCAAATCCCAGTGAAGGGCGGAAGGAGGGAAAGAGCGCCAAGAAATGTTATCTCTGCCAACAGCCAGGGCACTTTGCCAGAGTCTGCCCACAAAGAAAGGAATGGCAAGGGATGGCAGGAGCTGTTGGGGAAAAAGAGGAGGAAGGCAAGGAGCAAGTAAAAGCCAACGCCTGGCTGCCACCGTCGGGGCACAGCAGCCAGGCCAAAGAGCAGTGAAAGTGCCCACGCCGGAACCTCCAAGACCTGCTTTAGTGATAGAGGTGTTACTAGAGCTGCCAAACGGACACCCACTAAAGATCAAGGCGCTTTTGGATTCAGGCAGCTCCTGTAATTTCATGAGTAAGGAGTTTGCAGCTGAGCACCAGATACAGACCATCCCTTTAAGTAACCCCTTGCAGGTGACCACGATTGACGGCAGAGAGCTGTTGGGAGGAGAAGTTAGCCAACAGACTGTCCCGATGATAATGAGGGTGGCAAGGCACACCGAACGGATAGCGTTTAACGTGGCCACCTTGGGAGGAGCTCCCATCATTTTGGGGATGAGCTGGCTGGCGCTACACGATCCGCTAGTGGGCTGGCATCAGAGGGTGGTCTCCTTTGGGTCAGCGCATTGCCTAGAACACTGCAAAGAGGGGAAGGTTCCGGGAGGAGCCAGAGTCACCCTAGCCGGGATGGAAGTAACGGATAAAGGGAAGGTGCCCCCGCAATACGCAGATCTGAGCAACGTATTCAGCGAAAGGGAAGCAGACAAACTGCCGCCGCACAGACCCTTTGACTGTCAAATCAATCTACTCCCTGGGGCCCAACTCCCAGTGGGCAAGCTGTACGCCATGTCAGACAGGGAGATGCAGGAGTTGAGGGAGTTCATTGACAAAAACCTGAAACGAGGTTTCATCAGAGAGTCCCGAGCGGTGGGGGGCAGCCCAGTGTTTTTTGTGGACAAAAAAAACACAGATAAGCCGAGGCTTGTAGTGGACTTTAGGGCCCTGAATGCAGTGTCGGAACCCCTGGCTTTCCCTATGCCCCGAATTGATGACATTTTGACCAGGGTGAGGAAGGGAAAGATTTTTACAAAACTGGACCTGCGGGGGGCGTACAACCTGATACGCATAAGGAAGGGGGATGAATGGAAGACCACCATGTTCACCCCTTTGGGAGCCTTTGAATACCTCGTGATGCCCTTCGGTCTACAAGCAGGCTCGGCGTGCTTTCAAGCCTTTATGAACCACGTCCTGGGACCTTTGCTCTACAAGAATTGTGTGGCCTTTTTAGACGACGTGTTGGTATATTCGGAGGATGAGGAGCAGCATGTGAGGGACGTTCGAGAAGTGTTGGGCAGGCTGCAAGCCAACCAGCTGTGGGTGAAACTGGAGAAGTGTCAGTTTCATACCAAGGAGGTGGAATTCCTGGGGTACCGCTTGTCAGACAAGGGATTGGCAATGGATCCAGGCAAGGTCCAAGCGGTACTGGAATGGAAGACACCGAAGACCAAGAAGGATGTGCAAAGATTCCTGGGGTTTGGGAACTTTTATCGGAAGTTCATCAAGAACTTTGCCCACTTGACGGCTCCCATCACCGACTGCCTCAGCAGCAAGAAGAAATTTGTTTGGACGGCGGAGGCGGAGCGAGCATTTGAAGAACTGAAAAGGGCATTCGCCTCGGAAGAGCAACTTCTGCATGTGGATTTACAAAAACCCATGAGAGTGGAAACCGATGCGTCAGACCGGGCGGTAGGGGCGGTGCTTCTTCAACCGGGAAGGAGTACGTCGGAGTGGAGACCGTGTGCCTTCTTCTCGCGGAAGCTGAATAAATCCGAGAGTAACTACACGGTGTATGACAGGGAACTACTCGCCATTCACGAAGCGTTCCGGAGGTGGAGACATTTATTAATTGGGGCACAACACAAGGTGCAAGTGTGCACCGACCACAAGAATTTAGAGTATTGGAGAACGGCTCGAGTGCTCAACCAACGACAAGTGAGATGGGCACAGGAATTCTCCAAATTCCATTTTGAAATTTGTTATGTGCCAGGCCCAGAGAACGTCAGGGCGGACGCTCTCTCACGCAAACCAGAGTATTTGGAGGGGGAGGGGGCAATCGAAGAGAGACATGTCATCCCTGAGGACCGCTGGGTGTGTGGGGCGGCGCTGGTGGGGCAACGAGAACTGGTAGAGGAAACGGAAAATGATGAATATGCCCAGGATAAGCTCAGAGGTCTCAGGGGGGAGGGCGAGAGCCCCGGAGGTTTTGAGGAAAGAAATGGGGCATTGTATTACAAAGGGGCACTGTATATACCCGAAGGTGAATTGAAGGGGAGAGTACTCAAGCAGTTGCACGATAGCCCCACGGCGGGACATTTTGGGCAACACAAGACCATGTGGTTGGTTACCAGGGAATTTTGGTGGCCCAAGGTGAGGGAAGATGTAAGGGAGTATGTAAGAGGGTGTGACCAATGTCAGCGAGCCAAAGGGGAAAGAAGGGCGCCGGCAGGGTTATTAGAACCATTACCCACGCCAGAACGGCCCTGGGAAGCGGTATCGATAGATTTTATGACGGATCTGCCGAAGTCCAAGGGGAAAACAGCCATCATGGTAGTAGTAGACCTGTTAACTAAGATGTGCCACTTTGTAGCATGCTCACATGCAGTCACAGCGGAAGAAACCGCGAAGTTGTTTGTAGAACACATCTTTAGGTTGCACGGCGCCCCCTTGAGGGTGATCTCAGACAGGGGCAAACAATTTACTTCCAGGTTCTGGAGGAAGCTCATGAGCTTGCTGCACGTGGAAGTCAATTTTTCGACTGCCCGGCACCCTGAAACCAACGGGCAGGCGGAAAGAGCAAATGGCATCCTCCAACAATATCTGAGGTGTTATGTCAATGACAGAGAGAACGACTGGGTCGAAAAGTTGGCGCTGGCAGAATTTGCCTACAATAATGCGGAGAATGTGTCCACAGGGATGAGCCCCTTTTTGGCTAATTACGGGTGTCACCCCAGGGCATTTCCAGGGGATGTAGGGGAGAGATGGAGCGTCCCAGCGGCCGAACATTTTGTAGAAGAGATGGAAGCGATCCATCATCAGCTCCAGCTCAACTTAGAAAGGGCCAAGGCACAATATAAGAAGCAGGCAGACAAGAACAGAAGGGAAGGTGAAACCATAAGGGGGGGGGGGGGGATCAGGTGTGGCTGTCAACCCAAGGGTTGCCGTTCAAAGGGGGTTGTAAGAAATTGAGACCCAAAAGATTGGGACCCTTTGAGGTCATTCAGCAGATCAACCCAGTGGCTTTCAAACTCCGGTTGCCCAACCACATGAAATTGCACCCAGTGTTCCACAGGTCGTTACTGTCACCGTACAGGGGGGGACGTGAAGGGGAGCACGCCAGGGAACCCGCCTTGGAAGAAAGGGAAAACAGCAACCATGTAGCGGAAATCCTCGATTCCAGGTGGAAGGGAAATCAGGTGGAGTATTTGGTGGCGTGGGAAGGGGAACCGGAGTCAGAAAACACCTGGGTGACTGCAGGGGAGGTCAATGACGAGGTTTTAATAGAAACGTTCCACCAAAGATTCCCGAGGAAACCTCAGCCTATAGCAAGGTTTAGGAGGGAGTATTTCGGCACCACCGACGAGGAAGAGGAACTGGAAGGATTCGCGGATTCGGAGTTGGAAGAGGGAATGGACTCCGATGACGAGGAGTACCGAGTGACCAGGGACAGCAACAAGTGGAGGGAAGTGTTCGAGACTTCGGAAGATGAGGGAGGTTCTTTCAGGGGTTTTACCTCCTCACCGCCCGTAGGGGAGGAGACGGGAGGGGGTGAAGGGGGCCCTGGAGGGGAGGTGGATGTCAGGGAACTGCCATCGGAAGGACAGGAGGTGCAAAGGCTCACTGAGGTTGAGAGAGACATAGCAGCTGAAGAGGGAACCAGTAGGGGGAGAGGAGGAACTCCAAGGGAAAGGGAGTCGGAGGGATGGCTCAGAGACGCTTCCAGCGAAAACAGTGGGGAGGTCTCAGGACCTCCTATAGGGACACCCACTCCTCGCCGGAAACTGTCACGCCGAGAGTCCAGAAGACGTGTTTCCGTTAAGGAGCTTTTATGTTGGAAACGATTCCGAAAGCAACCACTTTCGGATTCTGCTAGCGACTGACGCAGCCATGCCGGAGGGGCTCCGTCACAGGCAGAGGTTTGAAAACCTGATCAAACTCTGAGGGACTTGCATTTTACGCACAAGCAGCTCATCATCCCTTCACACCAGCATATAAGGTGCCTTCTGCATTGGATGGGAAGGTCTCACTGCTGGAGGCAGACTCTTCTCCTCCCCTTCACGCTGGTAACTCATCCCTGCTTCTAATAGATTTATCTGTTCCCTCTGTGATTAACCAATCAAAGAATGGAACTCAGGATAACATCCCCCTGGATAAATTGTTGTCCCTTCACCCCTCCATGCCGGACTTGGAATCAACATACATCGAAGACCATCCACGACCTTAGACGGTGGTGGCCACTCCAAGTAAGGCTTCTCCAGCGCATTCTTGTCCACCAAAAATCCAACAATTACGTGAGGAAGACACTACAGTGTTGAGAGTCACCACAGAGTGGACTGAAGACCCAGCAGGACATATAAATCAAATTGTCAGAGCTGCTCCCCGATCCCAGCTCACAGTGGATCACGCTTGCCAGCGTTCGCTTTATAAAAGTCTTTATTGAGTTACAGTTTCCATTTCCAAGCTGCTGCGTGCAACTCTACGTCTTATGGCTAGACCGGCGAAGCTCCGTCTGAATCTCCGCCCCTCGTACACCAACTTAATATCCTCGCCTTACTCCACCTTTTCCGCCTGACCGTCCTTCTCTGGGTCCCTCTGCCCCCCGTGGTCTCCTCCCTCCGGGACTCCTCTGACGCTGACCCCCCGGACCCTCCTGTCTCCTTGCGTCGGGCTTTAGGACCTGGCTCCCTTTCCGGGCTGCTTACTGCGCCGCCTTCCCGTGCATTTGAACTTGGCGCGCGCGCCCAGCCTTCCACTTTCCGCTTGACCGTTTCTTCGCTCCCCGATGGGGGTGTGGTCACTCCTGACTCATGCCCTCCTCCCTGCTGCGAGCTGCCAGGGCTCGATCCCTGACGTCCTTCCTCTCCACTGCGCTCTGGTGGGGACGCTGGCCCCGATTTCCAACTGCTGCCCTCTGAACCCCCGCTGGTCCCTTCCTCCTGGGGTGTCCCCCTAGGCCCCCCCTTTGCTCTGGCCACTGGCGCTCCTTTCTGTGAATCTTCCGATTCACTGGAAAGACTCGGAGATCTCGGGTCGTCGTCATCACTCATCCTTTCTTCGGACTCCTCCCCCTCGCTCTCTGTTTCCTCCCTTGCCCTCGCCTCTGCTCCTGAACCCCTGACACAAATGATCACAAGTGTATCGGTTAGATCCCCAAAGAGGACGGCTCCAGCGGACTTGGCAGGAGCCTCTTCAGAGCCTAGTTGGGCCCGACAGCCAAAAACGCCAAATATTATCTCCACTCACCAGGATGCTAACTCTCTTCTGCCCCCAAAAAATTCTGGCCCTCGCGATTTGATCATGCCACAACCGGCTCGCACTAAAGCAAATGACTCACCACAACCGGTGCGCACCAGAGCAAAAGACTCACCACACCAGGACAACAACTTTCAGCAAAGGAAAATAACGGACTTCTTTAAGGGAGCGTCCTTGCCGCATAAGAGCCCCCCACAAGAATTTAAATGACGGTTAGCCGGACAACCCAGAAAACCACCAATATTGATCCTCTGTTGGAACATCGCTGGCTGGCGTGGGAAAAAATGTGACCCAGAATTCCAGTCGTATATCAACTCGTTTCATATCATTCTATTGCAAGAAACTTGGGAGGAGGGTGAAATTGTCATAAACGGATTCGACCTACTATCCCTTCCAGCCTGCCCCTCCCAGAAAGGAGGACGGCCGAAAGGTGGTCTAGTAATTGGTATCTCACTGAAGCTGCATTTCAAATTTTCATTAGTTTTGACTGCTCCCCCTTATGCTTTATCCGGGTTGATGTCGGGGTGGGGTGGGGGTGGGAAGTATCACTGCTAATCTCCAATGTCTACCTCCCGCCAGGGGGTTTGTCCCTTGAACTGCATGATAGATGGGAAATATTAGAAGATCATTTAGTATCATGCCGAGTCAAATATTCCAATAGCCAATCCTTAATTGGGGGTGACTTTAACGCACGTATAGCAGCAAATTGGGCCGATTTAACTAAAGCTAAATGGTGGACTGCTCCATGCCTCGACAATTATGATTTAAGACATGCCCTAGGGAGAGCCTCAAAAGATTCTAAAGTAAACGAGGCTGGAGTACTTCTTTACCAAATGGCTATTCGCTTAAACCTAGTACCCCTGAATGGTTGCTGCCCTCCTGATATACCGGGGGAGTATACCCACCTAGGCATAAAATCAAACAGTGTACTAGATCAGTGTTTCCCAACCTTGTGCCTCCAGCTGTTTTTGGACTACAATTCCCATCATCCCTTGCCACTGGTCTTGCTAGTCAGGGATGATGGGAGTTGTAGTTCAAAAACAGCTGGAGGCACAAGGTTGGGAAACACTGTACTAGATTACCTTTTAGCCTCGAGTGACCTGATTTTGAAAGCTCTCTCTTTTAAGATTGGCAATATTCAGTTCAGTGACCACCTTCCACTTGCTGCTACGTTTGACTTAGACTGGCATGGGGACGAGCACAGTAATCCAACTCAATTAGATACTAACGCAGAAAACCCGGTAGAGGGTATTAATACGGCATTACGAGTGAAGGGTATAAAGTGGTCTGTAACGCAGGCTCAAAAATATTCTGAATTTTTTCAGCAGGAGATCATACAAACCTATTCAGCCCTTGGCATAACCTCATATGAACACGATCAAACTATTAATCTATTTGCCAATCTGTTGAATGACCTCACGTCATTCTTTACTGTCCCAACCCACCAGGCAAATTGGGCCCACTCCAAGACAGGTGCACTGTGGTTTAACCGTAATTGCAAACAAGCCAAACAACATCTCTGTGCTATTTATAATGATTACAAATCCTCAAGGACGACTACTCTTCCTAAGGAGTACTATCAGGCAAAATCAGCTTACAAATATGTGCAAAAAAAGGCCAAACAGGAATGGCAACTGAACCGCTGGCAAGCACTTATAGCTGCCTCAAGTACCCGTAATTCCCGAAAATTCTGGCGGTTGGTTAATAGAAAATCTAAAAGATACCCCTTAACAGTTATTCCTGCTCCAGTTTGGGAATCCTTTCTAAGGAACTATTTTGCCTTACCAGACCTTAATATTAATACAATCGATGGATCCTATGAGCAGCTCCCTCTTTGGCCACCCACTGACCCGGAAGAAATCCACGGACTCATTTCTAATCTTAAAATCGGAAAAGCCCCCGGTCCTGTCCTAGTCCCGGCGGAAGCTATAAAACTTCATGCAGACTGGTGGGCGAAAATCCTGGCCGCTACTTTTGATGCCGTAAACAACAGTGGGAAGGTACCAAGAATATGGAAGGATGTGATTATTGTTCCAATTCATAAAAAGGGCTCAACAGATGATCCGGGAAATTACAGGAATATCAGTTTATTGTCATTAATTGGGAAAATATATGCATGGTTCTTGTTAACTAAGCTTACTAAGTGGGCCGAAGAGAACAACCTGATTGGGCCTGAACAGGCTGGCTTTAGACCGAATCAGTCAGCGGTTGATCATGTCTTAGTTTTATACCACCTTGCCCGGAAATATTCCTCACCAAATAGAGGCCAACTTTGTGCGGCCTTTATTGATTTAAAGGCCGCTTTTGACAGCATCCCCAGAGGATTACTTTGGGGGAAATTAGCCCGATGGGGAATAGACAAAAGACTTTTGTGGCTAATAACTAAATTGCATGACGGATCGGCCGCTAGGGTGAGAATCACTCCGGCCGGCGACCTCTCAAATTCAGTAACTATCAATAGAGGTGTTCGTCAAGGATGTATCCTTGCTCCGACCCTTTTTAATCTATTTATAAGTGATATGAGGGCGCCTCTGATAGATTCTCAAGAAACGATCCACGCCCCCCGTCTTGCCCAATACCGTTGCCCCCTTCTACTCTACGCAGACGTCGCAGTGATCCTATCCTTCTCAAGAGTCGGCCTTAGGAGGGCATTAAAAATTTTCGATGTTTACTGTAAATCAAATTTTCTTACAATTAACCATGTTAAGTCCAAAGTCCTAATTTTCACCAAGAGTCGAAAAACCTATAATTGGAGAATAGACGGAAAAGCTATTGACCAAGTCTTTAAATTTCAGTACTTGAGAGTCCTTCTCCAACACAACATGGGCTGGAAGGTCCATCTTGCATATGTATTAAACAGAGCTAAAGCCCTTTCCTTTGCGCTACTGCGTTTTTTCTTTTCAGATGGGGCTTTCCATATTCAATCAGTGTTAAAAGTTTTCAAGGCAAAGGTGATTGCAACAATAGCATATGCAATCCCATTATGGGGGTCCTTTGTTAATCTAACCCATTTGGAGATAATCCAAAACCAGCTTCTAAGAAGGTTGCTAAAATTACCCAGGTGTGTAAGCAATACTGCTATACGACTGGAACTAAATGTTACATCTCTAGAAACCACATTATGGAAATGCATCCTCTGTTACTGGTTGGCATTATGGCATAAACTTCCAAATCTCCACTTGATACAGTGTCTCTGGAGAGATGACTTCCCTAGCCCCTGGGCAAAAATAATACATGGGAAAATTGTGTCCCTAGGACTATCTCCATCTGAATTATTAAAATTGGATTTAATTTCCGTCAAGAGAATTATAACTCACAAATTAGAGGAGTTGGATTTACAATTTAATATTGCGACAGGAGGTGGCACCTGTTCGCCGATAAACCTTGGTTTAACACCACCAACGAAACTTCCATCTTATTTAACTACCTTATCTGTGGTGACGCACAGGTATGCCTTTATAAAGGCTAGATTCAATGTTTTCCCATCAAACGTGTTGGGTAACAGACTCTCCAACGGACAGATCTCACTCCTCTGTGACTGTAAAAGTGGATCTATAGAATCGTTATATCATATAATCTTCTGTTGTCCATTACATTCGGCTTCACGGTCCAAGTTTCTGGCCCCATATTTATCGAGAATTGCTGACGGACCTCAGGAAGCCCAAATAATATACTTATTAAACGACGAAGATACAAGTAGATCCCTTGCAGTCGCTAGATACCTGACTAATGTTTTATTTCAAAAGAGGAGAAATGGATCACTGTATGACTCTGACAGCTTAGCTAAACTTAAGAACCATCAATAAGTGCCAGAACTAAGACGCATACCCCCCAAAATCTGATGGATTTGAATTGTGGTTTACATAGAGGGAGCTTATTGTGTATAGTGCTTACTTAACTGAAGTAAAATTGGTTTTATATGGGTGTTTTAACTTGGAACTGTCTAAATTGTATTGTTTATGGATAAATTCTGATGTATTGTTTTTGATATGGGCCAATGGTCGCAATAAACACTGATGTTTTAGATTTGGAGGGATTTGATAATGTGTTTGGATGGCATGCATATGTATGGTATGATAAAGTAAAGGCCCATAATGCTTTTAAAAACCATGTAATTAGGAAATCTCTGTATAATGTGTGGATAAAATATAATGATATCTTAGAAAGGAAGACACCCAGATGGCTCTCACTAATGGAGGCAAAGGCCCAGAAAAAGTTAAATATGGAAACCAAGTGGTTGAGATATTCAGACCTGCTACT
The DNA here is from genome assembly GCF_964188315.1 of Podarcis muralis. Taxonomy (NCBI): domain Eukaryota; kingdom Metazoa; phylum Chordata; class Lepidosauria; order Squamata; family Lacertidae; genus Podarcis; species Podarcis muralis. The sequence continues at coordinate 20,674,009 of NC_135674.1, forward strand.
GGAAGATAAAGAAGGTTATAAATTAAAACCATTTGATCAAATTAAAGGTAAGATAAATTGGTTATATTATCACCAGATCAATGAATTGTATAAATTAGATAAGAAAAATGGTTTTACTTCAGAAAAAACTTAGTTGGAAAGGGAATTTTTGGACTCTAAAGTTAAAAATTTGTCTAAAATGTATAATTTACTGTTGGAATGGCATCCAAAGGATGAATAAGTTAAATCAGTGATGATAGACTGGGCAAGAGATGTGGGACACAACATAATGTTTGAAGATTGGGAAAGATTGTGGAAGAAAGGGGTCAAGTTCACTGCATGTACGGTGTTAAAGGAAAATATTATGAAAATGATGTATAGATGGTATTTGACCCCTGTAAAATTTACCACAACACTGATAATTAATGTTGGAAATGTAAAGAAAAGGAGGGTACTTTTTATCTTGGAATAACAGGTTTGGAATTGCCCAAGAAAGATGTCAAATTGTTTTTGTATGCCACAACTGCAGCAAGAATCTTGTTAGCTAAGAACTGGAAAACACAAGAAGTCCCAACAGTGGAGGAATGACAGATGAAGATGATGGACTTTTCGGAGCTGGCCGACCTGACTGGAAGTGTCCGTGATGAGAAGGAGGAGGAGTATCAGGACGAATGGATGAAATTTAAAGAATATTTAGTTAAATATGCTAAGATAATATAATTGGAAAAGCTTGCAAGTATCAGATAAGCTTAGGATTTAATTATGCAATCTTAGGAATTAATATGTTTAAAGCTGAAATAGAAAGAAAGAAAGATGTTAAGTGATTAAGTCAATTTTATGAGAAAAATTGTTTTGGCACTTCCGGTCAGCGCCAGCGACTAATGGCAGATTCCCTCTGAGCTCCGGAGGGAATCGGCTCCGCGGGACTGGGTCTTGCCGCTGCGGCGAAGCGGGGACCCGAAAAAATCACAGGCGGTGAAGCCTGTGAACTTGGAGACTCGGCGGGCACCATTTGCGCCCCCCGGCTGCGAAGGAGCCTTTTTAAAGGTATCGGAACGGGACGGGGGTGAGCGGCTCGGGGCTGAGAGTCGTCTACCATTTCCGCGGAGTGAAGCCGCACGGCCATGGTCAGAGAGCGCTGATTTCTTTCTGGAAAATTGGACTCTAAAGCAACTACCCGTGAGTAGGTTTAAGCGAATTGATTGGAGGAAATTTTGAGTAATTTTGGCACCGAAACGGGAAAGGCACAAACAGGAAGTCTGCCTTTCTGGCTTGTAAATAGATCAAATAGATCAAAGCAAAGAGACTGTAAAGCTGTAACTTTGAAAGACGTTTCTTGAAGGCTTAAAATCCAACATCAAAAAAGCGGTTTCCCCTCCTGTTTGCAGGAGCGGAGGGGAGAAATTTGAGCATTATTTACCTGCAAGAAAAGAGGGAAGTAAAGATATATCCGCTGCCTCTAAAACCTGGGAACGGTCTGCCTATGACAGGGAAAGCCGATCAGTGGGAAGACTGTCAGCACGTTAAGGGTAAAGAATTCTGAAATAAATCTGCGAAAGAACAACAATTGAGCCACTAAATAACCAAGCTTTGGAAAATTCCTCTTCAAAACAAATCTACCAGGCGTGAGACTGACCTTGGGTTTTACATGAGAGTGTTATGGCAAATGAGAAAGGGAAGATAGAGCTGGCACAGGAAAAAACCACCAGGTCCGGCAGACAATACAAGACTGATACTACACATCAGAGAAGGGCTTCAACATCCGGAGCAGCAGGCACAGTAGGAGCTGCTGCTTTGCGAGTAAAACCAAAAGCTATGTCATCTGAAGATGTATTGGCTCAGGCACTCAGCAAAATTAATGAATCTTTGGAAAATTTAACCAAACAGGTAGCAGAAACAAACAAACATGTAGCAGAAACAAATAAACAAGTAGCTGAGGCCTCAGCAAAAATTGACTTGAACACTACAAGTATTAATGAACTGGGAAAGAAGGTGAATTCTAATACACAGTCCATTGAAAAACTACTAGAGGAATCGGCCTCGACTCGAAAGATAGCAGAGGAAGCTAAGGAAATTGCAATTGCCACTCAGGAGAAGATACCACCGGTATATAAGAAACTAGAGGATCATGATCTGACACTGTCTATGATTGAATTACAAGGAAAGGAGAGAAATTTAAGAATCAGAGTAGTACCTGAAAGTGAGAAAGACAATCTGGCGAACTTCCTTACAAAGGAATTTACAGATTTTTGGCAACAGGACCTGGGGAAGGAAGAATTCAAGATAGTGAGTGCATTTAGACTTGGTAAAAGACAAAGAAAGAACAAAACAAGAGACTGTTTGATTACCTTAAGAACAAAAGAAGAAAGAGACAAAATCTTGAATCTGCACTACCAAAGAACTTTGGAAATTGAAGAGTCATTTGTGGAGATCTTTAAGGATATACCCAAATATATTTTGGATGTAAGGACTTATTACAGAGATCTTGTCGTTCTATTGAGAAGAAACAGAATACTCTTCAGGTGGGAATTCCCCCAAGGTCTATCTTTTAAATACAAAGGAAGGAAAATAAGAATAAGGACAGTGAATGATAAAGACAAGTTTTTGAAAGACCACGAGGAGGACTTACAGAAGGAAGTGGAATCCGGTGAGGACCAACCTGCTTCAGGAAAAGGAATTTTAGATATAGCAAACTTATCATTTGGACTTCTTGGCCCAGGGAAAGACACACCACCAACAGAAGAAGAAGAACAACTCGGTGCTGTTGGAGGGAAAACTAAGTAACTTACTATGGCTCTGCAACTTCTAAGTTGGAATTGTAATGGACTGAACTCCCCTCGAAAGAGAAAACGTGTTTTCCATATACTAAGAAAAGAACAATTGGACTTGATTTGTTTACAGGAAACACATGTAATGAGGCTACACAGGAAAATACTTATTAATAAGAGATTGGGACAAGAGTTTATTTCGTCTGATAAAGTCAAAAAGAGAGGAGTGGTGATATATGCAAAGGAGAAATTTCTACCAAAATTAATTTTTAAAGATGAACAAGGAAGATATTTGGCAATTGAAATTCAATTTCAAGGAGAGAAATTTTTGATTGTAGGGGTGTATGCACCGAACGAGGGGAAATCTGAATTCTTTAAGAAGTTGCATGAGATCCTTCTGGACTATAAGGACTATAATATAATTCTGATGGGAGATATGAATGGAGTTGTATCTACAAACATGGACAAGGCACAAAAACAGGTAGTCACCAAAGATGGTGGACTACCAAAAACTTTCTTTGAATTGACTGACAATATGGACTTGATTGACATCTGGAGAACTAAGAACCCCCTGGGGAGAGAGGGAACCTTCTTCTCTGAAGCTAAAATGACATGGACTAGAATTGACCAAATTTGGATTACTAGAGGAATGGCACCAAAGATAAAGAAAGTGGAAATCTGCCCTAAAACTTGCTCAGACCATAACGCTGTAAAGATGGAGATGAAGCAAACAACAACCGGCTCCTTTAGATGGAGGATGAATGACACCCTATTTAGAGATGAAGAAGTATATAAAAAGGCCCAAAAAACTTTGAGAGACTATTTTGAAATAAATTTGACTACCAATGTTGAAAAAAGAGTAATCTGGGATGCAAGTAAAGCTGTGATGAGAGGGTTCTTGATACAACAGAACGCAATAAAGAAGAGAAGTCGAAATGAGAAAAAAGATAAAATTTTGGAGAAAATAAAAGAAGGAGAGAGAAAATTGAGAGTAAAGCCAAAGTCGCAGGAGATCTTGAGAGAAATAAAATTACATCAAGTACAATATATGGAACTGATGAATCAGGAAATAGAATGGAAAATTAAACAAATGAGACAGAAGACATTTGAATCAGCGAATAAGTGTGGGAAACTATTGGCTTGGCAATTGAAAAAAAGACAAAAACTAAATACCATCACAAATTTGGAAGTAGAAGGAAAGGACATACATAATCCAACTGAGATTAGAAATTGCTTCCAGAAGTACTTCAAACAACTATATGCACAAGGGCCACAGAATGAAATGGACATTGACCGTTTTTTGAAAACAAATGGATTACAAAAAATCTCACAAGAAAGTAAAATAATGTTGAATTGCAAAATATCTGACCAGGAGATAGAAGGTGCCATTCAAAATATGCAATTAGGCAAGTCTCCAGGACCGGATGGGCTGACTTCCAGATATTATAGATCTTTGAAAGACTGGTTATTACAACCTTTGAAGGAAGTCTGCAATGAAATTTTGGAAGGGAAAAGGGCACCAGAGTCGTGGAAAGAAGCATATATCACACTTGTACCGAAAATAGAGACTGAAAAGACGCAGCTCAAGAACTACCGTCCCATATCACTGCTTAATGTGGATTATAAATTTTTTTGCAGATATTTTGGCTAAGAGACTGAAAAGAGTGTTAGTGGAAGAGATACATAAAGACCAAGCAGGCTTTCTCCCAGGAAGACATTTATCTGACAATGTGAGAAACATAATTAATATTCTAGAGAAACTACAAGTGAATATAAACACTAAGGCAGTTTTAATATTCGTGGATGCGGAGAAAGCGTTTGACAATATTTCTTGGAGTTTTATGAAAAAGAACTTACAGGGTACGGGGGTAGGCCAAGGTTTTGAGAATGGTATAGGTGCAATATATTCTGAACAAAAGGCTAAACTAATTGTAAATAACGTGGTTACGGAACAATTTGAGATAGAAAAAGGGACACGACAGGGGTGCCCAATTTCCCCATTGCTTTTTATATCGGTCCTGGAGGTCCTGCTGAACATGATTAGAAGGGACCGGTTGTGAAGCAAGTGGGTACTCGCGAAGAGTTTAAAATAAGTGTCAGAGTTGCTTCAAGATCCTAGCTCACAGAGGATCACGCTAGCCAACGGTCATTAAGTAAAAGTCTTTATTGAGTTACAGTTTCCATTCTCAAGCTGCTGCGTGCAACTCTACGTCTAGTAGCTAGATCGGCGAAGCTCCGTCTGAATCTCCGCCCCTTGTACACCAACTTAATATCCTAGCCCTGCTCCACCTTTTCCGCCTGACTGTTCTTCTCTGGGTCCCTCTGCCCCCCTGGGTCTCTTCCTTCCGGGATTCTTCTGACGCTGACCCCCCGGACCCTCCTGTCTCCTTGCGCCGGGCTTTAGGACCTGGCTCCCTTTCCGGGCTGCCTACTGCGCCGCCTTCCTGTGCATTTGAACTTGGCGCGCGCGCCCAACCTTCCACCTTCCGTCTAACCGTCTCTTCGCTCCCAGATGGAGGTGTGGCCACCCCTGACTCGTGCCCTCCCTCCTGTTGTGAGCTGCCAGCGCTTGCCCCCTGGCTCCCTTCCTCTTCCCTGTTCTCTGGCGGTGACGCTGGTCCCGATCTCCAACTGCTCTCCTCTGAGTCCCCTCTGGCTCTATCTTCCTGGGGTGCCCCCCTAAACTCCCCCCTTGCCTTGGCCACTGGTGCTCCTTTCTGTGAATCCTCCGATTCACTGGAAAGACTCGGAGATCTCGGGTCGTCGTCATCACTCATCTTTTCTTCTGCCTCCTCCCCTTCGCTCTCTGTTTCCTCCCTTGCCCTTGCCTCTGCTCCTGAACCCCTGACATCCATCCCCCCCTCGAAGCCCCCCACTCCCCCTTCCCCTCCTTCCGGTGCTGGAGCTGGGTGCTGCTGTGTCAAGGGGACGAATGTCGGGTACCGTTCGCTTCCCGTAGCGGGCCTCCATCCGAAGTCTTCCGGTTCTTCCTCCCTGCTCTCGTCGACGACGGTCACCTCTGCTTCCATCTCTGTGCCGCCGTGCTCGAAACCTGGGTCGTCCCCGAAAACGTCCATGTCCGTCTCTCCCTCACTTCCTCCTGGCGGCGTTGCTCGTCCTGGACCTTCTTGCCACTTCCTGCGCCACTGCTCCTCTGGTCTGTCGTCCCACCAATACGAGGGTTCTGAGGCAGATCCCGAGGGTGACCCCTCCGGGGAACGGACGTCTCGTGTCGGGTCCTCGTCCGAGTCGAACCCCCGGAACGTGCTGGCCGAAAGCGTGGGCGTGAAAAGCCAGTCGTCGAAAAAGTCTGCTGGCATCGGTCTATGTGGGAAGAGGGCATGAAACTCGTCTTTGAGCAGAGGTTCGTCCAAGGCGTAGCCCGGCACCCAGCTGTTCGCACTGGCCGGGGTGCCCTCCTTGGCGAGAAAGTATTCTACCCCTTCTTCCCCCCATCTGGAATCCAAAATTTCTGTGACTTCGTTGATGCGCTCCTTCTGTGCCACTCCTGCGTGCCCTGTTCTGTCTCTGACCGGACTCGGCGCCGTTCCGGGTTCCTGAAACCTGTGCGGTGCCTTGTAGGGAGTGAGCACCGATCTGTGGAACACCGGATGCATTCTGGAACCCTCCGGAAGCGCCAGCCTGAAGGCCACCGGGTTGACCTGCTCTTCGACTTGATAGGGCCCCAGTTGCTTATGCCCTAGTTTCTTCTTGGCCAACGACCTGGCCGGCACTGCGTGGGCTGCTAACCAGACCCAGTCTCCCACGTGGAGCTCTTCGCCAACCCTTCTGCGTTTGTCCGCTTGTACCTTGTATGCGTGCTTGGCCAGCTCCAGGTGGCGCCTCAGCTGATCGTGGACTTCCTGCAGCTCCGACGCGAACGCATCTGCCGTCTGCGGCTCCCCCTCCCCCAGCCTTTCCAGTCCCGGGAAGGTTCTGGGGTGCCTCCCGTTGTTGGCGAAGAACGGCGTAACCCCCGTGGACACGCGCTTCATGTTGTTGTAGGCGAACTCGGCGAGCGGCAAGTAATCCACCCACGTCGCAGGCTGTTGATTTGCATAACACCTCAAGTACTGCTGCATGATGGCATTGACCCGCTCCGCTTGCCCGTTGGTCTGCGGGTGTCTCGCCGACGCCAGGTTGATCTTGACGTTCAGGAAGCCCATCAGCCTCTGCCAGAAATTCGAGATGAACTGCCGCCCCCGGTCGGACAGAATAGACCGTGGCAGACCGTGAACCTTGAACACGTGGTCTATGAACAGTTTGGCGGTTTGCTCCGCCGTGGCCACCTTCGCATACGGAATGAAATGTGCCATCTTGGAGAACAAGTCCACCACCACCAGCACTGCCGTCTTGCCCCTCGAGCTGGGCAGATCCGTGACAAAGTCCAGGGCCACTCTCTCCCAAGGTTCGACCGGAGTTTGCAGCGGTTCCAACAGTCCGGCCGGCGGTCTAAGCACTGGCTTCGCCCTCTGGCAGGTGTCACACCTCGCCACATAGTCCGCGACCTCCCCTCTCATTCCAGGCCACCAGAAATCCCTGGCGACTAATTCCACCGTCTTCTCCTTGCCGAAGTGCCCTGCAGTGGGCGCGTCGTGCAGCTGCTGCAGCACCTTGGCGCGAAGTTCGTCTCCCGGCACGTAGATGGCCCCTTTACGGATGAGCAATCCATCTCTTAGCTGGAAACCGTCGGCCGCTGCCTTGCCCCTTTGCACCTCTGCCATCTTTGCTTGCGCGAAGGAGTCCCCCTGCAACGCTCGTCGCACCGCCTCCAGATCCACGGTTGCCGCGGCGCACGCCCACACTGTCGGTGCGAAGATGTGCATGGCGGCCGCTGGCGTTGCGTCCTCCAGATACTGTGGCTTGCGAGAGAGAGCGTCCGCCATGATGTTGGTGTCCCCCGGGACATACTCTATTCGGAAGTCGAAGTTCGCAAAGAACTCAGCCCAACGTATCTGCCTTTGGTTCAGGAACTGTGCCGTGCGCCAGTGCTCTAGGTTCTTGTGGTCCGTGCAAACCTGCACCGTGTGCTTGGCGCCGATCAGAAAGTGCCTCCACGCCTTGAACGCTGCATGAATGGCCAGCAACTCCCTGTCCCATATGGTGTAGTTCTGCTCGGACTTGCTGAGCTTCCTGGAGTAAAACGCTCCCGGTCGCCACACCCCCTGCGGGTCTTTCTGCAGCAGGACCGCCCCCACGGCTCTGTCCGAGGCGTCTGTCTCCACCCTCATCGGCTTGCTGGGGTTGACATGAAGCAGCTGCTCTTCCGACGCGAAGAGACGCTTGAGTGCCTGAAAGGACTGTTCCGCCTGCTCTGTCCAAATGAACTTCTTTTTCTTGGAGCTAAGCGTGTCAGTGATGGCCGCCGTCTGCATAGCGAAGCCCTTGATAAACTTGCGATAGAAGTTCGCAAAGCCGACAAACCGTTGGACCTCCTTCCGGTTGCGCGGGCTCTTCCAATCCAACACCGCTCGAACCTTGGCGCTGTCCATGGCGAGCCCCTTGTCAGACAGCTTGTAGCCCAGAAAATCCACCTCCGTCACGTCAAATTGGCACTTCTCCAGCTTGGCGTAGAGCCTATGTTGCTTTAGCCTGTTCAGCACTTCCTTGACGTGTTTGTCATGCTCCTGTTGCGACTCCGAAAAGATCAGGATGTCATCTAAGAAACAGACGCACGTCTTGTAGAGAAGTCCCGCCAACACGTGATGCATGAATGCTTGAAAAACGTGGGAGCCATTTTGCAATCCAAAAGGCATAACTCTATATTCGTAGGTCCCCAGTGGCGTGAACATGGCTGTTTTCCACTCATCTCCCTCCCGCATGCGAATGAGGTTGTACGCCCCTCGCAGGTCCAACTTGGTGAACACTCTGCCCTTCCGCACCTTTGCGAGGAGGTCGTCAATTCGGGGCATGGGGAAGTCCGACGGCTTAGTCACACTGTTCAAGATCCTGTAATCCACTACGAGTCTCTTTTGGGGCGTATCCCGCTTCTTAACGAAGAACACCGGGCTGCCTCCCGCCGCCTCGGACTCTCGGATGAAACCGCGCTCCAAATTATGATCTATGAACTCTTTGAGTTCTTGCAGTTCGTCCTCTGACATGGAATACAGTCTCCCCTTAGGCAGCGCCGCCCCTGGCAGCAGGTCAATCTTGCAGTCATATGGCCTGTGAGGGGGTAGCCTGTCTGCCTCCTTCTCGCAGAAAACTTCCAAAAATTCTGCGTACTTGTGGGGAATCGCTTGCAGCGTGCCTAGCAGCAGCTGTGACTCTTCTTCCTCTCCTTCCTGCCTGGGCACGATGCAGTGTTCAGCACAAAAGGAAGAGCCGAAGGTCAGCTGCCTCTGGTACCAAGCCAGCGTTGGGCTGTGCTTGTCCAGCCAACTCATGCCCAACACAATGGGCGTGTCCGACAATTGAGTGACGTTGAAGCTGATGACTTCTTTGTGATTCCCAAGTCGCATCACCATTGGTGGCGTCTGCTGCACCACTTGCCCCCCTAGCAGCTCCCTGCCATCCACCGTGACAACCTGCAGGGGCAGTGTGGCCGGCAGCAACTGTATAGCATGCTTGTTGACAAAGTCCTGCCCTATAAAGTCCGCATTGCTGCCTGAGTCAATGGTGATTGGCACGTCCATGGTGATGCCATTGGGCAGCTGGAGCGATGCGGTGAGCCTCACCACTGGTTTGGGCGGGAGGGGGTTCACGGGCTGTAAAATCTCTGGGGACTGCATCATTAATACGTCTGGCTGGGCCCCAGTGCCTCTTCCTCCAGCCAGACTGCGTCGTTTCCCTGCTGTGGTTCTCCTTGCTGCGTTGCTGCAGTCACCATTGCTGAGGCTGCAGTGAGCTTGCGGAGCCTCTGGGGACACTCTTTCGCCATATGCCCTGGCTCCTCACAGACGTAACACTTCCTGTTCCCTCTAGGAGGCTTCGCTTTCACTGCTGCTGGTGCTAGGGCTCTGGTTGCTGACTGAGCCCTGGCACCTCCAACCTCCATCGGTTCAGCTCCTCCTCCTGGCGGAGGCGTGGATTGCGTACGTGCTGCTTCTCTGGGAAAGAAGGAGGAGCCCCTGGCTGGTTCGCGCCCTCCACGCCCTTCGTCCCTGCTCCACGGACGTCCTTCCAGCCGTACCCCCACTGCCAGCGCCCTCTGCACGACCTCCTGGGTGGTCCGGGGTCTCTCCCCCCTCGCAATTTCATCTTTCACAGAGCTGTTTAATCCCTCCCAGAACAGGTCTCTTACAGGAGCCGCATCTCTGTCCCATTCTAGGGCACTGGCCAAGGCGAAAAAGCGGGCATGGTACTGCCGTACGCTGGCCCTTCCCTGCTTCAGTCCATGAATCTGTTGCCGAGCAAGATCCACGTCAATGCTTGATAAAAAACACCCATCCATCGCTTTAATAAAGGCCTTCGCATTTTGGAGCGCCGGATCGTTATCCCTCCACAAATTGCGCAGCCATGCCCTGGCATCCCCATGCAAATAGGACATGATGAATCCCACTTTCTCCTGCTCATCTCTAAAATCTTTATTCAGCAGTTGCAGTGCACACAGCACGCCTGCTCTAAAATTGGGATACTGTTGCAGGTTCCCATCGAAGTGAGAGACCAGACCGCCTGTGCGTCTCCCCAAACCAATCCCCTCTGGTTTGGGTGTCTGTTGCCCTTGCTTCGTAAGCACTTCCAACCTGACCTGGAGATCCCTGTAGGCGGCAGCTGCGTCCTCCTCTCTCTTCCTGGATGCGAGAGCCTCGGCATTCAGCTGTGACACTGCTTCTCTGAGTTCCGCTATCTGCTGTTCAGCCGTCATGTCGGCTGCCGTTCGTGAGCTCGCTAGTAGGCACCTGCTTCTCTCCTCTCCTCGAGGCTGTAGATGCCCACAATTCTATGAGACGGAGCTTACTGTCAGAGTTGCTTCAAGATCCTAGCTCACAGAGGATCACGCTAGCCAACGGTCATTATGTAAAAGTCTTTATTGAGTTACAGTTTCCATTCTCAAGCTGCTGCGTGCAACTCTACGTCTAGTAGCTAGATCGGCGAAGCTCCGTCTGAATCTCCGCCCCTTGTACACCAACTTAATATCCTAGCCCTGCTCCACCTTTTCCGCCTGACTGTTCTTCTCTGGGTCCCTCTACCCCCCTGGGTCTCTTCCTTCCGGGATTCTTCTGACGCTGACCCCCCGGACCCTCCTGTCTCCTTGCGCCGGGCTTTAGGACCTGGCTCCCTTTCCGGGCTGCCTACTGCGCCGCCTTCCTGTGCATTTGAACTTGGCGCGCGCGCCCAACCTTCCACCTTCCGTCTAACCGTCTCTTCGCTCCCAGATGGAGGTGTGGCCACCCCTGACTCGTGCCCTCCCTCCTGTTGTGAGCTGCCAGCGCTTGCCCCCTGGCTCCCTTCCTCTTCCCTGTTCTCTGGCGGTGACGCTGGTCCCGATCTCCAACTGCTCTCCTCTGAGTCCCCTCTGGCTCTATCTTCCTGGGGTGCCCCCCTAAACTCCCCCCTTGCCTTGGCCACTGGTGCTCCTTTCTGTGAATCCTCCGATTCACTGGAAAGACTCGGAGATCTCGGGTCGTCGTCATCACTCATCTTTTCTTCTGCCTCCTCCCCTTCGCTCTCTGTTTCCTCCCTTGCCCTTGCCTCTGCTCCTGAACCCCTGACAATAAGGATCAGCCAGACAGCAATTGGAGAATAAGAAGGTGAGGTTTATTGCCAGGCAATAAGGACCCAGTTGGAATATCTTCCAAAGAACTGGGACCCCGATTGACAGAAATCCAGAGGTCTTTATACCTGAGTAAATCACAGCAAATCATGGATCATAAGACAATCATGAGGGACTCACAATATTGTCAGCGAGAATCAGCCAATCAGCAAGCGGTTGTCACGCTACCTGACCCCTGGTCAAGCCTTGGTCAGCACCGGATTCTAGTTCTGCTTTCCGATGCTTGCAGTGACGCTCTGTCTAACCTTTCCCCTAGTTATGACAGGACAGGACAGGGAGCTTGGACATTTTGTGGTTTTGCTCTTCCTGTTCTGTGGATTTATTTAGCCTGTTCTGAGGGGAATTTGTACCAGAATCTCTGATTCATGTCTTTTCCCCTTGTCCGGGTGCACAGATGTTTAGGGGAAAGGTCGGCTCCTAACTTTGCTGTTTCAAGCAGTTTGCAGTTAGCTAAGGCACAGCTTCCCTTTTGATTCAAAATGGATTATAAAGTACTGTAATCCTTGATTTGTGTAAGCATATTTGGATATATATTGAATATATTGGTTTCTGATAACTGATTATGTGGATAGCATAGGGGTAGCCCTTCTTCCTTGCCTCATCCCCCCCTTTTCAAGCTCAGAGAGAAGATTCATCTGACTCCTGAGCTTGAACACCACTCAGGACATCAGAATAAACCGTTGCTTCCTGCAATGGGGCCTGTTCCTGCACTGGGACTGGTTCCCTATGCATTCGCTCGTAACCATCGTCTTCCTCTGGCTCATCTGGCACCGGTGGCAAAGCTCGGTATATTGCCAGAATCTGAGGGTCAGTGAGATGCTTAACATTGCGGGCTATCATTCCTCTAAGCAAAGACAGACAACAAGGGATTACAGAAAGAAACAACAGAAAAACAATTCCTCCTATAGCTAAGGCGGTCAGAAGGCCATGCACCCACCCCTCTCCTGGGATCCATGACCACATCTTCCCCCAGGGATTCTGAGTGGGTGTGTTGTCAACTACCAAAGACTGCAGTTTTTCCAATTCGTCCTCGATTGTCTTGTTGAGGTCGTGGAATTTAACCTGGCATCGACCTTTTGGGACAATTTTACAAAAACCGCCTGAACGTGCAAGGAGGTAGTCCAAAACCAATCTATGGGTCATTGTCAGTTGGTTCAAATCCTCAACCTCTGACTGCAAGGAGCGCAAGACATGGGTGGTGGCATTGATAGTTTTCTCCAGCCTGCATGTAAGAGCAAATAGTGCCTTTCTATTTTGCTCAGAAACCACTCCTGGGTAAATTCCCATTGAGAGGAATCCTATAAATCCACCCCCAACGCTCCCTACAGAATTTGTCAGATAAATTTCATCTTCACAGTGTTCGCCTAGGGCCGCCCTTTTCCGTCTGCTTGCAAGATGAGGTACCTTGTGATTGACCTCCACTGCAACCGGAAAGGTGAATGCCCCCACACCGACACACTGGAAATTTCCTGGGTGGAAATTTGTCACCAATCCATCATATAGAAACCAGAGGTTAGGATCTTTAATCATCCAACCAGAATAAATGGACCCTTGTCCGGTGAAATTAACTGAGTACTGAGGAAAGTATGGGTATAAATCTGACGAGGTCGTATTGCCCTGGTAGGAGGCATTGTGGGAACCCCAAAGCCAAAATTTATCCGAGCATTGGGTATAATTTCCCAGCCATCCTTTGTCAATGTGGTACTTAACTTGGGGCCAATACTTCCATTTGGAATTCCATACTCCAGTGGCATGACAACAAAAACATAGACCTTTTGTGGTTCTGGTATATCTGATATATCGGTAGGGGATGTCATTCATTTCAGTAGGTGGGGCTGCAAAGAGACCACTCTGATTGTAAAGTAGGCCTGCCAAAACAACATCAGGATCCTTGATTAATCCTGGTATAAGGGACATGTCTGCTACCTTTCTTGGGTGTTCATAATATAGGGTAGCATTCTCCCCATATATCTGGAACATGTGTTCAGCATGGTTTATAAAGACATTACCTACTACCATTGGGCCTCTCTGGAGCCACAAGCACATCAATATCAACAGAAGCTTCATTTTCATTTTCCCCATGTATGCCTTCAAGGTTGAACCTTATCAGTTCCTGCACTAGGTCGATGTTAATACTGTGATCCTTCTTGTATACACAAAATACAATGATCAGGACCAGAAGGAGTGAAATTGCAACAATTATATAAGGTAGCAGGTACCAGAACATACCCTTTAGTGAGATATAGCCTCCCGCTCGGCCGCACCCAGTGGACTTATTGGTTGTCCCCAGGTTCTGGTCGAACTGGTGAGGTCAACTCACACTGTATACACTCTGCAACTGCTACCTTGAAGGGACCTGTGGGTGGTGGAGGAAAAACAGCTACAGTGACCAGTATAGCACCGGGAAATGCTCCTTGGGGAGGTGGGTAGGAGAAGCTTCGTATGGCTCTCCTTGGTTCCCCTGGCATGTACTCTCCCTTGTATGTGAACTATTGTCTTGGACCTGCTTGTGCCCAATCTGGTATGTAGACTTCCCAAAGAAAGAAAGGGATGTAACAACCGTATGCAGTTACCCAATCCACCCACTTGTCACGAATGTCCCCCCTTTTGTCCACCCTTGTTATTGTTATTTGTACTAAGGGTTTATGAGCAAAGTCTGGCTGGAATCTAGGATTGACTGAAATTTTTACTGGTAGGGGTCCTCCCATACGCTGGTGCAGCTCCAAAATCTTCCGGTGTGCGTAGACTCACTGGCTTCCAGGTGCAGTGAGAGCAGACCTGTAGTCCCGTTGCCCGTGCTCCTGCCCGCTTCCGGAGGGGCTAGGTGCAAGGTTTCCTGGTGAGCTTCAACTTCAGAGGGTCAGACGGGTTCAGCTCACAGTTCCAATGACCCTCAGACCGCTTCAGACGAGAATGATGAATCCACGGGGTTACTTCCGCTACCTTTACCGCAGTAGGTGTGGCCAGCAGAACCGTGTAGGGACCTCTCCAGCGAGCCGTCAGTGGTTCGTCTTTCCAATCTCGCACCCAAACTCGGTCTCCTGGCCGAAAAGGATGAACTGGCTTGGATAGGCAGATGGGAATGCGCTGGAGACACCACCTGTTTAAATCAAGAAAAATACGAGAAAGAGCCTGGATTTGTTCTGCTGTTATCTGCCCCCCCACCTGAGTCAAGTCTGCTGTTTTTCCCATGGCTATTGGAGGTGGTCTCCCATACAAAAGTTCAAACGGAGAAAGTTTCAGTCTCTTTGTTGGTGAACATCTGATCCTAAACAAAGCTATAGGCAACATGTCTACCCATTTACAATGAGTTTCCTGGCACAATTTCGCTAATTGTGCTTTCAGAGTCCGATTCATCCTTTCGGTTTTCCCTGAACTTTGAGGTCTATAGGCCGCATGTAGTTTCCATTGTATTTGCAAGGCTTTGCATACACCATCCACTATTGATGCAATGAAAGCTGGACCATTGTCACTGCCTATGCACCTTGGTAGACCAAACCTTGGAATGATTTCTGTTAAGAGGCGTTTTACAACCTCCTGGGCTTTTTCTGTTCTGGCAGGATAAACTTCAGGCCACCCTGTGAGAGTGCATGTGAAAACCAAAAGCGCCTTATACCCCTTTGCCTTTGGCATTTCTGTAAAACCCACTATTAAATTCTCCATTGGCATTAAGACTGTTTGCTGTATTCCTGGTGGAGGTACTGGGCCTTGCTTGGGGTTATTTTTTGCACACAGAAGGCATGCACGTGATACTGCTTCTGCCAGCTGTGATATCCTGGTTATGTAAAATTGCCTATTCAGGCTTTCCCGCAATGCCGTGGCCCCATAGTGAGTGGACTCATGATATTGCTTTACTATGTTCCTGCCCAAGGCTTCTGGGACAAATACTCGCTGGTCTGGAAGGATAAACCATCCATCCTGTTGTGGCATTCTGTATCCCCCTTCCTGTTGGGCCCATTCCTGTTCTGCCTCCGTGTAGATGGGCTTTATTTGCTCTAAATCAACTGCTGTAGGAAGAAGGGATGCTGTTATAGAGGCAGTTGGCGGTGGTAGCAATGCTGCCCGTTTCGCAGCCAGATCTGCGAATTGATTTCCCTTAGCTGTCTTTGTGGTTCCTTTGCTGTGGCCTCGGCAATGCATGACCGCAACCTTTCTCGGAGCCCACACAGCTTCCAAAAGCGCTTCTAATTCCGGGCCATATTTCAGCGCTTTCCCTTCTGCCCCAATGAGCCCCCTTTCCTTCCACAAGGCTCCGTGGGCATGTAATGTTAAAAAAGCAAACTTTGAGTCTGTGTAGATGTTTACGCTACATCCAGCCGCCAGCTGAAGTGCTCTGGTTAAAGCCACAAGTTCCGCTTTTTGCGCTGAAGACGAAATTGGCAGAGCCTGCGCTTCAATGACCTCATTTTGAGTAACCACAGAATATCCTGCTCTCCTCTGCCCCTCCTTTACAAAGCTGCTTCCATCTGTGAAATATTCTACATCTGGGTCTTTTAAAGGCTCATCCTGCAAATCTGGACGGCTGGAATAAATTGTGTCCATTACTTGAATGCAATCATGAGGTTCATGATCCACTGACTCAGGAAGAACAAAGAAGCGGGGTTCAGGGTGTTCACAACTTGCAAATGCACTTGTGGGTTACCACACAAAAGCCCTTGGTATCTTGCCATGCGCTCGTTGGAAAGCCAATAACTTCCTTTGTACTCCATTAATGTTAACACAGCATGAGGCACATTCACATAAATCTCCTGTCCAAAGGTGAATTTAAATGCCTTTTTGACCAATAGGGCTGTTGCAGCTACTGATCGCATACAAGGTGGCCATCCTTTCGCCACTGCATCAAGTTGTTCTGACAAATAAGCTACAGGTCTTTTCCAACTTCCCAATACTTGAGTCAAGACCCCTGCTGCAATTCCAGATTTCTCATGAACGAAAAGATAAAAAACTCTTCCTGGGTCTGGCAAAGCCAAGGCTGGAGCCTGCATCAGTTTAGACTTTAACGTATTGAAAGCTTTCCTTTGCTCTGCATGCCATTCGAAATGAGCATTCTCTCTGCCTTTCGTGCTTTCATATAGAGGCTTTGCTAGGGTGCTAAAATCAGGGATCCAAATACGGCAAAAGCTTGCTGCCCCCAAAAACCCTCGCAATTGCCTGCGGCTTGTGGGTTCCTTAATGACACATATGGCTTCCTTCCTTTCGCATCCCAAAGCCCTCTGCTGGTGAGAAATGTGAAAACCCAAATATTTCACTGTCTCTTGGCAAATTTGAGCCTTTTTCCGAGACACCTTGTATCCTGCTTCCCAAAGGAGATAAAGCAAATCCTCTGTGGCCTTTTTACAAGTCTTATAGCTATCGCATCCAAGCAACAAATCATCCAAAAACTGAAGAAGAACTGTTTTCCCAGGCACTGAAGGGAATTTTGACAAATCCTGGGCAAGGGCTGTTCCAAAAAGTGTTGGCGAATTCTTGTAGCCCTGGGGCAACCTTGTCCATGTTAATTGGGTTTTTGTCCCCTTGTAAGGATCCTCCCATTGGAATGCAAATATGGGCTGACTCTGGGAGGCAACCCGGCAACAGAAAAATGCATCTTTTAAGTCCAACACAGTAAACACCGTTGCCTCTGATGGAATCAATCATAGCAGATTGTAAGGATTAGGCAAACATGGATGCAGAGTCTGTATTAAATTATTAATCCTTTTCAGATCTTGGACTGGGCGAAACTAATCTGAATTTGGCTTGCGCACTGGAAAAAGTGGAGAATTCCAGCTGGACTGCCACTTTACCAAAAGCCCATATTGCAAAAACTTGTCTATATGCATCTGCATTCCCTCTGCTGCTTGTCTTGGGATTGGATATTGTCGAGTTGCTATTGGCTTTGCCCCTGGCTTTAGGTTTATTATGAATGGGGCTATATTCTTTGCCATGCCTGGTGGGTTGTCCTCTGCCCATACTCCAGGTGGGGCTCTCAGATTTTTAGGAATCTGTGAAATTTCTTTTTGAGAGTCTTTACTTGATAAAGCCACCATCATTTTCCATGCCTGTTCCCTAGGCACCTCTACTGTGACTATCCCAGATGCAGCCTGGGGTAATTTCATTTCTGCCCCTTTTGGTGTGAAGGTAATCTGTGCTTGAACCTTTGATAGAAAGTCACGTCCCAGCAAGGGGATTGGGCATTCAGGCACATACAGAAATTGATGTGTAAGTGTTTTCCCTCCAATCTGGCATTCTTGAGGTTGCAGAAACGGTTTAAGGACCCTGTTGCCTGTGGCCCCCACAATTGTCACTGCTTGGTTGCTTTTTGCTTTTAACGGCTTCGTGAGCACCGAAAATTGCGCACCTGTGTCAATCATGAAATTTACTAAGCGGCTCCCCAGTTTAACCGAGACCATGGGCTCCTGGGAGCCTAAAGAAAGAGTTGAGCCCGGTCTGTCCTATGCATTCTCATTCTCATATTCCTCCAATTGCGCTAATCCAACAAAATCTCTGCTACTTCCTCTGTTTCTCACAAAATCTCTGCTACTTCTCTCTGTTCCTGCTTGCATCCTTCCTCGCTGCGATCCCCACTCACGTCCACATTCCCTCTGATCCCTGAATCCACCTTCTCCCTCTGTTTCCCTTGCATCAGGGCACTCCTGTTTCCAATGACCTTCCTTCCTGCAAATTGCACACTGATTCCTTCCCAATGGCAGTCCTCTTCCCCTTCCACTTCTACCTCCACGTGCCCTACTTGAACCTCTCCCTTGGGCACCTGCATCAAATGCTGAGCCTTGGCTGATGGCTGCAGCCAAAAACACTGCCTTTTGCTTCATTTCCCGAACTCTGTCCTTCTTAACCTCATTTTCTCTGTTCAAAAAAACCTTTTGAGCGATTGCTAGGAGCTGATCCATTTGCAATGTTTCAAAAGCGTCTAACTTTTGTAATTTCCTCTTAATGTCCGTAGCACTCTGAGCCACAAATGCCGCATTTACCATTTGCTTACTTTCTGGGGCTTCTGGATCAAAAGGGGTATAAATCCTATATGCCTCCATCAAGCGTTCCAAATAATGAGAAGGAGATTCATCATTCTGTTGAAAAATTTCAGCAACCTTAGAAATATTTGTAGGCTTCCTGGCAGCACCTTTTATAGCCTTTACAACTTCCTGCCGATAATTGCCCAAGGCGTCCTTATCCCTTTCTGGGTCCCACCCTGGATCTGTAAGTGGATATCTGGCACGGACCCAAGCATCTGGGTTGTTTTCAGAATTTGGTACCTGGGCCTTGAGATTGTTATCTGCAGTGGTATCTATTCTCCTCCTTTCCTCAGAGGTGAAAAGGGTCATCAAAAGATGCCTGCAATCTTGCCATGTAGGCAGATGGGTTACCATAATGGAAGCAACTAAGTCCAGCATGGCCTGAGGTTTTTCTGAAAAGGGTACCGTATGTGTTTTCCAATTCAATAAATCAGTGGTTGTAAAGGGAACATATTGGAGAGTCATTGTCCTGCCAGGCCAAGGGCCACTTGGTCTTCCATTTGCATCTACCGGTCGTGGCTCTTGGGGCCCCAAGACAGCCCTTAGGGGAAGCATTGGCGCTGGTGCCCCTTTGTTATTACGTAAGTAATAACCTCCTTTTGGAAACTGAGGCGAGGCTGGGCTTTGAGATGTGCTAGGCAAATCACTTTCTCTCATTTTCAGGACCAACTTTTGGCCAGAATCTGTAATTGCATCCATTAATTTCCATAATTTTGAACTGTCATGGCTTTCTGGGGTTCTCAATGAATTAGTTTGTTCTCCCCATGCTCCAGACACTTGAAATGTGCTGGTTCCTCCTTCTGCTCCCTCTGTCTGTGTCTGCCAGACTGACATGTCCTGGTTGAATTTTTCCTCGGGAGGGGAGGGTAACGTGCTTTGATCTAAAGCAGCCGCTTGTTTTGGCTGGGAAGGCAAATCTGGAAGGCTAGGCACATCCAGCGTTGCTTGAGAAGGTGGGGCTGCCTGTAAGGCTTGCTGAGAGTTATTTACAGCCAGCTGAGATCGGCTGGGCATAGGTATCTGTTGGGCTTGTCCTGCCATTGCATTTTGACTTGGCAATACTTGCCCTGAAGGCGGCTGTATTGCTTGATTTGTGCTGCTATAATTGTATGGCGGTGGAGGGATTCCCTCCTCCTCTAAAGGTCAAACATAAATTTTCCTGTCAGCTGCCGAAGAAGTTAAGGGTTTCCTGGCTTCCTGCCTTACAGCGAAAATCTCACAGCTGCTATTCCCTTTAATCCTGAGCCAGTCCGGATTTTTCAAACAAACAGTAGTCCATTTTGAAATATAATAAAACTGCTCCTTAAGTAAATCCGGTCTCTGCATTATTGAGTCCATAACTGCTTGACATGACTCAATCCTGAAGGTACCTCCCCGTGGCCAAATTTTGACCTGCTGGGGCCAAATCTGTTGGCAATATTTCTTTAAAACCTCCTTACTTGGTTTGACCTCTCCTGGTTCTTCTGGAAAAACTATTTTAAAATTTTCTAACATGCATTCTAGGGGTGTACAGGCTTGAACTGGTTTTGAACATTTCCCCCCCATAGTTCTTTGCAAAAACTTTCCCTCTTGGCCAGGCAAAGCTTTCAGCTAGGCAGTTTCAAAAATAGGACAAAAACCACAGCACACACTTCCTCTTATTTTTTTCTTGCCTTTCTGCGCTCATTCACAACCCCTTTCCCTTTTTTTTTTCTTTTCTCAAACACTCTTCCTTTTATATAACACAGTCTTTACTCATTCAACCACGTCCCGGGACATTCTTTCTTTGATAATACACACACACACACACAGCGGCGAAACAACTTTGCAGAGAATCACACACACATACAGCGGTTTTCCTTTTTTAAACCCCCCCCCCCCCCACAGCTGTTTTTTGTTTCCCCAACTTTTTCTGCAGAACCTCTTCCCTCTCTTTGGCTGACTCAGCTTCTCCTCCCTCACCCTTGTGGGAATCCTTTCCCTTTAACAGGAGGTTACTAGTGGGTCGCCCGAGTGTTTATTAAGCACTCATTTTATCTCAACTCACCATGAGTTCCTTTCGTGGCGCGCCTTTCCTGTTGGCTCTCCTTCAGATTCTCCTTTCTCGGTCCTTGCCTCCGTCTTGCCGGGGGTCCGGGCCGAGGCGATTGCCCCCCTCCTTCGGAAATGATGTTCGAGTGGTGCCTGGAGTGAGTGACAAGGTCCCCGACACGCCCCCCCCCCCCGCAAGAACCGGCGAGGCTCTTTTGGGTAAAAAAAACCCTACTGGCCTGTCTGATCCGAGCACGGCACCAAATGAAGCAAGTGGGTACTCGCGAAGAGTTTAAAATAAGGATCAGCGAGACAGCAATTGGAGAATAAGAAGGTGAGGTTTATTGCCAGGCAATAAGGACCCAGTTGGAATATCTTCCAAAGAACTGGGACCCCGATTGACAGAAATCCAGAGGTCTTTATACCTGAGTAAATCACAGCAAATCATGGATCATAAGACAATCATGAGGGACTCACAATATTGTCAGCGAGAATCAGCCAATCAGCAAGCGGTTGTCACGCTACCTGACCCCTGGTCAAGCCTTGGTCAGCACCGGATTCTAGTTCTGCTTTCCGATGCTTGCAGTGACGCTCTGTCTAACCTTTCCCCTAGTTATGACAGGACAGGACAGGGAGCTTGGACATTTTGTGGTTTTGCTCTTCCTGTTCTGTGGATTTATTTAGCCTGTTCTGAGGGGAATTTGTACCAGAATCTCTGATTCATGTCTTTTCCCCTTGTCCGGGTGCACAGATGTTTAGGGGAAAGGTCGGCTCCTAACTTTGCTGTTTCAAGCAGTTTGCAGTTAGCTAAGGCACAGCTTCCCTTTTGATTCAAAATGGATTATAAAGTACTGTAATCCTTGATTTGTGTAAGCATATTTGGATATATATTGAATATATTGGTTTCTGATAACTGATTATGTGGATAGCATAGGGGTAGCCCTTCTTCCTTGCCTCAGTTGGTTAAAGGTATACAGGTCGGAGCTAAACAATATAAACTGAGAGCATTTGCAGATGACTTAGTTTTGACGTTACAGGAGCCAGAATCTAGTACTAAGAGAGTTTTAGAACTAATTCAAGAATTTGGCCAGGTGGCAGGATTCAAATTGAATAAGTCAAAAACTAAGGTTTTAGAGAAAAATCTAACATTGACTGAAAGAGAGAAGTTTCAGAATGAAACAGGTTTGACTGTGGCTAAGAAAGTGAAATACCTGGGGATTAACATGACAGCTAAAAATGGGAATTTGTTTAAAGATAACTATGAAAAATGTTGGATGGAAGTGAAAAAAGACAGAAATTTGGTCAAATTTGAAGCTTTCCTTGTTGGGTCGAATTGCAGTTATAAAGATGAATGTATTGCCTAGAATGTTGTTTTTGTTTCAAACATTGCAAATCGTGGACAAGATGGACTGTTTCAAGAAGTGGCAGAAAGATATTTCTAGATTTGTCTGGCAGGGCAAGAAGCCCAGAATAAAATTTAAGATATTAACTGATGCAAAGGAAAGGGGTGGATTTGCCCTGCCAGACTTTAAACGTTATTATGAATCAGCAGCGTTCTGCTTGCTGAAAGATTGGCTGCTTCTTGAGAACACAGACATTTTGGATTTAGAAGGTTTTAACAACGTTTTTGGGTGGCATGCATATTTGTGGTATGACAAGGTTAAAGTACATAAAGCATTCAAAAACCATATTGTCAGGAAAGCATTGTTTAATGTGTGGATTAGATATAAGGACTTATTGGAGAATAAAACCCCAAGGTGGTTGTCACCAATGGAAGCAAAAGCTCAGAAAAAGCTCAATATGGAGGCCAAATGGCCGAAATATTGGGAAATTCTGGAACAAGAAGGAGATAGACTGAAACTGCAGAGTTTTGAGAAATTAAAAGATAAAGTGTGAGATTGGCTTCATTAATATCAGATAATGGAGGCTTACAATTTAGATAAGAAAGTCGGCTTCCAGGTGGAAAAATCTAAACTGGAAACAGATCTGTTAGAACCCAAAACTAAGATTTTGTCAAAAATGTATAATTTGCTGTTGAAATGGAACACTCAGGATGAGATGGTCAAATCTGCAATGATTAAATGGGGACAAGATGTTGGACATAACATTATGTTTGTGGACTGGGAACAGTTGTGGACCACCGGTATGAAATTTACGGCATGTAATGCCTTAAGAGAAAATATTATGAAAATGATATATAGGTGGTACATGACCCCAGTCAAGCTTGCAAAAATTTACCATTTGCCCGATAATAAATGTTGGAAATGCAAAGAAAATGAAGGTACATTCTTTCACCTTTGGTGGACGTGCCCTAGGATTAAGGCTTTCTGGGAAATGATCTATAATGAATTGAAAAAGGTATTTAAATATACCTTTCTGAAGAAACCAGAGGCCTTTCTCCTGGGCATGGTCGGCCAATTGGTGTCAAAGAAGGATAGAACTTTCTTTATGTATGCTACAACAGCAGCAAGAATACTCATCGCAAAGTATTGGAAGACGCAAGATTTACCCACTCTGGAAGAATGGCAGATGAAGATGATTGATTGCATGGGATTGGCAGAAATGACTGGCAGAATCCGTGACCAGGGAGAAGAGTCGGCGGGAGAAGATTGGAAGAAATTCAAGGACTATTTACAGAAATATTGTAAAATTAATGAATGTTGAATGATGTCGGACAGAAATTAAGGGGTTTTTAGCTGTAATGTTGTGAGAGATATGGGGGGGGGGGGAGGGGGTATAGATATAGGTTAAAAATTACGGATAAGGATTTGCTGAACTAACAATTTGAATTGGAATACAAGAAGGGGAGGTATGAGGAGGTCAGGGAAATATGTTGTCAGGGAACTGCCATCGGAAGGACAGGAGGTGGAAGGGCTCACAGAGGTTGAGAGAGACTTAACAGCTGAAGAGGGAACCAGCAGGGGGAGAGAAGGAGCTCCAAGGGAAAGTGAGTCGGAGGGATGGCTCAGGGACACTTCCAGCGAAAATAGTGGGGAGGTTTCAGGACCTCCTATAGGGACACCCACTCCTCGCCGGAAACTGTCGCGCAGAGAGTCCAGAAGACGTGTTTCCGTTAAGGAGCTTTTATGCTGGAAGAGATTCCGTAAGCGCCCACTGTCGGATTCTGCTAGCGACTGACGGAGCCATGCTTGAGGGGCTCCGTCGTAGGCAGAGGTTTGCGGACTTGGCCAAACTCTGAGGGACTAGGATTTTACGCACAAGCAGCTCATCATCCCATCACAGCAATCCGACAGTCCCTGAAAGCAGCTTGTGCAGGGAGAGGCATCATGAGCAACCCAGCCGAAACCGGAGAAGCAGGAGGAGCTGGAGCGGGTCCAAGCCTGGAAGAAAGGTACAGGGTGTTGGAAGTCCAGCTAGCGCTGCAGACGGCGAGGCTCGAGGAGAGGAGGGCTCAGGATGCAGAAAAGGGAAAAACCACCCCGCTCGCAAGAAAGGTGCCAGGATTGGTGCAGAAGTTTGGGGGGGGGGGGGATCCCAGGAACTATCACGCCTTTAGGACAGAGATGCAATATGCTCTCAATCTGCAGTTTGATGACTTTCCCGACGAGGAGTCGAGAGTGGCTTTTGTGATTGGCCATCTCGAAGCGGGGGCGAAAAACTGGGTTAGGCCCCTGATGGCAGTGAATAATGAGATCCTAAAGGACACGAGGAAGTTTTTTCGCGCCATGGACCTGATGTTTTCCAGCGACATTGAGCAGGGAGTGGTGTGCAGACAGTTAATGGCTTGTAAACAGGGGAGCTGATCTGTCTGTGAGTACTGGACTGAGTTTACCATGTTGATCCATAAATTGGGGTGGGATCTATCGGCGGAGCCCATACAAATGCTTTTTGAAGAAGGGCTTTCTTCGGCGGTGAAAGATGAACTTTCCCGGGCGCCTAGGGCGGAGTCTATGGACCAGCTGACCAAATCCGCGCTGACCATAGGAGCACGCCAGGAGGCGAGAGCGTTGGAGAAGCAGGAAGGGAGAGGGGAACGTTGGAGGGATTTCCGCATTCCAGAGATTCCAGAGCCACCTTTCTCGCCAGCAGAGCCGATGGAAATTGGAACAGCGCGCGCGCGCGCAGTTTCAAATCCTAGTGAAGGGCGGAAGAAGGAGGGGAAGAGCGCCAAGAAATGTTATCTCTGCCAACAGCCAGGTCACTTTGCCAGAGTCTGCCCACAAAGAAAGGAATGGCAAGGGATGGCGGGAGCTGTTGGGGGAAAAGAGGAGGAAGGCAAGGAGCAAGTAAAAGCCAACGCCTGGCTGCCACCGTCGGGGCACAGCAGCCAGGCCAAAGAGCAGTGAAAGTGCCCACGCCGGAACCTCCCAGACCAGCTCTAGTGATAGAAGTGTTGCTAGAGCTGCCAAACGGACACCCACTAAAGATAAAAGCGCTATTGGACTCAGGCAGCTCCTGTAATTTCATGAGTAAGGAGTTTGCAGCTGAGCACCAGATACAGACTATCCCTTTAAGTAATCCCTTGCAGGTGACCACGATCGATGGGCGGGAGCTACTAGGAGGGGAAGTTAGCCAACAGACGGTTCCCATGATAATGAGGGTGGCAAGGCACACCGAACGGATAGCGTTTAATGTGGCTACCTTGGGAGGAGCTCCCATTATTTTGGGGATGAGCTGGCTGGCGCTACACGATCCGCTAGTGGGCTGGCATCAGAGAGTGGTCTCCTTTGGGTCAGCGCATTGCCTAGAACACTGCAAAGAGGGGAAGGCTCCGGAAGGGGCCAGAGTCACCCTAGCAGGGACGGAAGTAACGGACAAAGGGAAGGTGCCCCCACAATACGCCGATCTGAGCAACGTCTTCAGCGAAAGGGAAGCAGACAAACTGCCGCCGCATAGACCCTTTGACTGTCAAATTAATCTACTCCCTGGGGCCCAACTCCCAGTGGGCAAGCTGTACGCCATGTCAGACAGGGAGATGCAGGAGTTAAGGGAGTTCATTGACAAAAACCTGAAGCGAGGTTTCATCAGAGAGTCCCGAGCGGTGGGGGGCAGCCCAGTGTTTTTTGTGGACAAAAAAAACACAGATAAACCGAGGCTTGTAGTGGACTTCCGGGCCCTAAATGCAGTGTCGGAACCTCTGGCTTTCCCTATGCCCCGAATTGATGACATTTTGACTAGGGTGAGGAAGGGAAAGATTTTTACAAAACTGGACCTGAGGGGGGCGTACAACCTGATACGAATAAGGAAGGGGGGTGAATGGAAAACCACCATGTTCACCCCTTTGGGGGCCTTTGAATACCTCGTTATGCCCTTCGGTCTACAAGCAGGCTCAGCGTGTTTTCAATCGTTTATGAACCACGTCCTGGGACCTTTGCTCTACAAGAATTGTGTAGCCTTCTTAGACGACGTGTTGGTTTATTCAGAGAATGAGGAGCAGCATGTGAGGGACATCCGAGAAGTGTTGGGCAAGCTGCAAGCAAACCAGCTGTGGGTGAAACTGGAGAAGTGTCAGTTCCATACCAAGGAGGTGGAATTCCTGGGGTACCGCTTGTCAGACAAGGGATTGGCCATGGATCCAGGCAAGGTCCAAGCGGTGCTGGAATGGAAAACACCGAAAACGAAGAAGGATGTGCAAAGATTCCTAGGGTTTGGAAACTTTTATCGGAAGTTCATCAAGAACTTTGCCCACTTGACGGCTCCCATCACTGACTGTCTCAGCAGCAAGAAGAAATTTGTTTGGACGGCGGAGGCGGAGCGAGCATTTGAAGAACTGAAAAGGGCATTCGCTTCGGAAGAACAACTCCTGCATGTGGATTTACAAAAACCTATGAGAGTGGAAACCGATGCATCAGACCGGGCGGTAGGGGCGGTGCTTCTACAACCGGGGAAGAGTAAGTCGGAGTGGAGACCGTGTGCCTTCTTCTCGCGGAAGCTGAATAAATCCGAGAGGAACTACACGGTGTATGACCGAGAACTACTCGCCATTCACGAAGCGTTCCGGAGATGGAGACATTTATTAATTGGTGCACAACATAAGGTGCAAATGTGCACAGACCACAAGAATTTAGAGTATTGGAGAACGGCACAAGTGCTCAACCAACGACAAGTGAGATGGGCCCAGGAGTTCTCCAAATTCCACTTTGAAATTTGTTACGTGCCAGGCCCAGAAAACGTCAGGGCGGACGCTCTCTCACGTAAACCTGAGTATTTGGAGGGGGAGGGAGCAACCGAAGAGAGACATGTCATCCCAGAGGACCGATGGGTGTGTGGGGCGGCACTGGTGGGGCAAAGAGAACTGGTAGAGGAAACGGAGAATGATGAATACGCCCAGGATAAGCTCAGAGGTCTCAGGGGGAGGGAGAGAGCCCCGGAGGCTTTGAGGAAAGAAATGGGGCATTGTATTACAAAGGGGCACTTTATATACCCGAAGGAGAATTGAGGGGGAGAGTACTCAAACAGTTGCACAACAGCCCCACAGTGGGGCATTTTGGGCAACACAAGACCATGTGGTTGGTTACCAGGGAATTTTGGTGGCCCAAGGTGAGGGAAGATGTTAGGGAGTATGTAAGAGGGTGTGACCAATGCCAGCGAGCCAAAGGGGAAAGGTGGGCGCCGGCAGGGTTATTAGAACCATTACCCACACCAGAACGGCCATGGGAGGCGGTATCGATAGATTTTATGACGGATCTGCCGAAGTCCAAGGGGAAAACAGCCATCATGGTAGTAGTAGACCTGTTAACAAAGATGTGCCACTTTGTAGCATGCTCACATGCAGTCACAGCGGAAGAGACAGCGAAATTGTTTGTAGAACACATTTTTCGGTTGCATGGCGCCCCCTTGAGGGTGGTCTCAGACAGAGGCAAACAATTTACGTCCAGGTTCTGGAGGAAGCTCATGAGCTTACTGCACGTGGAGGTCAATTTTTCGACTGCCCGGCACCCTGAAACCAACGGGCAGGCGGAAAGAGCAAACGGTATCCTCCAACAATACCGGAGGTGTTATGTCAATGACAGAGAGAACGATTGGGTCGAAAAGTTGGCGCTGGCAGAATTTGCCTACAATAATGTGGAGAATGTGTCTACTGGGATGAGCCCCTTTTTGGCTAATTATGGGTGTCACCCCAGGGCATTTCCAGGGGGAGGAGGGGAGAGATGGAGCATCCCGGCGGCCGAACATTTTGTAGAAGAAATGGAAGCGATCCATCGTCAGCTCCAACTCAACTTAGAAAGGGCCAAAGAAGAATATAAGAGGCAGGCAGACAAGAACAGAAGGGAAGGTGAAACCATAAGGGTGGGGAATCAGGTGTGGCTGTCAACCCAAAGGTTGCCGTTCAAAGGGGGTTGTAAGAAATTGAGACCCAAAAGATTGGGACCATTTGAGGTCATTCAACAGGTCAACCCAGTGGCTTTCAAACTCCGGTTACCCAACCACATGAAATTGCACCCAGTATTCCATAGGTCTTTATTGTCACCGTATAGGGGAGTCCACCAGGGGACCAGCCTTAGAAGAAAGGGAACGCCGCAGCAATGTAGCAGAAATCATCGATTCCAGGTGGAAGGGAAACCAGGTGGAATATTTGGTGGCGTGGGAAGGGGAACCGGAGTCAGAAAACACCTGGGTAACTGCAGAGGATGTCAATGACGAGGTCTTAATAGAAACGTTCCACCAAAGGTTCCCGAGGAAACCTCAGCCTGTAGCAAGGTTCAGGAGGGAGTACTTCGGCACCACCGACGAGGAGGAGGAACTGGAAGGATTCACGGAGTTGGAAGAAGGAATAGACTCCGATGAGGAGGAGTACTTGGAGACCAGGAACAGCAACCGGTGGAGGGAAGTGTTCGAGACTTCGGAAGATGAGGGAGGTTCCTTCAGGGGTTTTGCTTCCTCACCGCCCATAGAGGAGGGGACGGGAGGGGGTGAAGGGGGCCCTGGAGGGGAGGTGGATGTCAGGGAACTGCCATCGGAAGGACAGGAGGTGGAAGGGCTCACAGAGGTTGAGAGAGACTTAGCAGCTGAAGAGGGAACCAGCAGGGGGAGAGAAGGAGCTCCAAGGGAAAGTGAGTCGGAGGGATGGCTCAGGGACACTTCCAGCGAAAATAGTGGGGAGGTTTCAGGACCTCCTATAGGGACCCACTCCTCGCCGGAAACTGTCGCGCAGAGAGTCCAGAAGACGTGTTTCCGTTAAGGAGCTTTTATGCTGGAAGAGATTCCGTAAGCGCCCACTGTCGGATTCTGCTAGCGACTGACGGAGCCATGCTTGAGGGGCTCCGTCATAGGCAGAGGTTTGCGGACTTGGCCAAACTCTGAGGGACTAGGATTTTACGCACAAAGCAGCTCATCATCCCATCACATATGTTATTGAAAAATAAGTATTGTGAACTCTATGTGTTTTTAAACTTTTTTGCTTTTTTCTTTTTGATTCTTTTTGATTGTATTAAATTTGAAAACTTTAATAAATATCTTTTTTTTATTTTTATTTTTTAAAGTTTTTTTATTGCGTTTCTTTCCATAATTTTGTATATTCCACACAAATACAGTAGATACAAGAAACAATTTTTTCTTTTTTAACAAAAAAAAAACAAAAAAAGAATAAATCCCTATTTGGACTTCCCCACCCCTTCCGGATCTGCGTTCTTTAAATTGACAATGTCAGCAATTTGTTACCTTATTTCATACCTTATTGTAACTTTCAATTGTTATGTATCCAAATTCAATGTATTGTATCTCAGTTTTAATGCCTTTAAAATAAACATAACATGTTCGATTCAATTTGTCTCCTTTTCTCTTTTATCACTTGTTTTACCATTTACTTAATCATAGTTGCTAAAGCATAACATTTCCTGATCATGCACTATCTTAGGATTCATACAGTTTGTAATATTTTTGCAAATAGTCTTTAAATTTTTTCCAGTCCCCCTCAATTGTTTCTTCATCCAAGTCTCGGATTCTGCCGGTCAGTTCAGCTATCTCCATGTAGTCCATCAACTGCGTCTGCCATTCCTCCAGCGTGGGCAAATCTTGTGTCTTCCAACTCTTTGCGATGAGTATTCTTGCTGCTGTGC
This sequence comes from Podarcis muralis, assembly GCF_964188315.1. Lineage (NCBI taxonomy): Eukaryota > Metazoa > Chordata > Lepidosauria > Squamata > Lacertidae > Podarcis > Podarcis muralis. The sequence goes on from NC_135674.1 coordinate 20,703,512, forward strand.
TAGCATACATAAACAAAGTTCTGTCCTTCTTTGACATTTTCTGGTCCACCATACCCAGCAGGAAGGCCTCTGGTTTCTTGGGAAAGGTATACCTAAATACCTTTTTCAATTCGTTATAAATCATTTCCCAGAAGGCCCTCACTTTTGGGCAGGTCCACCAGAGATGGAAGAAGGTCCCCTCTGCCTCCTTACACTTCCAACATTTGTTGTCAGACAGGTGATGTATCTTAGCTAACTTGACTGGGGTCATGTACCACCGGTATATCATTTTCATAATGTTTTCCTTCAGGGCACTACATGCCGTGAATTTCATTCCGGTGTTCCATAACCTTTCCCAGTCTTCAAACATAATGTTGTGTCCAACATCCTGTGCCCATTTTATCATGGCAGATTTAACTATCTCATCCTGTGTATTCCACATAAGCAGCAAGTTATACATTCTCGATAGAATCTTGGTCTTTGGTTCTAACAATTCTGTCTCTAGTTTCGACTTTTCCACCTGGAAACCAACTTTTTTATCCATTTTAAAAACCTCTTGAATTTGAGCATAGTGTAACCAATCTCGCACCTTATTTTTTAGTTTATCCTGGCTCTGCAACTTCCAGTTATCTCCAATTTTTTCAATTAATTCCCAATATTTCGGCCAATAGGCCTCCATATTGGGTCTTTTTCGAGCCTTGGCCTCCACTGGTGATAACCACCTCGGTGTTTTGCTCTCTAATAAGTCTTTGTATTTCAACCAGACTGCAAAAATTGCTTTTCTGACAATATGGTTTTTGAACAATTTATGAACTTTAACCTTGTCATACCATAGGTATGCATGCCAACCAAAAGCATTGTCAAAACCTTCCAGATCTAGGACATCAGTGTTTTCCAACAAGAACCAATCTTTCAGCCAGCAGAAGGCTGCAGCTTCATAGTACAACCTCAAGTCCGGCAGGGCAAACCCCCCTCTTTCTTTCGAGTCAGTTAATATTTTAAACTTTATTCGGGGCTTTTTGCCCTGCCAAACAAACCTGGATATATCCTTCTGCCATTTTCCAAAACATTCCATTCTGTCCACGATCTGTAAGGTTTGAAACAAAAACAACATTTTCGGCAATACACTCATTTTTATGGCTGCGATTCTTCCCAACAAGGAAAGTTTCAATCTTGACCAAATTTCTAAGTCCTTTTTAACTTCCAACCAACATTTCTCATAATTGTCTTTAAATAAATTCAAATTTTTGGAAGACAAGTAGATCCCTAAGTATTTCACTTTTTTGACCACACTTAATTCTGTTTCTCTCTGAAACCCCTCTGTTTCTGTAAGTGTCAAATTCTTGGTCAGAACCTTAGTTTTTTGTTTGTTCAACTTAAATCCCGCCACCCGACCAAACTCAGATATAAGTTCAAGAACTCTTTTTGTACTGGATTCTGGCTCCTGCAGTGTCAAAACTAGATCATCTGCAAAAGCTTTCAGTTTATATTGTTTCACTCCGACCTCTATCCCTTGTACCGACCGGTCCTCCCTTATCATGTTCAGTAGCACCTCCAGGACTGAAATGAATAAAAGAGGGGATAGAGGGCACCCTTGTCGTGTCCCTTTTTCAATTTTAAATTCCTCCGTCACCACATTGTTCACTATTAGTTTAGCTTTCTGTTCTGAATAAATTGCTTGTATTCCATTTTCAAACCCCCGTCCCACTCCCATCCCTTCCAAATTTTTCTTCATAAACATCCAAGATATGTTGTCAAATGCTTTCTCCGCATCAATAAAAATTAACACCGCCCTTGTGTTCCTATTGGTTTGCAAAAGTTCCAAAATGTCAATGATGTTTCTGGTATTCTCATATAAATGTCTACCAGGGAGAAAGCCTGCTTGGTCTTTGTGAATTACTTCATTTAAGACCTTTTTAAGTCTACTTGCCAAAATGTCTGCAAATATTTTGTAATCCACATTCAGGAGTGAGATGGGACGGTAGTTCTTAAGCTGAGTCTTTTCAGATTCTGTCTTAGGTATCAATGTGATGAAAGCTTCTTTCCACGTTTCTGGTGCCCTCTTCCCATCCATGATCTGGTTGCATACCTCCAACAAAGGTTGTGTCAGATAATCCTTCAAAGTCTTGTAGTATTTGGAGGTAAGCCCATCCGGGCCTGGAGATTTGCCTAGTTGCATATTCTGAATGGCACCTTCTATTTCCTGTGAAGTTATTGTAGAGTTCAAGATTGATCTTTTATCTTGAGTTATTTTTGATAGTCCATTTGTCTTTAGAAATTGATCTATCTCTGATTCTTTCTGAGGCCCCTGTGCATAAAGTTCTTTAAAATATCTGTGGAAGCACTTCCTAATTTCTTCTGGTTTCTGCACCGTTCTTCCTTCAATCTCTAGATTTGTAACTGTGTTTAACTTTTGTCTTTTTTTCAGCTGCCAAGCTAGCAGCTTTCCACATTTATTTGCTGATTCAAACGATCTTTGCTTCATCTGTTTAATTTTCCATTCAATCTCCTGATTTATCAACTTAGAATATTCTGCTTGATGGAATTTGATTTCTCTCAGCACCTCCTTTGACTTTGGTTTAGTTCTCAATTTTTTCTCTCCTTGATGTATTTTCTCCAGTATTTTATCTTTCTTTCCATTCCAGAGCTTTTTCTTAATTGTGTTCTGTTGTATCAGAAACCCTCTCATAACGGCTTTGCTTGCGTCCCAGATCGTTCTTTTTTCTACTGTAGTATTCAGATTTATCTCAAAATAGTCCTTTAGCGTTTTTTGGGCCTTTTTCACAATCTCTTGATCTCTTAATAGTGTGTCATTCATTCTCCATCTGAAGGAACCGGATTGAATTAGTCTGAATTCTAATTTCAGAGCGTTGTGGTCGGAGCATGTTTTTGGGCAGATTTCCACCTTTCTGGTCTTGGGTGCCAGCCCTCTAGACGTCCAGATTTGGTCGATCCTTGTCCAGGACAAGTGGGCCTCAGAGAAAAAAGTTCCTTCTTTACCTAGGGGGTTCTTTGTCCTCCATATGTCAATCAAATCCAAATTGTCAGTCAGTTCAAAAAATGTTTTAGGCAGTCTACCGTCTGATGTTAAATTTTGACTTTGAGACTTATCCATATGTGTAGACACCACTCCATTCATATCTCCCATCATTATAATGTTAGTATAGTCCATATAGTCCAGCAAAATCTCATGCAGCTTCTTGAAAAATTCTGATTTCCCGTCGTTTGGAGCATATATTCCTAATATCAAAATTTTTTCTCCTTGTGTCTGGATTTCAATCGCCAAGATTCTTCCTTGTTCATCCTTAAATAAGAATTTGGGCGTCAGGCTCTCCTTAGCATAAATCACCACTCCTCTTTTCTTGACCTTATCTGATGAGATAAATTCTTGGCCTAGTCTTTTGTTAACCAAAACTTTTCTGTGGAGCCTGGTCACATGAGTTTCTTGTAGGCAAATAATGTCCAATTGTTCTTTCTTCAATATATGAAATATCTTCCTTCTTTTCTCCGGGGAATTTCCGCCATTTATATTCCAACTAAATAGCTGCAGAGACATCCTGTACTATTTTGTTACACCTAGAGTGGTGTATCTTCTTTATCCTCTGGTCCCGAAGGTATAGGCGTTCCTCCGCCACCAGGCGGTATAGGCCCAGATTGAGGTAGGGGCCAATGAGCTGCTGCTTCTTTTTGGAGATCTTCTCCGTGGTCGTGCAGGAACTTTTGTAGGTCCTCTGGTGTTCTTATTTTAACCTTCTTCTGTTTGTAGGTAAATGATAATCCTTGTGGGAACTCCCACCTATAAAGAATTGAGTTGAGTCTCAACAACTTTGCCAATTCTGAGTAGGTGGCTCTCAAGTCCAATAACTGTTTAGGTATATCTCTATAAATTTCCACCCTTTTGTCTTGTATCTCAAGTGAGTTTTTAAAATGAAGGCCTAGTATCTTGTCTCTCTCTTCCCTTGTTCTCAAAGCTATCAAACAGTCTCTAGATCTGTCCTTTCTTACCAATCTTCCCAGTCGAAAAGCCGATACTATTTTAAAGTCAGTTTCTTCTTTTATGGCCCAGAACTTTGAAAATTCTGTTGTCAGAAATCCGATCAGATCTTCTTGTTCAATTTCTGGGATAGCCCTCAGTCTGAGGTTGGTCTCCCGATTTTTCAATTCCACCAAAGAAAGATAGGTTTGCTGGTCCCCAATCTGTTTATGCAGAGGCTTGACTTCTGCTTTAACTTCCTCGACCTCTTTCTTAGCTGACGTTGCTATTTGAATGGCTTCCCCTGCTAGTTTACGATTCTCTTCTGTTGCTCCTTGCAATTTTTCAATTGCTTGTGTGTGTTGGGAAACCTGATCCGTCAATTTCTGAATCGAGGATGTAGCTTGGTCAATTTTGATTGATTGATTATCTACTTTTTGATTTAAGGTTGACAGTTGTTCCAAAATTTGCTTCAAAACAGCCTCTGATCCTCCTGCTGCCATATCCTCCTCTTCAGATTCTTTAGGCTTTTCAACTTCTAGCTTTTGTGTTGCAAGCACAGCTGGAACCGATAATCTGCGTCCCTGAGTCAAAGTTGTTTGTACAAGCTGTGCCTGCTTTTTCGCTTTTTCTTTTTCCTTAGCTTCCTTAGCTTTGGCTGCTCTTGTCTTTCCTGTACCACTCATCAGTCAATGTTCAAGGTCAAATATTGTAATCCCATGGGAAAGACAAGTCCACTTTAAAAACAATCCAATGAGAGAAAGTAAACAAATAGAGCTGTTCCCAGGCCTTTATATTCCCAAAATCCTCTAGGGGGAGTGCCACCAAAGTTCAGTAAGAAGAAGGCAACTTTTCCGCCATTAAAGTCCCTATTGTTCCAATTTTAAAAGCACAATTGTCCCAAAACACTAAAAAAGCAGGTTCTGCAGAGCACTTCCAAACTTTAACAAAGTTCCAACAAGGTGCCTGCAACAATATCCAGTCTAGCTAGTTGTGCTCAAAAGTGTCACTTTAGTATCCAAAAGTATCTAGGAGTTTTGTAACAGTTCTGCGGTTAAAGCAACTTCCCCCCGGCAGCCCGATGATTTGGAGATCAAAACCTCTTTTGCCCCCAGGCAAGGGGACCGCTCCAAATTAATTTTTAAAGGTTTACTCACTGATAATTCTGTGTTTCTTCTTTGAGAGTAAGTTTAAAAAGGCACGAACGTCCCTCTTTGATGCTTCCCCACACAGCGCATTCAGCTCCTCCTGTCCTTTGCTTTGATCTTAAAAACAGTGCCGGAAGACGGACTTCCTTTTTCTCGTCTCCCGGTTTCAGCCAAATTCTTTAAATTTATTCCACCGAATTTCAAGTCCTTACTCACGGGATTGTTGTTTCAGCCTGATGTTTCCAGGAAGAAAGGTCGGCGCTCATCCGTGACAGCCGCGCGGCTTCGCCTCCGCAGAAAGAGCGATGAACTCACAGCACCGCTCCCCCTCCTTCACTCCGGAGCCCCTTACGGGGTTCCTTCCGCGAATTCGGGTTCGCTCCAGGTGCCCGCCGAGTCCCACGGCCACGAGCTCACTCTGCTCGTGGTTTGTCTTAATGGGTTGCCGCTGCGCCGTAGCGAACAACCCTTTTCTGCGGTGCCCCTCTTCACAGCTCGAAGAGGTCCGCCATCACGGTTTCGCGCCGCCTCCGGAAGTGATATAATAAATATCTTTTTTTAAAAAAAAAAAAGAAAAATTGTTTTGGAAAATGTTAAAATGATACACACTGAAATTCAAATAGGGGGATTCGTGGAAGTCACTTAACAATGTTACTAAGATTGGTTTAAATACAGTTAAGATTTATGTTTGTCTGTTTGTTTAATTTTTTTTTGGAAAATCCATAAAAAAAATTGGGGGGGAAAAGAGGAGAACAAAGTTTAAAATGGCACCCCCCACTACGCAGTTACGGAACATTTGAAACCCCTCCCTGATTAAGAGAAACAGGAGCTAATTGCTGGCTGGCCACAAAGATTTGAGACAATGTTACACATGCAGCTGTTTGCAAAAAGAATGTTTTCATTATGAGCGAGAGAAAAGGCTAAATGGATGTCTGGCAGCCCCCCTCTAGGGCCCGGAGGGAGGACTGGGTGGCTTCCAAAGGCTGATCGATCGTCAAATGACTGATATATGGCAATACAGAAAACAGTCTGCTTAAGAATAACTCAACAAGGTCCAAGAAACTGCATTTCAAAGTCTTTGAAGGAGGCTTTTTTTGTTTCTTCGGTAACAGCTGGACGGGAAAGATTAATGATTTGGGAGCTGCCAAAACAACATTCCTTAAAGAGTTGGACAAAAGCCTGGAATGGATAGTACTGGATGAAGCTGCGCAGGTGAAAAACAAAAGATAGTTGAAAGAGTACAATACACGGGCAAATCTGCACTCCATGAATGAAAGGTTATTCGCCTTCTGACATGATCAAGGATCGCAGAGCCAGAGACAAGCGTGGAGGATAAAATCGTGATATGGAATTATGAAAACACCATGAGAGATGAGAGGCAGGACTGATGATTTGAAAATGCTTCGGAATTCAGACCGTGGGACGTCGCAAAATTAAGATTATAATTTGGAAGACAATTAGATTTTTTTTATTTTAATTTTTTATTTTATTGGATTGTGATTTGATATGTTAATTGGATGTTTTTTATTGGAAAATTAATAAACACTAACGAAAAAAAGAGGCAAAAAGAACTATTAATTAATAGAGTGAGAGAGGAAGGTAAAATAATAAACAAGATGAAAGCAGATAGTGCTTTGTCAAATATTACAAAAAATTATATGAAAAAGCAAATGAAAGTGAAATAATAGACTATCTCCAAAGAAGAAATATTACTAAATTAACAAATGGGAAAAAAATATTAAATGGCCCAATAACAATGATGGAGGTGGAGCAAGCCATCTCAAAAAGTAAAATCAGGAAATCTCCAGGTACAGACGGCCTACCAGCTATTCATCACAAAAAACTAAAGCATGTGTTAACGTTACCCTTAAAATCACTCCTAAATAAGATATTAGAGGAAGGGAAATTACCAGACACGTGGAAAGAAGCACATATAATACTACTTCCAAAACCAGGGGGGGGGGGGGGGGGGAGAGAGAAATGACGTATAATTATAGACCTATATCACTACTAAATACTGATTATAACATTTATGCTTAAATACTTGCAAATAGGTTAAAAATAATTCCTAATGAAGTCATAAGTCATGATCAAACCGGATTTCTTCTGGGTAGGAAGATGTGTAATAACATGAGAATGGTTATTGATGCAATTGAGTATCTCGATATGAATCCTGGGGGGAAAGCTGCATTTATGTTTCTTGATGCTGAAAAAGCTTTTGACAACGTGTTGTGGAAATTTCTTAAGAAAAATATGGAATAATATGGAATTAATGGAAATGGGAGAAAAGTTTATCAGAGGTATACAAGCAATATATGACTGTCAAAAGGCTAATTTGATAATGAATGGTGAATTGACTGAATCCTTCCACCTAAGGAGTGGACTGGAGGAAGATGGCGCTGGGTCAAGTCTCAACTGAGTCTCTGCTGCATGAGTAGGAGCTCTAATGACCAAATTACCCTGATAAAAAGGCTCAACCTATGATAATATCTGCCAACTTTTATCAGTAAAAGACTCTGGGAGCTGTCGGGTGAACTTTAAAACCTCCCCCCCCCCTTTCAAAGCTACTTAAATCAACTTTGAACCACCTCCATTGAAAAGCCCATAAAGCTGTGGGCCGGATAAAATAGCCCTATTTATCTTCGAGTACAAAGATGGTACTTACAAGACAATGTTGCAAAGAACTGGGGATTTCACCTTTACAACCTGCAACAACTCCCCCAAATAAAAAACAGGCCAAAATTTCAACCTACTTCCATCCCAAGGCTGATGAAGCAAATAATGCAGGAAATCTCCATTCTCATGAGTGGTCTATTGACCACACCTGGATTAGAAGGGAGGAAAAACTAACGTTGGAGGTGAGGGAGTGGACCTGGCAACAGAACTAAAACAAGCTGAGCTAGCCAAAGAGGGACGTGAAGCAAGTTTAGAACAGGAGCTTTTCCTGGAAAACCCAGAAGCCTCTCCCATTCTACAGACATTCCCTTCTACCGTCAAAACTTTAATATCATCGCTCTCCAGGAGACGTGGGCGGCTGAAAATCCATCACTGGAAGGATACTACACATATGCAATGAGAGCAGTTGCAGGCAGAGGACCAGGGAGGCTCAAGGGGGAGGGGGTTATGCATCCTAATCTCACTCTGCCTAAACGCCACCTGTAAGGAACTGTCCCCCATAGAGCACCTAGCAATGGCCCCACTCATATCCTGGGGAAACTGCAGATTACTAATTATCAGCGCTTATATCCCCCCCAACAAGCAAAAAAAAACAACGACATTGAGGGCATCTGGAATAGACTGGACTCTTATGTCAGGTTACTGCTAACAGACTAGGCTGTGCTGGTCCCGGGGGGAAGGTTACCATTGACGTAGTCAAAGTCCGGTCCTGGGTCACTATCCTGGAAACAGTTCGCAAGGAGCGGGGCGAGGTCTGAAGCAGGAAGCCGAGCGGGGACAGGAACACTGGAGGGTCAGATCTGGGTCCGGACAGGAGCAGGGACTCAACGACGACGTTGCTCCCGCAACCTGGGACCGGGCTGACTGGCCTTTATCTTCTCTGAGGCCAGGGGCGGTCCCGGCCCCCAGGAGACCCGCCTCTCCTGGCCGTAAGGCGAGCACTCCTGGGAGAAACCAGTTCCCTTCGCCTCTCTGCCCTGAGCCTCTGCAGTTCTGGAGAGGCTGAAGGGTTACTGGGCCCAGGGGGAGACTCACCTGTAGGCACTGAGTCCTCAACTACCTCTGGAGCCAGAATGGATTCACCTGGTGCCTGCTCCTGAGGATCCGGCACAGGTGCAGGCGCCTCAGAATCAAGGCCCTGCCCCAGTTCAGCCGGCCCTGGAGGCGGGGACTCCTGTGCAGGCTGGGATTCCTCCGGTTCATCCTCTGAATCGGATTCCCAGGCCATCACACCATCCCCCCTCCCAGGCCCCCCCCTCAATCGAAGGTCTAGCCCCGGCTTGCTGGGGTACGCCGCATGGAAATCTCAGAGGCAGGCAGGCGCGTGGACGTTGGCTGCTGGTTCCCAGGAACGGTCCTCCGGTCCATACCCCTTCCAGTCTATGAGATACTGTAGCTTTCCCCTGCGGTATCGGGAGTCCAGAATGCGTTCCACCTTGTACTCAGGCTTCCCCTGAACCAAAACTGGCTGCGGTCGGGGATGGTTTGGGTGAAACTCGTCGGGTGCGGCCACCGGACTCAGAAGGGACCTGTGGAAGACCGGGTGAACCTTCAGGGTTGCGGGCAACTGGAGACGGAATGCCACAGGTGAGACTTGGTCCACAATGGGAAACGGGCCGGTGAAACGGGTGTCCAACTCCCGCGAAGGTCGAGAGGGGTGGAGGTGGCGAGTGGAGAGCCATACCAGGTCACCGACGTGGAGTTCCGGCCCCACCTGGTGGTGGCGGTCGGCCTGGGCCTTGTACGCCTCCTTGGCCTGGCGCAGTTGCTCCATCAATAGCTGTTGCTGGGACTGGAGCTCCTGAAGCCAATCCGTCACCGCAGGGACCGCGGATGCCGGCAGCACATCTGGAAACAGCCGTGGATGATAACCGTAACTGGCCTGGAACGAGGTCTGCTGGGTGGACACATTCACCGCGTTGTTGTAGGCGAACTCCGCCAATGCTAGGTGGTCGACCCAGTCATCCTGCTGGTAGCTGCAGTAACATCGGAGGTACTGCTCCAGCACTGTGTTCGCCCGTTCCGTCTTGTCCATTAAACTTTAATTAGTTTAATGTTAAGTAAGCGTCCAGTGCGCTTCCAACGCCATCTTATCTCAGCAGAGAATTTCGTGCAGCGGTTGAAGAAGGCAGGAGAGTCAGTACCTTTCAATGAAGAATCCTGGAGCAAGCACTTTGGAACTCAGGAAAAACTTTATTTACAAAAAAAACCCTGGCGATAAAGCACACATGCTTTTATCTCCGGCATAAAGAAAACTTTACTCTAAACTTAACTCATATCAGCAAACACGCCCATGGCCACAAACTGAGTCTGCGAGTCAGGTCAAAGGGGGGAAGGGGAGGACACACGGGTGAACTGACTATTTATACAAACTAACTCACATTCCTGGATGCTTAATGACTTCCAGCTGCTCAGTGATTAGAGCGACTTGTTACCTCTTAACCCTTTAGTACCAACACCCCCTCTCGCTCGTAACACTGAGCTGTACCAACCTTAATTCAAATTTAAACCTGAACAGAAATATTTATGAGATTGCGGACTCAAAGCTTTTGTAAAACCGTCTGCGAGATTTTCTTTGCTTGGACAATACTTTAGTTCAATTAAACCTTGTTTTACACTTTGGCATACATTTTGATAACGGATATCCAAGTGTTTCGTGAGTGCCTTGAATTGACCTGATTTAGCTAGTTTAATACAAGGTTGATTGTCTTCCCACACTCTGATAGGTAGGGAACATTCTCCAAACAATTCTTGTACCAGTTGCTTATAAAATTCGAGTTCTCTACATACATCTGATAATGCATTGAACTCAGATTCAGTTGAACTTAAAGCTATAAGTGATTGCTTTCTTGATCTCCAACCAATTAGTGCATTTCCAAATTTTATCGCCATTCCTGACACTGATTTTCTATCTGGTCCAGCATCTGCCCAACTGCTGTCGGCCCAACATTCAAGTTGTGTGCTGCCCTCTGCTGATAGTTTTAAGCGAAACCTTTTGGTAGTTTGGAGATACCTTAAAACTCTTTTTACTCCTTGCCAAGCATGCATTGATGGTTTTTCAGCTTGTCTACACAGCATGTTGACAGCATATGTTATATCGGGCCGAGTCCACTGTGCAATGTGGAGTAGACTGCCTATCGCTGACTGGTAAACCCCGGGATTACTGAACTCTGCCTGTTGCTCGGCTTGAGCATCCTTTGTGTAACTTAACTCCATTGGGGTTTTAACACCAGCACAGTCGTCCATTTTAAACCTTTCCAGCAACTGCTGGATCTTAGCTTCTTGGCTGAGCCAATAGTTCCCATTTTCATCTTGCTGAATTTTAACTCCTAGATAAACAGATACAGTGCCTAGTGATTTTATCTGAAACTTTTCTCCAAGCTTTGTGGCAAATTTTTGTGCAAGTTTATCGTCCTTTCCACTGTATAATAAATCGTCAACAAATATCAAAACTGCTTCTTGTTCACATCCCGAGCCCTTTAGATAAAGACATGCATCTGCTGCGCTCTTTCTGAACCCCATGCTCTCTAGAGCATCGTTTAAGCAGGAATTCCAATTACGGGCGGACTGTTTCAACCCATAAATGGATTTGTGTAGGCGCCAGACCTGGTTTGGCTTGTCTCCTTCAAAACCTGGTGGTGGTGTCATATAGACTTCCTCCTGTAAGTCTGCATTTAAATAAGCCACATTGACATCAAAATGAAACAGCTTATTTCCCTTCTTAGCTGAAGAGGCTAAAAGCATTCTTAATGACTCCGATCTTGAAGTAGGGGCATAGATTTGAGAATAGTGAACACCTTTGCACTGCGAAAATCCTTTTGCAACTAGTCGGGCTTTATATTGCAACTCCTCAGTAGTTGTGGGCTTTAAACGAAATACCCATCGACAACCTACAGCTTGTTGCCCTTTCGGAAGCTCAGTACTTGTAAACACACCGAGAGACTTCATTGAAGCCATCTCCTTTTCCATTGCTTCCTGCCACTTTACGGCTTCTGAGCTTGGAAGCTGTTGTACCTCTATATAGCTATCTGGCTCACACTGTGCCATATTTACGTATACACTTGTCACCTTAAACCGCTCTGGTGGTTTGCCCTTTGTGGCACGTTTTGATCTGCGCAATTGTTCCTCTTGTGCCCCCTCTGACCGTTGGCTGTCAGAATCTGTTTCAGACTTTATATCTGGGTGTGCCCCTAGGGATAAAGACCTCCGTTTAGATGCCTCCCTTGGGCTTGGTGTTGCAGGCGACCTGCTTTGCTTTTGCTGTCTGCTAGGCCTACTGACTGGCGATGTTGGAACACTCCTAAATTCTGGCTTTTCTACCTTAGGAGAAGAACCTTGTGCCTGGTCAGAATCTGCATCTGAACCATGTGCACCATCCCCTTCTGGCTCACCACCCTCTGGACTTTCATTCTCAGCATAAATGCCTAAATCATCTCTCAAAATGTCAGGGTTAGCATGTAAGTGAGTCCATCCGGATTGCTCACAAAATTCAGCGCTCCTACTGATGACCACTCTTGTAGTATCCCCATCTGGGTTCACGAACCTCCAAGATTTGGCGTGTGGTTCGTACCCACAAAAGATGAGTTTCCTAGCCCTTGGACTTCCCTTTTTCCTTAACGCTTTTGGGATAAGTACATAGGCTTGAGATCCAAACACCCGAAAATAATTAACTTTGGGCTTCTTCCCGTATAAAGCAAAATATGGCGTAGTATCAATTACCGAATTATATACTCGGTTCAGAATATGAGTAGCCGTCTGCCAGGCTTCCGCCCAGTAACTTTGAGGGAGTTTAGAATCAAACAACATAGAGTTTGCCAACTCTTGCAGAACCCTGTTTTTATGTTCAGCCACGCCTCCTTCTTGGGGGGAATAAGGTGTAGACAGACGATGCTTAATTCCCTTTTTCTTAAAGAAATTCTGCAACACAGACCCGGTAAATTCTGACCCTCTGTCTGTCTGAAAAGCAAGTACTCTAGTACCGAATTCAAGTTCTACTGCATGAACCCAATTTTTAACTGTTTCTGCAGTATCTGCTTTTGTTTTGAGAGGAAAAAACCATATGACTTTTGTTTTGTCATCCGAGAGACACAGTACATACCTCGAACCTCCCATGCTAGCAACAGGCATTGGGCCACATAGGTCCATATGCACAAGTTGGAATACTTTGTCAGATTTCCTATCTGAACTGGGATAGCTGCATCTATGAACCTTCGCCCTTTTGCATGCAGTACAATCCAAATACTTAGTACATTTGTTCATTTTGCACCCTTCTGATAATTCAGGTTGCCTTTTAACATACTGAAAATTAATATGTCCCAAACGGCGGTGCCATAAATGAACACAAGAATTATGGGTAGGCGAGTTCACACAACCAGCATGAACCTGTTCAACTTCATCTGGACTTGTCTCAAAATAATATAACCCATTTCTGCATTCCACCTGCAAAAGAGATACGTTATTCTTTGAAATAGTGCAAACCCCATTTTCAAACACAGTTTTAAACCCATCTCTATCAAGTTCTGACACAGACAAAATACACCCCTTCATTCCCTTTAGCACGTAGGCATCAATTTCTGTATGCAAACAATTCAAGAACACTGTGCCTATGGTCTCTAAGGAACGTTTAGTTGAATCTGCCATTGTCACAACTTTAAGGGTTTGCAAATGTCTGCAATTCTGCAAACGGACACTAGATGCACCACTGTCGATCAACCAGCGTAGATTGCTGCCTTGGCCACGCCCTTGCATCAATGCCATTGCTGAAGCCATGTGCTGTGTGATGTGGGAGTAGCCACGACCTCCTCCTCTTCTTCGACGTCCCCTGGAACTCCTTGTCTGGTAACTAGGGGTAACGGCCTTGGTGCTGTCTTGACCAGGTTCACGTGTGCAGTTCCTGATTAAATGGGAAGAGGAACCACAGCGAAAACAGTGTCTAGCTGCAAAAGCATTTACTGTGTTCTCAAACTCAGCATCCCCACTCTTAGGCACAGCACAACTCCCCTTTGAAGACAAACCTCTTTCTCTTTGCCTTTTATCCTGTTCATCTGCAAGTTGAGAAGAAATGTATTCAAGGGTTAATTCAGCTGAAGGCATAGCTTCCAAAGTTAAAGCTAGAGTCTCATAGCTTTTATCAAGAGAAGACAACAATATGTATGACTGCTGCTCCATAGAGAAAGGAATGCCCAGCTGTCTTAGTTGATTAAAGGCAGACACCATTTTGGCAATATGTTCTTTCACACACGCTCCCGGTTGGAGACATAAATCAAACAAACATCTTGTAGCATGGATCTTGGCCCCCGCAGTGTTTCTGGAATTTAGCCGCCGCAGAACCGTCCAGACCTCATGCGTGTTCTTTAACTCAGAAACATAAGGCATTTGCTCTGGTCCCACTGCCAAAACTAATAGACCTTGGGCTTTCCTGTCGCGTTTCTGTGAAGCTGCTGCTGCTTTGTCTCCTGCAGACGCGTCTGCAGCTGCCTGTAAAGGCGGTGCTTCAGTACAACTCCACAACTCTTTTGCTTGCAACCAAACCCTTACTCTAGCCTTCCAATCTTGCCAATTTTTCCCATTGAGTCGCGTAAACGGGACAGCAAAACTTTCCTGGGACTCTGCCATCCTCCCTGGGGCTTAGGAACGATACTCACACACCTGTAGACCGTCTCCCAGCTGCTGAGGTGGCTCCTTGAGGAATAAGACGTCTTGCAGCGAGTACAAACTGCGCAGTGCCTGTTTAAAACTTTTTCTAGGCACGTTGCAGGACTCAAGCTGCTTTGAAGGCTTTCGTTGTCGGCAACCGCTTCTGTCTTCGCTCCAGTCCTTTCATAAATCACTCTGAACTGCACTCCTTATCTCCTTCTTGACGTACAAACAACCATAACCTGTCCATTAAACTTTAATTAGTTTAATGTTAAGTAAACGTCCAGTGCGCTTCCAACGCCATAAATCTTATCTCAGCAGAGAATTTCGTGCAGCGGTTGAAGAAGGCAGGAGAGTCAGTACCTTTCAATGAAGAATCCTGGAGCAAGCACTTTGGAACTCAGGAAAAACTTTATTTACAAAAAAAACCCTGGCGATAAAGCACACATGCTTTTATCTCCGGCATAAAGAAAACTTTACTCTAAACTTAACTCATATCAGCAAACACGCCCATGGCCACAAACTGAGTCTGCGAGTCAGATCAAAGGGGGAAAGGAGAAGACACACGGGTGAACTGACTATTTATACAAACTAACTCACATTCCTGGATGCTTAATGACTTCCAGCTGCTCAGTGATTAGAGCGACTTGTTACCTCTTAACCCTTTAGTACCAACACGTCTGGCCATCGGTCTGTGGGTGGTAGGCTGACGATAGACAGACCTCTGTCCCGAGGGTCTAGTGCAATGCTCGCCAGAACCGGGATGTGAACTGAACGCCCCGGTCAGACTCCACACGCTCAGGTAAGCCATGCAGGCGGAAGACATGCTGAAGGTACAGCTGAGCGGTTTCCTTAGCTGTGGGTACGGATGGGCAGGGGGCACAGTGCACCATCTTAGTGAAATGGTCGGAGAAAACTAGAAGGCAGGTACAGCCACGAGATGGGGGTAAGTCCACTACAAAGTCCAGCGAAAGCGTGTGCCAAGGACGTGGTGGGACTGGCAATGGCTGAAGAAGGCCGGGGGGTCGCCCGGTAGGGCCCTTGGCCCGCCGGCAGACATCACAACCAGCAACGTAGCGAGCCACGTCAGCCTTCAGACGGGGCCACCAAAACTCACGGCTTACCAGATGGGTGGTCCGATACCGCCCAAAGTGCCCCGCTGCTGGAGCATCATGGGTCATCTGGAGAACCTCAGCCCGCAGTGGCCCTGGCGGGATGTACAGGCGACCGTGGTGCAGCAGAAGGCCCTGGTGCAATACCAGCCCCGGATACTGAGGGCATGACCCTTCGGCCAGTTCCCGGAGTCGTTCCTGGGCCCAAGCGTCGACCCGCTGCTGTTTCCGCACCCGAGCCTGCAGTGGCTCAGCCTCCTGGGTGGCCATGAATGCAGCCGGTGGTAGGATCGTGGTGGGTACTGCCTGCTGTACCGTGTCTGCGTTGTCTTCAGGTTTCCAGGACAGGGCATCTGCCTTCTGGTTTTGGGAGCTAGGGATGTAGCGGATTCGGAACTGGAACCGGGAAAAGAACAACGCCCACCGGATCTGCCTTTGGTTCAGCTTGCCAAAGGTACTCCAGGTTCCGGTGGTTGGTTCTCACCTCCACTGGGTGTCGTGCCCCCTCAAGATGGTGGCGCCAGACCTCAAAGGCCACCTTGATGGCCAGTAGTTCCCGCTCCCATACAGTATAGTTACGCTCCGCTGGAAGGAGCTGGCGGGAATAGAAGGCGCAGGGTAAGAGTGGCGCATCAGGTCCGTACTGCTGAGACAAGATGGCACCGAGAGCCATACTGGAGGCGTCGGTCTCTACTACAAAGGGTCGAGAGGGATCAGGATGTTGCAAGATCGGCGCTCTCTGGAAACAGGCCTTCAACCCCTGAAACGCCTCCTCTGCCTCCTTGTCCCAGGAAAACGGCGTCATGGGGCACAGTAGCCGGGTCAACGGGGTGGTGCGATGAGCATAATCCGCAATGAAGGCCCGGTAATAGTTGGCGAACCCCAGGAAACACTGTAAGTCCTTGCGGTTCCGAGGTGCCGCCCATTCCCGAACCACTGCCACCTTCCCAGGATCCATCTGCACCCCATCTGGAGAGAGTCGGTGACCAAGGAAGTCCACTGACCGCTGATGGAACTCGCACTTGCTGAGCTTCGCATACAGGCGGTGCTCCCGCAAGCACTGCAGCACTGTCCGAACATGACCCTCGTGGCGAGCCGGGTCACGGGAGTAAACCAGAATGTCATCCAAGTACACCACCACGTACTTGTCTAGCAAGTCCTGGAACACGTGGTTGATGTACCGTTGGAACACAGCGGGCGCGCTGCACAATCCGAAGGGCATAACCAGGTATTCGAACTGCCCGTACCGGGTCCCGAATGCTGTATTCCACTCATCCCCGGCTCAGATCCGAATTAAATTGTAGGCCCCCCGGAGGTCTAGCTTGGTGAACACCTGCGCCCCTTGCACCCGCTCCAGCAACTCTGAAATAAGGGGCAAGGGGTACCGGTCTGGGATGGTAATTTTGTTCAGGGCCCGGTAATCATGGCAAAGGTGAAGCTCCCCACATTTCTTCTTAACGAAGAGCACTGGCGCAGCGGTGGGCGAGGTATTAGGCCTAATGAAACCACGCTCCAGATTCTTGCGCAGGAAGTCCTGCAAAGCTTTGCGCTCTGGCTCTGTTAGAGAGTATAAGCGACTCACCAGTAGGGGCGCTCCGGGCTGGAGGTCTATGATGCAGTCAAAAGACCGATGGGATGGCAGCTGGTCTGCCCCCCGTTCTTCGAACACGTCTTGGTAGTCCCGATACTCGGCTGGGAGTGTGGATGCAGCCTCCTCAGTGGGTGCGGCTGCTAGCATCTCGGACTGAGCATGGGAACATGGGTCTGGGAAGTGCACAGTCTGTTTAACCCAGTCAATCTGAACATTGTGAGCCTCCAGCCAGTCCATCCCGAGCACCAGGGGGAACCGGGGCATGGAGGCAATGTCCAAAGTTCGCATCTCCCGGTGCTGCTGGAGACACAGGACCAAGGGCTGGGTCTCCTGAGTAACGGCACCTGAACGCAGGAGCCGTCCGTCAATTGCCTCCACCTGTACCGGTTCTGGCTTGTTCTGAAGTGGCACCTGATGATGGGCAGCAAAAGCAGCGTCCATATAGGAGCGGGTTGCCCCCGAATCTACCAAAGCATGGGTAAGAATCCAGGGCCCACCTGGAGGGTATAGACGTACTGGGACCATAAGGTGTTGCAATTCCATCGGTGCAGGCCCATTCTGCGCTGTTTGGGACCCCCGGTAGCCAGGGCCTTCAGCTACTGGGGTTGGTGGTTTCCCTGTGGCTGGCGTTTTTTCAGGACAGGACCGGGCGTAGTGTCCACTTCCGCCATAGTAGAGACATAGATTCCCCTCCCGCCGCCACATCTTCTCCGCAGGGGAGAGGCGTGGCCACACTGCCCCGAGCTACATAGGCTCCTCCGATGACTCGGCTGTGGCCGTGGAGCTGCTGGTAGAAACTGATGCCGAAAACTGGAAGTGTCGGCGGCCCCGGGCCTGACGACGGTCCTCCAGCCGATCATCTATCTGTAGACTCCGTTGAATGAGGAGCGTCTAACGTGGTGGGGCGTTCCATTGTGGCCAGCTGGTCCAGTATCTCGTCTGAAAGTCCCTCGAGATACTGGTCCCGAAGAGCAGAGTCATTCCAGGTCAAGTCCTGTGTCAGCAGCCGAAATTCCATGGTGTATGCGGCCACAGTGGACTTGCCCTGTTTCAACCGCCTAATTGCCCGGTTGGCTTGACTCCCCTTCTGGGGGTTGCCGAACGCGGCCTCCAAAAGATTGCAAAACCCCATATAGTCTGTCAGCAAGGGGGAGTCTTGCCTGAGCAGCGGCAACGCCCACTTGGCCGCCTGGTCGTTTAACAAACTAATCAAAAAGTGCACCTTGGTATGGTCGTCAGGGAAGTTCCGGGCTCGCCCCTGAATATACAACTTGGCCTGGGCAAGGAACATGGGAAAGCTGGCCGGGGTCCCAGCAAATTTCTCTGGCAAGGCCACTGGGTACTTGCCAGGAGCCGGGGCGTCAGCCCCAGGAGCCGGTAGGGCGTCCAACCGCTGCTGAAGTGCCGTAACCGCATTGCTGAGCTGCTGCACGGTGTGAGTCAAGGCCTGGTTCTCCTGGGCCAATGCCACCAGCGTAGCTGCTTGGTCGGCCATGGCTTCTGGCTCTTCCCGAACGCACCCCAACGAAGAGGGAGTGCGGGTGTGGCGGGAGCAAACTGTGCTGGTCCCGGGGGGAAGGTTACCGTTGACGTAGTCGAAGTCCGGTCCTGGGTCACTAGTCTGGAAACAGTTCGCAAGGAGCGGGGCGAGGTCTGAAGCAGGAAGCCGAGCGGGAACACTGGAGGGTCAGGTCTGGGTCCGGACAGGAGCAGGTACTCAACGACGACGTTGCTCCCGCAACCTGGGACCGGGCTGACTGGCCTTTATCTTCTCTGAGGCCAGGGGCGGTCCCGGCCCCCAGGAGACCCACCTCTCCTGGCCTTAAGGCGAGCACTCCTCCTGGGAGAAACCAGTTCCCTTCGCCTCTCTGCCCTGAGCCTCTGCAGTTCAGGAGAGGCTGAAGGGTTACTGGGCCCAGGGGGAGACTCACCTGTAGGCACTGAGTCCTCAACTACCTCTGGAGCCAGAATGGATTCACCTGGTGCCTGCTCCTGAGGATCCGGCACAGGTGCAGGCGCCTCAGAATCAAGGCCCTGCCCCAGTTCAGCTGGCCCTGGAGGCGGGGACTCCTGTGCAGGCTGGGATTCCTCCAGTTCATCCTCTGAATCGGATTCCCAGGCCATCACATAGGCTGTTGATCTGGGCTGCATCAATAGGAGTATAGCATCTAGATCAAGGGAAGTAATAGTGCCACTGTATTCTGCTCTGGTCAGACCTCACCTGGAGTACTGTGTCCAGTTCTGGGCACCACAGTTCAAGAAGGACACGGACAAACTGGAACGTGTCCAGAGGAGGGCAACCAAAATGGTCAAAGGCCTGGAAACGATGCCTTATGAGGAACGGCTAAGGGAGCTGGGCATGTTTAGCCTGGAGAAGAGGAGGTTAAGGGGTGATATGATAGCCATGTTCAAATATATAAAAGGATGTCATATAGAGGAGGGAGAAAGGTTGTTTTCTGCTGCTCCAGAGAAGCGGACACAGAGCAATGGTTCCAAACTACAAGAAAGAAGATTCCACCTAAACATTAGGAAGAACCTCCTGACAGTAAGAGCTGTTCGACAGTGGAATTTGCTGCCAAGGAGTGTGGTGGAGTCTCCTTCTTTGGAGGTCTTTAAGCAGAGGCTTGACAACCATATGTCAGGAGTGCTCTGATGGTGTTTCCTGCTTGGCAGGGGGTTGGACTCGATGGCCCTTGTGGTCTATTCCAACTCTATGATTCTATGATTCTATGATTCTATGATTCTATGATTCTATGATTCTATGACTATCCGGGAGCAAAGGTCCTGCTGGTGGGCGACCTAAACGCAAGGTTAGGTCCTGACAACCCCAGTTTAGAAACCAAATACAGGCAAAAAATAGGGTACCCTGACGACTTTGGCCCGGAGGCCTTACAACTACCAAGGCAGTCAAAGGATCAACATTCAAATTTTGCTGGAGCCTGCCTCCTCAAATTCTCTAGGCAGCTAAGTCTTCATATCCTAAATGGTCGCACCAGGGGCGACATCCCCGGGGAATATACATTCATGTCTGGGGTAAGATCCAGCACAATTGATTATATGTTGGCGGACAGCGAATTGCTAACAAAAATAGTGAATTTAAAAGTGCTCCCATTCATAGAGGGGGACCATTTCCCTTTGCACCTCCAGGTGTCTCCGTTAAATGAGTCACCCTTCCTGAGAACAGTATACCCTGTAGAGATCATCGCATTAAAGCGACCTGGTTGCCGAGTCAAATGGACCCCTGCACTTGACTCCAAACTGAAGAAGATTCTAACCTCTGAAAAACGTACAATTTCAACTGGCTTTGGGAATAATCCTAGGCCTGAGGACCCAGTTTCCAAGTATGAGAGCCTGCTCCAACAATTAAAACCCCATCTTTTTAATACCACAGAGAAAAGGCCAACTAAACCAATAACATAAAACAAACCCTGGTTTGATCACACCTGCTTTGAGGCAAAGAAAGCCCTGCAAAATGCTTACAAAGCCGCCCTGACAGCCGAAAATTCTGTCAGACACCAAGCCTATCTTGCCGTCTGTGCCCTAAAAAAAGAGTATAAAGACCTAATATGCCACCAAAAGAATGCCTATACCAGAAAATGCTGGCTAGAATTAATTAGTGCGGCAAAAGCAAAAGATCAGACACTATTCTGGAAACTGGTAACTTCTGGCACTCATAAAGCTATTTCCCCCTTAACCTCACAAATTCCCCCTAGCCTGTGGGTCTCATTCTTCCAATCTTTGTACGAGGATGCTGAACCTCCACTACGGAATTATAATATAGAACAACTGGCTAAATGGCCGCCTGTTTCAGTAACTGAAGTGAAATCATATATAAACCAACTGAAAACGGCCAAAGCCCCAGGCTCAGACGGCATTACGCCAGAAATGATAAAAGCACAGGCGGATTGGTGGGCACCTTTCTTAGCCACCCTCTTCACCTACATAGATGACACTATAAAAAGGGCAACAGAGGGGACCCAGCGAATTATAGGCCGATTAGCTTATTAAGTGTGATTAGTAAACTCTACTCAAAGCACCTCCTTAAAAAGTTTACAGAATGGCTAGAGAATGAAGATATTCTGGCAATAGAACAAGCGGGCTTCAGACCTGGAAGGTCCACGATAGATCACTGCCTAACGCTACAACATCTCATCGACAAATACAAATCAGGAGGGCAGGCCTCACTATACGCTGCCTTTGTCGATCTAAAAGCAGCATTTGATACAGTCTCCAGAACCAGACTCTGGGACAGACTACAGGGTACCAATATAGATAGAAGGCTACTGCTCTTAATTCAGGCACTGCATGCAAACACGGCTCTTAGAGTCAAGTGCAGCCACCTAGAACACCTAACGGAACCTATTAAAACCTTCAAAGGAGTCAGGCAAGGGTGCCTATTGGCCCCTCTACTATTTAATTTCTATCTAAATAACTTAGTATCTGCACTCAATGACTCATAACTCCACCCGTTGAAGCTTGCAAATCAGCATATTTCGGTCCTGCTATATCCCGATGATGCGTTAATTCTATGCAGAACCCCCATTGGACTCAAAAGAGCACTAAGAAAGCTCGCAACATACTGTGAATCTGAATGTCTCAAAATCAACTATCAAAAGACCAAGATACTTGCTTTTGGGGGGAAAACAAAGCTTAGAAGCTGGTAACTCCAAGGCCATAAATTAGAACAAGTCACAAACTACAAGTATCTAGGAATGGTGGTACAGGCCTCGGGAACCAACAAACTACACATAAACTCCATCAGGAGTTCAGCGGGAAAAAACGTGAATTATATCCTTAAATTCTTCAGAGCACAAGGGTGCTTCTTCGTCCCCGCAGCTCTAAAATTATACAAGGCCAAAACTTTGGCACAACTCCTGTATGGTTCCTTTTTGGGTCTGCCTTCCTCTGCTTTCTCCCCGCCCCCCTTGAGAGAGTTCAATCTAGACTTCTTAGAGCTCTCCTCCAAGTCCTCAGATGTGTCTCAAACGCATGGGTTAGATTGGAAACGGGGATGATGAGAGTGGAGGCTAGCATCTGCCTAACATCAATCTACAAATGGCTGACATTGAATCTGCTCCCCCGAGGGATAGCCCCATTGATTCTCTGCGACCAATTCCAGTCAGGTTGGCAGACTGCAGTCCTGAACACCCTCCGGAAACTGGGTTTTGCCCCTCAAGCCCTTCTAAGTCTGGGCTTGGGCCAGGCAAAAGCTATGGTCAGGCGAAGAATTTTAGACACCGAGAGACAGCAGGACTGTGCAAGGTGCCCCGACTATAGAATTGGAGAAATCGAGAGAGAGATAGCCGCACCGGCAGTATATCTCTTCTTTCTCGTATCTAGGGATGCAAGAAGGGCCTTTACACTCACCAGAAGCTCGGCTCTTCCCTCGCCGGTCCTGGATGGAGCCTTTAGAAGGGTCCCGTATGCTCAGAGACTTTGCACCTGTCCATTGGGAGAGATAGAAAGCCCAGAACACTTGTTCTTTAGATGTCCCTTTTATGAAGAGGCATGTAGTAAGATGGACGCAGGTGGCGCTGTGGGTAAAAGCCTCAGCGCCTAGGACTTGCCGATCGAAAGGTCGGAGGTTCGAATCCCTGCGGCAGGGTGCGCTCCCGTTGTTCGGTCCCAGCGCCTGCCAACCTAGCAGTTCAAAAGCAGCTCCGAGTGCAAGTAGATAAATAGGGACCGCTTACTAGCGGGAAGGTAAATGGTGTTTCCGTGTGCGGCTCTGGCTTGCCAGAGCAGCGATGTCACGCTGGCCACGTGACCCGGAAGTGTCTGCGGACAGCGCTGGCCCCCGGCCTCTAGAGTGAGATGGGCGCACAACCCTAGAGTCTGTCAAGACTGGGCCGTACGGGCAGGGGTACCTTTACCTTTACCTTTATGTAGTAAGATCTTGGACCCCCTACTGGTGAGGCTCGCCGACCTCCCGCAAAAGCAAAACTTTGACCTTTTGCTGTTAGGCAAAGATCAGAAGATGACCTGGATGGTCGCCAGATTCTGTTCATTGTTTCTAAATTTATTGTTGTACATTGTTTTAATTGTCTGTTTTAACCATATTTGCACAGCAGTTTCTAATGTTGTGAGTGTCCTCTATTTCAGAGGCTTCTACTCTGCAGCCTCTTATAGTTGTTTTAACTGCGAGTCCTTTAGTTCTTATGCTCTTACAGTTGTTTTAACTGCGTGTCCTTTGTTGTTTTTAATTCTTATCTGTTTTAATTATCAGTTTTTTATCCATCCATTATCCGTGTTTAATCTTGTATTTTATCCAGATGTTTTATCCTATGCCTGTTTCCTTGTCCTTATTTGCTCTAACAATTATCGGTTTAAAAAAATCCTAACTGCTATTTTATCTATATGCTTTTTTAATCCTGGTCTGAGACCGTAATAAAGTTCATTCATTCAAGACTGAATCGTTTAAAATAGAAAAGGGAACCAGGCAAGGGTGTCCCCTTTCCCTGTTACTGTTTATTCTAACTTTAGAAATTCTTAATCAAGAAATAAGGGAGGAGAAAGAAATAAAAGGAATATCTGTGGGATATAAATCCTTTAAGGTGAGAGCATTTGCCGATGATGTAGTCTTAATGGTGGAAGATCCAGAAACGAGTGTGGAAAAAATTCTAGAAAAAATGGAATGTTATGGAAAAGTAACTGGTTTTAAACTTAACATGCATAAGACAAAATTAATGGTCAAAATATGAATGAACAACAGAAAAAATATTTACAAGAAGAATCAGGTTTAGAAATTGTTAGCAAAATAAGGTATCTAGGAATACAAATTACAATGAAAAATATTAGTCAATTTGAAGACAATTATAATATTATGGAAACAAGTAAAAAGGGATTTGGAAATTTGGCATAGATTAAAATTATCATTCTGGGGGAGAATTGCAGCAATAAAAATGAATATCCTCCCAAAATTATTGTTTTTGTATCAAATGATTCCTATAATTGAAAAAAATGGCGTGGTGTGACAAATGGAGAAGAGATTTATTAAAATTTATATGGCAGGGTAAGAGGCCCCGTATTAAATATAAGTTAAGGTAAAGGTAAAGGTACCCCTGCCCGTACGGGCCAGTCTTGCCAGACTCTAGGGTTGTGCGCTCATCTCACTCTATAGGCCGGGAGCCAGTGCTGTCCACAGACACTTCCGGGTCACGTGGCCAGCGTGACATCGCTGCTCTGGCAAGCCAGCGCAGCACACGGAACACCGTTTACCTTCCCGCTAGTAAGCGGTCCCTATTTATCTACTTGCACCCGAAGGTGCTTTCGAACTGCTAGGTTGGCAGGCGCTGGGACCGAACGACAGGAGCGCACCCCGCCGCAGGGATTCGAACCGCCGACCTTTCGATCGGCAAGTCCTAGGTGCTGAGGCTTTAACCCACAGCGCCACCTGCGTCCCTATAAATATAAGTTACTTACTGATAAAAGAGAAAGGGGGGAGGAAGGAACATACAGAACCCAGCTGAGATCAGAAATTGCTTCCAGAGGTATTTCAAACAACTATATACACAAGGGCCACAGAGAGAAACTGAGGTAGATCGATTTTTGGAAAAAAATGGATTACAAAAAATCTCTCAAGAAAATAAATCAATGTTGATGTGATGGGATGATGAGCTGCTTGTGCGTAAAATCCTAGTCCCTCAGAGTTTGATCAAATCCGCAAACCTCTGCCTACGACGGAGCCCCTCAAGCATGGCTCCGTCAGTCGCTAGCAGAATCCGAAAGTGGGCGCTTACGGAATCTCTTCCAGCATAAAAGCTCCTTAACGGAAACACGTCTTCTGGACTCTCGGCGCGACAGTTTCCGGCGAGGAGTGGGTGTCCCTATAGGAGGTCTTGAAACCTCCCCACTGTTTTCGCTGGAAGTGTCTCTGAGCCATCCCTCCGACTCACTTTCCCTTGGAGTTCCTTCTCTCCCCCTGCTGGTTCCCTCTTCAGCTGCTAAGTCTCTCTCAACCTCAGTGAGCCCTTCCACCTCCTGTCCTTCCGATGGCAGTTCCCTGACAGTTGAGCTATAAAATAAATGAACAAGAGCTAGAAGGTGCCATTCAGAATATGCAATTGGGTAAATCTCCTGGACCGGATGGACTGACTTCTAGATACTACAGATCTTTAAAGGAATGGTTAGTACAACCTTTGAAAGAGGTCTGTAATGAAATAATGGAGGGGAAAAGGGCACCAGAGTCGTGGAAAGAAGCATATATCACACTTGTACCGAAAATAGAGACTGAAAAGACGCAGCTCAAGAACTACCGTCCCATATCACTGCTTAATGTGGATTATAAATTTTTTTGCAGATATTTTGGCTAAAAGACTAAAAAGAGTGTTAGTGGAAGAGATACATAAAGACCAAGCAGGCTTTCTCCCAGGAAGACATTTATCTGACAATGTGAGAAACATAATTAATATTCTAGAGAAACTACAAGTGAATATAAGCACTAAGGCAGTTTTAATATTCGTGGATGCGGAGAAAGCGTTTGACAACATTTCTTGGACTTTTATGAAAAAGAATTTACAGGGTATGGGGGTAGGCCAAGGTTTTGAAAACGTTATAAGTGCAATATATTCAGAGCAAAAGGCTAAATTAATTGTAAATAATGTGGTGACGGAAGAATTTAAGATAGAAAAAGGGACAAGACAAGGTTGCCCAATCTCCCCATTGCTTTTTATATCGGTCCTGGAGGTTTTGCTGAATATGATCAGAAGGGACCAGTTGGTTAAAGGTATACAGGTCGGAGCCAAACAGTACAAATTGAGAGCATTTGCAGATGATTTAGTATTGACGTTACAGGAGCCAGAATCTAGTACGAAAAGGGTCTTAGAACTGATTCAAGAATTTGGTCAGGTTGCAGGGTTTAAACTGAATAAGTCAAGGGACTTCCGGGTTGGCGCCATCGCCGAATGGCGGATTCCCTCCGAGCTCTGGAGGGAATCTGCTTGGCAGGGGTCGGGTTCTGCCACGCCGGCGACGCGGGGACCCTCAAAAACCACGGGCGCGGAAGCCCGTGGACCTGGTGACTTGGCGGGCACCGTTAGCGCCCCCCGACCCGCGAAGGAGCCTTTTTAAAGGTTACGGAGCGGGTGACGGGGAGCGGCGCAGTGCTGTGAGTCTTCTGCTTCCCCTGCCGAGCGAAGCCGCATGCCATTTGATGGAGAGCGCTGACTTCTTCTTCTAAAAAATTGGACTAATTAGAAACAAGAACCCGTGAGTAATTGGGAAATTGGACTAAAAATCTTTTTTGGATTCGGTACGAGCGGGGGAGGTGCAAAGAGGAAGTCCGTCTCCCCCTAATTGTAAACAATTTAAAGCAAGGATTTGACAACTAAGGTCGAGTGAAGAGCCTTTCTTTATTGGAGAAAAATCATTAATTGCACGGATTGATAGTATAAGTAATTGTGCTGGAGGATGAGCTAACTTTTTGAGTGAAATTGCCACCCCCCCCCCCCCAGGACCGGGAGTGATCCATGAGAGGAGCCTGCTGAGGAGATACAGAAGATTTTGACAGCTGTCAGATTAGCTGTCAAAGTCGGAAAAATAGAGAACTTTATTTCTGATGTTTTTGCTGGTTAAACTAGACACAATATAGTTACAAGTTGCTGAAAATAAGAAGGATTGAAACAAACTAACTTGACTTTTGGGCTGGAAAGTGAAAGGAATACTGAACAACCAGAATCCCTCTAGAGGGGGTTCAGGGACATTACAAGAATGGAAATAGGTCGGAAAATACTAGCTGACCTGGATGAGGTTGCTTTTCTCATGAGAAAGTTGCAAAAGTTGTATGAGCAAGGTCATGTTTTGTCTACAAGTGATGTAACTTCGAAGTCAATAGCAAATGTATCCACTGAGTTGGAAAAGGACTTGAGCTACAAAACCCAGGCAGCTGAACAAGAAAAGGAACAAGAGGAACAGGAAGGAGGGGCTGCAGAACTGCAGAAGGCAAAGGAGAGCCGGAGGCCTGTCAACATGGATGAAAATAAAGATTGGAAGAGGAAAATTTGGTTTGAACTTAAAAAGGAGGAATGGAAAGATCTCCTTTTGTGGGGATCTGAAGATCTATGGACCATAAATTTGAACAAGGTGGAAGTTGGAGCCTTTGGACTATTTGGACTTAAAATGATTAAAGCAGTGTTTCCCAACCGGTGTTCCGCGGCACACTACTGTGCCGTGAGACATCGGGTGGTGTGCCGTGGGAGGGAGGCGGGCGAGAGGCGGCGGCGGCGAGGATCCGGCGGGGGTGGGGGGAGCGGGGGCCGTCGTGCGCAACCGAACTCACTTGGCGCGCTGCCGGCTTGTCCTCCTTCAACCCGGGTCGGGCCAGGCCTGCTCACGTCCCCGGATCCCCTAGCAGCAGCCGCACGCTCTCCAAAAGCGCAACGCTGCGCGCAACCGCTCGGCCAGCTGGTGCTCTGCGACTCCGCCCTTTCCCCTCCCAGCGCCGGAGGGTTCGCGCGACCGCAGCTGTTCCCTTTCGCAGCGCGCGGGAAACAATTCCAGGCCGATTGCCTTGTGCCGAAAAGCACCGCCTCTCCTTCCAGCTCAGGCCCGGGCCGCCGGCTCCCCGAATGACGTCACGGGGGCGGGGCTTTAATGGTGGTGTGCCGCGAGATTTTTTTCCGGTAAACAGGTGTGCCGTTGCCCAAAAACGTTTGGGAAACACTGGATTAAAGAACAAGATTTTAGCTCCAACTTTAAACAGGGAGGTCTGGCTGGAAGGAACATGGACATTATAGGGATAGTGCCCCTCTGAGAGCTGGTGTTAAATACAAAGGACTTCCAAAGAAACCGGCAGAGAGGGTCTGAGAGAGACTTGAGGGCCTCGGACGTGAGGTTGCCAGGCTGATAGTAGATGGATTAATGGATATTGGTTTGGGGATCGAAACCGGGGAAGGGAGGGTGGGGTTTGGAAATCCAAAGGGTGTCTGAATCTTTTTTTACATTTTCCTTCTTAATTTCTTGTTGTTATTAGTATAAAGATGGGGAATTCGTGGAAAGGAAATTGGGTCGACCTGAGGAAAAATTTTAAGTATAAATGATTGATGTTTATAAGATAAAGTTGATATATAAATTGAATTAAATATAATAACAAATTAAGGTTAAAAATTTAGGGTTAAGAACTTGTTGGATAAATATTTTGGACATGGAATACAAGAAGGGGAGGTGAGGGGAAGTTCTGGAAAGAAGTTACTGAAAATCTGGAATGTAATGAATGAATTATTTTCTTTCTTTTTTTATTTTTTTGTGTTTTTTTTTGAAACTTTAATGTGATGGGATGATGAGCTGCTTGTGCGTAAAATGCAAGTCCCTCAGAGTTTGATCAGGTTTTCAAACCTCTGCCTGTGACGGAGCCCCTCCGGCATGGCTGCGTCAGTCGCTAGCAGAATCCGAAAGTGGTTGCTTTCGGAATCGTTTCCAACATAAAAGCTCCTTAACGGAAACACGTCTTCTGGACTCTCGGCGTGACAGTTTCCGGCGAGGAGTGGGTGTCCCTATAGGAGGTCCTGAGACCTCCCCACTGTTTTCGCTGGAAGCGTCTCTGAGCCATCCCTCCGACTCCCTTTCCCTTGGAGTTCCTCCTCTCCCCCTACTGGTTCCCTCTTCAGCTGCTATGTCTCTCTCAACCTCAGTGAGCCTTTGCACCTCCTGTCCTTCCGATGGCAGTTCCCTGACATCCACCTCCCCTCCAGGGCCCCCTTCACCCCCTCCCGTCTCCTCCCCTACGGGCGGTGAGGAGGTAAAACCCCTGAAAGAACCTCCCTCATCTTCCGAAGTCTCGAACACTTCCCTCCACTTGTTGCTGTCCCTGGTCACTCGGTACTCCTCGTCATCGGAGTCCATTCCCTCTTCCAACTCCGAATCCGCGAATCCTTCCAGTTCCTCTTCCTCGTCGGTGGTGCCGAAATACTCCCTCCTAAACCTTGCTATAGGCTGAGGTTTCCTCGGGAATCTTTGGTGGAACGTTTCTATTAAAACCTCGTCATTGACCTCCCCTGCAGTCACCCAGGTGTTTTCTGACTCCGGTTCCCCTTCCCACGCCACCAAATACTCCACCTGATTTCCCTTCCACCTGGAATCGAGGATTTCCGCTACATGGTTGCTGTTTTCCCTTTCTTCCAAGGCGGGTTCCCTGGCGTGCTCCCCTTCACGTCCCCCCCTGTACGGTGACAGTAACGACCTGTGGAACACTGGGTGCAATTTCATGTGGTTGGGCAACCGGAGTTTGAAAGCCACTGGGTTGATCTGCTGAATGACCTCAAAGGGTCCCAATCTTTTGGGTCTCAATTTCTTACAACCCCCTTTGAACGGCAACCCTTGGGTTGACAGCCACACCTGATCCCCCCCCCCTTATGGTTTCACCTTCCCTTCTGTTCTTGTCTGCCTGCTTCTTATATTGTGCCTTGGCCCTTTCTAAGTTGAGCTGGAGCTGATGATGGATCGCTTCCATCTCTTCTACAAAATGTTCGGCCGCTGGGACGCTCCATCTCTCCCCTACATCCCCTGGAAATGCCCTGGGGTGACACCCGTAATTAGCCAAAAAGGGGCTCATCCCTGTGGACACATTCTCCGCATTATTGTAGGCAAATTCTGCCAGCGCCAACTTTTCGACCCAGTCGTTCTCTCTGTCATTGACATAACACCTCAGATATTGTTGGAGGATGCCATTTGCTCTTTCCGCCTGCCCGTTGGTTTCAGGGTGCCGGGCAGTCGAAAAATTGACTTCCACGTGCAGCAAGCTCATGAGCTTCCTCCAGAACCTGGAAGTAAATTGTTTGCCCCTGTCTGAGATCACCCTCAAGGGGGCGCCGTGCAACCTAAAGATGTGTTCTACAAACAACTTCGCGGTTTCTTCCGCTGTGACTGCATGTGAGCATGCTACAAAGTGGCACATCTTAGTTAACAGGTCTACTACTACCATGATGGCTGTTTTCCCCTTGGACTTCGGCAGATCCGTCATAAAATCTATCGATACCGCTTCCCAGGGCCGTTCTGGCGTGGGTAATGGTTCTAATAACCCTGCCGGCGCCCTTCTTTCCCCGTTGGCTCGCTGACATTGGTCACACCCTCTTACATACTCCCTTACATCTTCCCTCACCTTGGGCCACCAAAATTCCCTGGTAACCAACCACATGGTCTTGTGTTGCCCAAAATGTCCCGCCGTGGGGCTATCGTGCAACTGCTTGAGTACTCTCCCCCTCAATTCACCTTCGGGTATATACAGTGCCCCTTTGTAATACAATGCCCCATTTCTTTCCTCAAAACCTCCGGGGCTCTCGCCCTCCCCCCTGAGACCTCTGAGCTTATCCTGGGCATATTCATCATTTTCCGTTTCCTCTACCAGTTCTCGTTGCCCCACCAGCGCCGCCCCACACACCCAGCGGTCCTCAGGGATGACATGTCTCTCTTCGATTGCCCCCTCCCCCTCCAAATACTCTGGTTTGCGTGAGAGAGCGTCCGCCCTGAAGTTCTCTGGGCCTGGCACATAACAAATTTCAAAATGGAATTTGGAGAACTCCTGTGCCCATCTCACTTGTCGTTGGTTGAGCACTCAAGCCGTTCTCTAATACTCTAAATTCTTGTGGTCGGTGCACACTTGCACCTTGTGTTGTGCCCCAATTAATAAATGTCTCCACCTCCGGAACGCTTCGTGAATGGCGAGTAGTTCCCTGTCATACACCGTGTAGTTCCTCTCGGATTTATTCAGCTTCCGCGAGAAGAAGGCACACGGTCTCCACTCCGACGTACTCCTCCCCGGTTGAAGAAGCACCGCCCCTACCGCCCGGTCTGACGCATCGGTTTCCACTCTCATTGGTTTTCGTAAATCCACATGCAGAAGTTGTTCTTCCGAGGCGAAAGCCCTTTTCAGTTCTTCAAATGCTCGCTCCGCCTCCGCCGTCCAAACAAATTTCTTCTTGCTGCTGAGGCAGTCGGTGATGGGCGCCGTCAAGTGGGCAAAGTTCTTGATGAACTTCCGATAGAAGTTCCCAAACCCCAGGAATCTTTGCACATCCTTCTTGGTCTTCGGTGTCTTCCATTCCAGTACCGCTTGGACCTTGCCTGGATCCATTGCCAATCCCTTGTCTGACAAGCGGTACCCCAGGAATTCCACCTCCTTGGTATGAAACTGACACTTCTCCAGTTTCACCCACAGCTGGTTGGCTTGCAGCCTGCCCAACACTTCTCGAACGTCCCTCACATGCTGCTCCTCATCCTCCGAATATACCAACACGTCGTCTAAAAAGGCCACACAATTCTTGTAGAGCAAAGGTCCCAGGACGTGGTTCATAAAGGCTTGAAAGCACGCCGAGCCTGCTTGTAGACCGAAGGGCATCACGAGGTATTCAAAGGCTCCCAAAGGGGTGAACATGGTGGTCTTCCATTCATCCCCCTTCCTTATGCGTATCAGGTTGTACGCCCCCCGCAGGTCCAGTTTTGTAAAAATCTTTCCCTTCCTCACCCTGGTCAAAATGTCATCAATTCGGGGCATAGGGAAAGCCAGGGGTTCCGACACTGCATTCAGGGCCCTAAAGTCCACTACAAGCCTCGGCTTATCTGTGTTTTTTTTGTCCACAAAAAACACTGGGCTGCCCCCCACCGCTCGGGACTCTCTGATGAAACCTCGTTTCAGGTTTTTGTCAATGAACTCCCTCAACTCCTGCATCTCCCTGTCTGACATGGCGTACAGCTTGCCCACTGGGAGTTGGGCCCCAGGGAGTAGATTGATTTGACAGTCAAAGGGTCTGTGCGGCGGCAGTTTGTCTGCTTCCCTTTCGCTGAATACGTTGCTCAGATCTGCGTATTGCGGGGGCACCTTCCCTTTATCCGTTACTTCCATCCTGGCTAGGGTGACTCTGGCTCCTCCCGGAACCTTCCCCTCTTTGCAGTGTTCTAGGCAATGCGCTGACCCAAAGGAGACCACCCTCTGATGCCAGCCCACTAGCGGATCGTGTAGCGCCAGCCAGCTCATCCCCAAAATGATGGGAGCTCCTCCCAAGGTGGCCACATTAAACGCTATCCGTTCGGTGTGCCTTGCCACCCTCATTATCATCGGGACCATCTGTTGGCTAACTTCTCCTCCCAACAGCTCTCTGCCGTCAATCGTGGTCACCTGCAAGGGGTTACTTAAAGGGATGGTCTGTATCTGGTGCTCAGCTGCAAACTCCTTACTCATGAAATTACAGGAGCTGCCTGAATCCAAAAGCGCCTTGATCTTTAGTGGGTGTCCGTTTGGCAGCTCTAGTAACACCTCTATCACTAAAGCAGGTCTTGGAGGTTCCGGCGTGGGCACTTTCACTGCTCTTTGGCCTGGCTGCTGTGCCCCGACGGTGGCAGCCAGGCGTTGGCTTTTACTTGCTCCTTGCCTTCCTCCTCTTTTTCCCCAACAGCTCCTGCCATCCCTTGCCATTCCTTTCTTTGTGGGCAGACTCTGGCAAAGTGACCTGGCTGTTGGCAGAGATAACATTTCTTGGCGCTCTTCCCCTCCTTCTTCCGCCCTTCACTGGGATTTGAAACTGCGCGCGCCCGCGCTGTTCCAACTTCCATCGGCTCTGCCGGCGGGAAAGGTGGTTCTGGAATGTCTGGAATGCGGAACTCCCTCCAACGTTCCCCTTTCCCTTCCCGCTTTTCCAAAGCCCTCGCCTCCTGGCGTGCTCCTATGGCCAGCGCGGATTTGGTCAGCTGGTCCATAGACTCCGCCCTGGGCCCCCGGGAAAGTTCATCTTTCACGGCCGAAGAAAGCCCCTCTTCGAAAAGCATCTGGATGGGTTCCGCCGATAGATCCCACCCCAATTTATGGATCAGCATGGTAAACTCAGTCCAGTACTCATGGACAGATCGGCTCCCCTGTTTGCAAGCCATTAACTGCCTTCGCACCACTCCCTGCTCAATGTCGCTGGAAAACATCAGGTCCATGGCACGAAAAAACTTCCTCGTGTCCTTTAGGATCTCATTATTCACTGCCATCAGGGGTCTAACCCAGTCCTTCGCTCCTGATTCGAGATGGCCAATCACAAAAGCCACTCGCGATTCCTCGTCGGGGAAGTCATCAAACTGCAGGTTGAGAGCATATTGCATCTCTGTTCTAAAGGCATGATAGTTCCTGGGATCCCCCCCAAACTTCTGCACCAATCCTGGCACCTTTCTGGCTAGCGGGGTTGTTTTCTCCTTTCCCTTTTCTGCATCCTGAGCCCTCCTCTCCTCGAGCCTCACCGTTTGCAGCGCAAGCTGGATCTCCAACGCCCTGTACCTTTCTTCCAGGCTTGGACCCCCTCCAGCTGCTCCTGCTCCTCCGGTTCCGGCTGGGTCGCTCATGATGCCTCTCCCTGCACAAGCTGGCTTTCGAGGACTTTCGGATTGCTGTGATGGGATGATGAGCTGCTTGTGCGTAAAATGCAAGTCCCTCAGAGTTTGATCAGGTTTTCAAACCTCTGCCTGTGACGGAGCCCCTCCGGCATGGCTGCGTCAGTCGCTAGCAGAATCCGAAAGTGGTTGCTTTCGGAATCGTTTCCAACATAAAAGCTCCTTAACGGAAACACGTCTTCTGGACTCTCGGCGTGACAGTTTCCGGCGAGGAGTGGGTGTCCCTATAGGAGGTCCTGAGACCTCCCCACTGTTTTCGCTGGAAGTGTCTCTGAGCCATCCCTCCGACTCCCTTTCCCTTGGAGTTCCTCCTCTCCCCCTACTGGTTCCCTCTTCAGCTGCTATGTCTCTCTCAACCTCAGTGAGCCTTTGCACCTCCTGTCCTTCCGATGGCAGTTCCCTGACACTTTAATAAATATTATTTTGAAAAAAATAAAATAAACTGAATAAGTCAAAAACCAAGGTTTTAGAGAAAAATTTAGCACCAATAGAGAGAGAGAGGTTTCAGAATATGACAGGTTTAACAGTGGTTAAGAAAGTCAAATACTTGGGGATTAACATGACGGCAAAAAATGGGAATTTATTTAAAGACAAGTATGAAAAATGCTGGGTTGAAGTGAAAAAAGATTTAGAAATATGGTCAAATTTGAAGCTTTCATTGCTGGGCCGTATCGCTGCTATAAAAATGAATGTATTGCCTAGAATGTTGTTTTTGTTTCAGGCATTGCAAATTGTGGACAAGGTGGACTGTTTCAAGAAGTGGCAGAGAGATATTTCAAGATTTGTCAGGCAGGGCAAGAAGCCTAGAATAAAATTTAAAATATTAACAGATGCAAAGGAAAGAGGTGGATTTGCCCTGCCAGACTTTAAACTTTATTATGAATCAGCAGCTTTTTGCTGGTTGAAAGAATGGCTACTTTTCGAAAACACAGACATTTTGGATTTGGAAGGTTTTAACAATGTATTTGGATGGCATGCATATTTGTGGTATGATAAGGTTAAAGCTCATAAAGGATTTAAAAACCATATTGTTAGAAAAGCATCGTTTAACGTATGGATAAGACATAAGGATTTATTGGAAAATAAAACCCCAAGGTGGCTGTCACCGATGGAAGCGAAAGCTCAGAAAAAGCTCAATATGGAGGTTAAATGGCCGAAATATTGGGAAATTTTGGAACAAGATGGAGATAGACTAAAACTGCAGAGTTTTGAGAAACTAAAGAACAAAGTGCGAGACTGGCTTCATTATTATCAGATAATGGAGGCATATAATTTGGACAAGAAAATTGGCTTCCAGGTGGAAAAATCAAAATTGGAAACAGAACTGTTAGAACCCAAAACTAAGACTTTGTCTAGGATGTATAACTTGCTGTTGAAATGGAATACTCAGGATGAAAAGGTGAAATCTGTTATGATTAAATGGGCACAAGATGTTGGACACAATATTATGTTTGCTGACTGGGAACAGTTATGGACCACAGGTATGAAGTTTACGGCAAGTAATGCCTTAAGAGAGAATATTATGAAAATGATATACAGGTGGTACATGACCCCAGTCAAGCTAGCAAAAATCTACCATTTGCCCGATAATAAATGCTGGAAATGTAAAGAAACTGAAGGTACATTCTTTCACCTTTGGTGGACGTGCCCAAGGATTAAGGCTTTCTGGGAGACGATATATAATGAATTGAAAAAGGGTATTTAAATATACCTTCTTGAAGAAACCAGAGGCCTTTCTCCTGGGCATAGTTGAGCAATCGGTGTTAAAGAAGGATAGAACTTTCTTTATGTACGCTACAACAGCAGCAAGAATACTTATTGCAAAGTATTGGAAGACACAAGATTTACCCACTCTGGAAGAATGGCAGATGAAGGTGATGGACTACATGGAACTGGCGGAAATGACTGGCAGGATCCGAGACCAGGGAGAAGAGTCAGTGGAAGAAGACTGGAAGAAATTTAAAGACTATTTACAGAGACATTGTAAAATTAATGAATGTTAGATTGATGTTGGATTGAAATTAAGTGGTTTCTAGCTGAAATAATGGTATAAAAGAATATGAAAAAATGGTTTTTTATAAGTACAAATTTAAGGTTATAATAATGTAAGATTAAAGATCTGGATAGAATAAAGAGGGAAAGAAACTGCTGAGCTAATAAATTGAACTGGAATACAAAAAAGGGAGGTATGAGGAGGTCCGAGAAACAAGTAAATGAAAAATAATGTGATGAAAAGATTGATTGTTTTTAACTATTTTTATTTTGTATTTTTTCTTTTTTCTTTTTCTAGTTTGTAATGTAAAAATCTTAATAAAATTTTTACAAAAAAATAAAATAAAAGAGAAAGGGGGGATTGTAGTGGAAATGCAGAAGACAATTGTATTTCGAGGAGTTAGGTGGCATGTCAAATCAAAAATCTTTATTCGGCTTTACGCCCATCATAAAACACAACACAACAAAACAAATCAAATAAAACAGCGGACTCGTACAAACCAGAAGTAGTATAACACAGTTCACAACTCACAAGGACAGATATTAGCCATTCATAAGAAAAGTTTAAGATTAAGATTAAAATTTTTAGGCACTACACTAAAATCATTATCTGATGTCATTATAGAAAATTCTTATAACTATCAATAATCAGCTAACATTCCATTCCGTCTCTTGTACGAGAGGACGGCTGTTAGGAATTTAGCAACCTGTAGGGTAATATAAGGATCCACATCTTGAAGAGCCCAGGCAAGCTGTAGGTCTACTGGTTTGTCAGCCATAGGCTGGATTATGGAGTTTAGTATACTAGCACGGGCTGAACTGTACAAAGGGCAGATAAACATAACATGATGTAGAGATTCAGATGTTTTCATTTCACACGCACACATTGAAGGGACTTGGCCCTTAGTGAATCTATGTCTCAGCACGTTTGTTGGAAAGACATTGAACCTAGCTCTAATGAAGGCATATCGGTGAGACGAGGCCATAAGCGATGTTAAGTAGGACGGAGCGCGGTAGTAGGGGTTATGTCGAAATTTAACGGCGAGCAGGCTCCACCACCAGCTACGAAATTTTGGAATAGCTCCGCATCATCCAGCCTTTGATTTATACACCTTTTTGCCACATTTAGATCCAGTTTGAGCAATTCCGTGGGCGAGATCTCATAGGACAGCAATTTGGCATGGAATTTTCCTGACCACAAATTTGTGAAGTCATCTCGCCACATGCATTAAATGAGATAGTGGTTCGGGAGTTTATACCATAGGGATATCCAATAAATCAAAACTCTCCTCCATATAACTAACTCCACTGAGGGGATCTTCATTTCTAGGCGAATAGCCGCATTACTTACACATGTTGGTAATTTTAGAAGTCGGCGTAAGAATTGGCTTTGAAGTGACTCTAAAGGTGAGAGGTTTGCAAAGGCAGCCCATAAAGGTGCAGCATAGGCCATTGTGGCCATCACTTTGATGCTATACACTTTCAAGGCCGCAGGGATGAATAAGGCCCCCTCAGAGTAGAAAAAACGGAGGAGGGAGTGTGATAGGGCTTTTGTCTTGTTTTGAAGATATTCAACGTGCGCTTTCCACCCTAAATTATATTGAAAATAAATTCCTAAATATTTAAATTTATGTACTTGTTCGATTTTCGTGCCCTCCAGTTTCCATGAATAAAGTTTTCGACTCCTTGAAAATATCAGTACTTTGGACTTAGTGTAGTTGATAGACAGATGATTAGAATGGCAATATGTCGCAAAAATCTTTAGTGCCCTCCTTAAACCCACTCTGGAGCAAGAGAGAAGTACCGCATCATCTGCGTAGAGAAGTAAAGGACAACGGTAATCTGCTATACGAGGGGAGTGGATAAATTTTTGTGAGACGGCTAATGGGTTCCTCATACCACTGATAAATAAGTTAAAAAGAAGAGGCGCTAAAATACAACCCTGGCGTACACCCTTATTTACTGGCACTGGGTTAGTCAGGTCTCCAGCAGGGGATAATCTCACCCTGGCCATGGACCCGGCATGAAGTTGGGAGATAAGCCACAGGAGCCTTCTATCTATTCCCCAACAGGCAAGTTTATCCCATAGTAATTTCCTCGGAATACTATCAAACGCAGCTTTCAAATCTATGAAAGCTGCGCAAAGTTGGCCCCGTCGAGGTGTTGAGTATTTCCGGGCTAAGTGATAAAGAATAATTGCCTGGTCTGTTGTGGATCGGTTTAATCTAAATCCAGCTTGCTCATGTCCAATCAGGTCAGCCTCAACTGACCACTTCATCAACCTTGCCAGCAAAAAACGGGCATATATTTCCCCAATGGACGATAGCAGACTGATATTCCGATAATTCCCTGGGTCACCGGGAGGGCCTTTTTTGTAGATAGGAATTATAATGGCCTCCTTCCACATTCCTGGTATTAAGCCCGTGGCATTTATTGCGTCGAACGTTTTAGCTAAAATCCCTGCCCACCATGCAGAATGAAGCTTTATAGCCTCAACAGGGACCAAATCTGGCCCAGGGGCCTTACCAGTTTTCAGCTCAGCTATCAATTCTAGGATTTCAGCAGGGTCGGTATTGGGCCAGACGGGAAGGGGATTGGAAGGTCTCCAATGAGTGGCCGGAGCTTCTGCCACTGAGAAATATTTTCTCAGGAACTGCTCCCATGTAGGGGCCGGGATCACCGTTAAGGGATATTTTGTGTTACTTCCCTTTATTAAGGACCAAAATTTCCGGGAGTTATGAGATTTTGAGGCAGAAATTATAGTCTGCCAACGATTTAAATGCCATTCCCGTTTGGCCGATTTCTGGGCCTGTTTGTATGCTTTTTTAGCCAGGGAATAAGATGGAGGTAAGGCCGGAGCGCCGGAAAGTTTATAGTCATTATATATTGTATGTAGATGGAGTCTGGCTAGTTTGCAAGCAGAGTTGAACCAAGGGGCGCCAAATTTAAAATAATCGTTTTTAACTCCATAGGTTGGAGAAGTAAAAAAGCGAGTTAAAACTTCCATCAGGCAAGAAAAAAAATTCATACAGGTAATAGGATCATGCGGGATTATTCCTACGTCCGGCTGATCACCAGAAAACTTTTCTTGGATAAAATCCGTATATCTATGAGCGAGGGCAGGGGACCATCTAGTCCCCTTTGTTTTAGTGGACGACTCCACAATCACCGGAATTGGGTGGGAGCGGTCGAGCAACTGCCAGTCAACACATAACTTGGTTGTCAGGGGAAGATGGTCACTAAATTGGGCATTATCAATTTTAAAAGAGGTGACATTCAAAAATAGATCCCGGGAAACCAAAACATAGTCGAGAACACTGTTTGATTTTAACCCCAGGTGGGTGAACTCTCCTGGTATGTCTGGAGGACACCTGCCATTTAATATAATTAAATTAAGGCGTAGAGTCATCTGATAAAGCATCACTCCCGCCTTATTGACTTTTACATCCTTTGATATTCTAGTAGGGGTGTATACTAGATCGTAAGTTTGAGCACCGGGGTCAACCCACCACTTAGACTTTTTAAGAGCCTCCCGATTTGAGGCTATCCGAGCGTTAAAATCGCCTCCAGTAATGGAGGGGACATTGGGATATTTAAGATAACAAGAAAGTAAAAAATCCTCTAGGGATTCCCATCTAGAAGTAAGATCAGCTGCTAACCCTCCCGGAGGGAAATAGACATTTGTAACCAATAAAGAGAAGTTTCCACCAGAGATCAGTCCGGTAATAGCATAAGGCGGAAATGCATGCACTAGTGAAAGTTTAGCCCAAAGTTTAAGGGAGATACCAATTGTAAGGCCACCTTTAGGACGGCCACCATTCGTTGACGGGCTAGCAGGCAGACATATAAACTCAAAGCCATTTAACTCAATTTCCTCCTCCACCCAAGTTTCTTGTAATAGTATGATAAGAAAGGAATTAATATATTTTTGGAATTCTGGATCTAATTTTTTACTTTTCCATCCAGCAATGTTCCAACTTAATATTGAAGGCTGGGGTTTCCCCGTTCCTCCAATTGACTGTCATTCGGAAAATTGGCTCAACTTTAATACGGGAAGAGGGGAGCCAATAAAGAAATCAGTTATCTTCCTCTGATGAAAAACCTCTCGTAAAGGCTGAGTGGGATTTACAAGGTCATCTGACTGTTGAGCTTGGCCACTCGATCGACTAGGAGTAGGACCTTGAACAGGGGCGGACCCCTTTTCCAAAAGAGTTTGGTGGGCCACCCGGGGTGGACCAGCTATCTCGTCAGAAGTTTGGTCTCTCTGTAGCCTGCTACTGGTCTTTTGGGCTACCTGATTTATGTGGCCTGTTGGGTCTTCAATCAGTTCCGTCACTGGTCTTGCTGTTGAATCCATAATACTCCGCAAAGAGGGATAAGGCTGGGCGAGAGGGCTATTTGGGAGGGTTGGCAAAGGCACATCTTCTCTTGATTGGTCAGTGCTATAAGAAGGTTCCAGGTCTGGCATCGATGAATGTGTAGAAGGGGATTTTTCCTGTTGTGTGCTGCTTTCTTCAGGTATGTTTTTCGATGGACGGTCATGTAAATCTATTAAGAGCACAGAGGATTGTTCTGCTTGGAGGGAAGGACTGGTAGTTGCTTCTTGGGGTTGTATCTTATCCTCCATTGCCGACATACATTTAGCATTAGATATTGAGAGATCCATATGATCTGGTTCTTCTAGGGAGTCATGTTCACTGTACGTGAGTATTCTGGTGCTGAGCTTCCTAATAAGTTGGGTTTTAAGCGATTCCAGTCTATTAATAATTTCTTTTTGTTCCACCACTGGTAAATCTGCAAAGGAGGCAATGAGTTCGATCTCTTCTGGTGGTGTCAGGCCACTTTCTGGATGGTCATTGTTCTTTGCTAGGGGAGTGGAGGCCACATAACTCTTCTCCTGGGGTAGAACACCCACTCCGGTGTCCACTGGTGGATCGGGTTTAGCAGATTTTGAGCCCTCTTTGGTTATTGCCTCCAACAATAGGGGTTTAGGCGTAGGGTCTATAAAGACTCTCGTTGGTGCTATCCCACAGCGAAACAAAAATGCTTTCTTTCGTAATATGATAGTGGGGATTTTTGTGGATTGGAACGCAAGCAGGACTCTCTGGGATTTATGATGATGGACAAGGGGGAGGACTGCACAGAGGTCAATTTGTGTTGCCTCCATATTTAAAAGCACCTTTAGGAGTTCCTTGGCACCACCCAGAGTTCTCCATCTTGGGTCCCCATTTTGTATAGTTAGGCTCACTTTCCTTGGTGTTAAGATCAAGGATTGATGACCTAATTGAAGGTTAAGGTTGTATTTAAATTTGTCAGTACGTTTGTTATTTAAGGACAAACTCATCGACCCCTTCCTCTCTTCAAGGGACTTAACACCGGCTGACACTGGGGAAATAGTAACTAGCTTTTGTTGGAGGCTGTGCAGCTGGGACGAAAGATCATCTAGTCTTTTAAATATACAGTGCAAGGTTTTGATTATTAAATGGGACTGTTCAAATGTCATATGATTGGCCGTGCCAAGGACCAGCTCCTCCTTCTGAGGAGAGACTACACTCTTACTGTTGGCCACATCGCTTGTTATTTGTGGAATTATTTGCTCTTCGTCTTTAAGTGCTGACGCGCAATCAATCAGTGGGTTGAAACGGTTCTGAGTTTCTACCATGTAGGAACAATCCAGTAGATTACTCCCTTCTTTAAAGTGACATGGTTCAACCCTTGTTTGCTTTGATCTCGGAAAGGGAACGGGGACTATCTCCTCGGAATCTCTAAGACGTTTCCCATATCCCATAATTCAGATATCGAGAAGAGGGGGGATAGTATTTCAACGTCAACTCAGGTGATAAATATTTCCTTCTAGCCTACCAGCACTTGCAGTGGGGGTATATTTCACTGCCTGTTCATATGAAAGTCGGCATCTTCACCTTCACCCTCACAGGCCAGCAATTTAGGTCTACAAGGAGACTACCGGTAAGCAACACAGACCATTCCTTTGAAGTCCTACTCCCACCAGGACTAAGACTAATATAAGATTCTCCTTCAAAGCTTATCGCAGGGCCCACCGCGGGTCGGTCTCAGATGAAAGGGAAACTCCCAAAGGCCTCACCTTAAACAGGGGAGTTTCTCTTCGTGCAGCTTAAAGATTTTCCTCCAACATCTAGGTCACCCGGAGTTGTAGTCAAGGATTGATCTTGGCTTACTGTTCATAGTTTGTTTTCGGTCTCTTCTCCAGTCTTCGGACATTCTTGTAATGTCCCAAAACCCCCTCTAGAGGGATTTTGGTTACTTAATATTCCTTTCAGTTCAAATCCAAAAATCAAGTTAGTTTGTATCAGTTCTTCCTTATTTTCAACAAAATGTAACCAAATTGTATCAAATATATCCAGCAGAGACAACAGAAACAAAGTTCTCTTTTTCCGTCTTGACAGCTAATTTGACAGCTGTCAAACTCTTCAATATCTCTTCAACAGGCTCTCTCACGGATCACTCCCGGGTCCGGGGGGGTGGCACTTCAGCTCCCAAAATTAGCTCTTATCCTCCAGTAAGATTTCTTATACTGCCAAATTGTGAAATTAATGTCTTTTACCCAATAAAAAGAAAAAATTCTCTCGACCTTAGTTAGCAGGTCCTTGCTTTAGATTATTTATAAGACGGGGAGACGGACTTCCTGTTTGCGCCTTCCCTGATCGTGCCTAATTTTTTAAAAAAATTTCTTTACAAATCCAATTTCCGTACTACTCACGGGTTGTTGCTTTAAAGTCCAATTGCTCACAAGAAGAAGTCAGCGCTCTCCGGCCATGGCAGCGCGGCTTCACTCCGCAGGAGAAGCAGTCGACTCTCAGCACCGCGCCGCTCACCCCGTCCCCCGTTCCGAAGCCTTTAAAAAGGCTCCTTCGCAGGTCGGGGGGGCGCAAATGGTGCCCGTCGAGTCACCAGGTTCACAGGCTTCACCGCCTGTGATTTTTAAGGGTCCCCGCGTCACCGCAGCGGCAAGACCCAGATCCTGTGGAGCCGATTCCCTCCGGAGCTCGGAGGGAATCCGCCATTAGCCGATGGCGCTAACCCGGAAGTCCCAGAATTGATGCTTGAGAATTATGGTGCTGGAGGAGACTCTTGAGACAGATCCAGACTCTGTCTGGAAGGACAGATCGTGAAGTTGAGGCTCCAAGACCCTGATGTTGGGAAAGATGGAGGGCACAAGGAGAAGGGGACAACAGAGGACGAGATGGTTGGACAGTGTTCTCGAAGCTACCAATATGAGTCTGACCAAACTGCAGGAGGCAATGGAAGACAGGAGTGCCTGGCGTACTCTGGTCCATGGTGTCACGAAGAGTCGGACATGACTAAACAACTGAACAACAACAGTAAATAGGGGGAATAAATAAAGAAATATAGTCAAGTCAGTAAATGGGGGAATAAATAAATAAATATAGTCAAGTCAGTAAATAGATAGATAGATAGATAGATAGATGGAGTGCAGAATGTCCTTTGGCAGGTGGAGCTGAAATATTTTCCTTGGCTTTACTCTGGAAGTTTTAATGCCAACTGCTTGGAGGTGTTTTCTTTCAAATATAAAGTGGTACAGAAAGGAAATGAAGAGCATTCATAACAAGCCCCATTGTAAAAAAACAGTGTTTCTATCTGACTTGCTCCCTCCTTCCAGATTGTTTTTGAGAGCATCATCGGGAAGGATCCCCAAAGCAGCGTCACTTTGGATGACTTGATCCTGTCTCCCGATTGCATCCAGCAAAGCAGTGAGGACAAAAGGAGTTGAAAAAAGGCTCTGGTTCTCTTGAGGGCAATTCTTTCTTCCAAAATATTTCACATGGGTCATATGATGACTGAAAATTTATGATTCCAAAAAGGAAACCTCCATCTGGTTGTCAATATGAAGAGGCTGAACCTTTCTGTAAAAAAAAAAAAAAAACCCAACCCCAAACCCAAACCCACCGAAGAAGAGTCTCGGACCTTGACGCCCCCTTCCCTCCCCATCCAGGCCCGTTCTCTGCTCCCGCAAGCGAGCGAACAACAATGGCCCCCTGCGAGGACAGCCAGATTGCCTGCAATGACGGGCCACGCTGCCTCGGTGGGGAGCGAGTGTGCACCTTCGAGACCAACTGCCACGACGGCACCGATGAAAGTGCAGTGAGCGTCTGCCGCACGCCTCAATTCACCCGCGGAACTGCCTGCCACAGGAGAGAGGAAAGCGCTTCCTCCTTGTTCTCTTGTGATGCAGAAACCAGATTCCCTGCTGGGCCTGAGCCCACCCAGGGGTGGCACCCCGGGCGGTCCTAAAATCCAGCGCCCTGTGCTTTGGAGAGCATTGCCGAGCTGGAGGGCACCCCCTGGGTCATCTAGCCCAGCCCCAATCCCAGCAGCCCTTGTCCTTTCCTAGGAGCCGGCAATTTCACCCACGGGCTGGGCGGACATCAGTGTGGGCTGGATCCAGTGGGTCAGCACGGGGCAGGATCCTGTGTCATCCGGCCTGGGCCTGGGCCATGCTCTGGGGCAGATGTTCTCCCTGGCCAGGGCCACCACGCTGCCCCTGGGACTGTCCAGCTGGACCTACGCTGTGGAGCTGCAGTTCAATGCCGGCCCTTGAGGTAGGTGCAGCTGGAGAGGACCAGATCCAGTGCAGGGATTCATTGTTCCATGAAATGCGCAGGAGCTGCAACACGCAGGTAGACACATGCAAATTATTATTATTACGGAAAAATCTAGGTGCGAGACTGCTCAGCCACCCAGCTCGTCGGGCAGAGCCCACAGGTCCCTGCGGAACAAAGAAGGAGTCTAGCCACCAACTGGAGCAAATTGCTGAAGATCCAAGTTTATTGCACAACAGGTTTAAAAAGGGATTGAACCCCGAGGATGGGCTGACAAGGACATTTAAAACTTCCCACCACATCCCAAGATACAGTTTGAAAACATCATCACTACATCACTACTACATCATCACTACATCAGAAAAGGGGAGGGTTATACATGATTAACATAAGGGGTATGTGGGGGGAACATGCCAATACAGGATATGTATTGAGAAGCACATTCTCAGCACCTACAAGAAGAAAACAATAGGACCTTGATTTGCATAGTCTGCCACCTGGGGAAACCCGGAGGAAAGGGCTTGGCCAGCGATTTGGCATCAATGAGTCCTTTCCTGTGCGTACGTGATCTCTTGCTCGGAGGATTATGGTGGGGACCGAGTGGTTTCCAAGTCCTTAGCCAATGAAGTAGATTGGCGGCAGAATGGAGAGCATCAGTGAAACCAGTGATTTTCTACGAATTTCTAAGTGTTTTAGGCTTTTTAAATGCAGTTGCTTCGTTTCGGAAGCAACCTGGCCTGATATTGCTACATTGTATCTAGTTTTGATTGGATTAACAAGGTTACAAGGTTTCAATAAACTCAGTGCATTGTTCTCACAGCGG
Source organism: Podarcis muralis (assembly GCF_964188315.1). Classification (NCBI taxonomy): domain Eukaryota; kingdom Metazoa; phylum Chordata; class Lepidosauria; order Squamata; family Lacertidae; genus Podarcis; species Podarcis muralis. Next base: position 20,748,398 of record NC_135674.1, read on the forward strand.
GAGCTGTCAACACCTTATTGGCGGTTAAATGAAGCGTGCAAGAGAGCTCGAGCTGAGCTGCTTCTGCAGAGCCATGGCATTACGGTGATTGGCTGGAGGCTGTATTTGACATGACCTGATTGGCTATAACACATCTTTATGCAAATACCTTTTTCATTCATAAAATGTAGAGTTTGGTGGTTAATGGGTTAACCTCTGGTATGCCCTGTACCTGGGAGGGGCTTCTACGGGAAGCCAAGACGGAAGTCACATCATCTCTTTGTCTGTGTGACTTACTTTCAGTTTTAGGCTGAGAGCTACTGCAGACAGACTGAGAGTGCTTCTGCACGGAGTGGAAGATGTCTGAATGTTCTGATGGTAATTTGCTGCTGTAAATAAACGCTTATAGATAGAAGAACTGTCTCTGGACTATATCACTCCCTCTTCTCCTACACGGACAGCAATCCGCTGCATCTCTGCAATTTTTCCTACCTAGGTCGTTTTTCTCAGAGTGTGTGCGCAGAGGAAATGGCTGGGCGGAGGAAGACATAAATCTTCAAATAAAATACCCTGGTCTTTCATACGGTCTACCCGGGTATAATATAGTGACGCAGTGAAGAAAATTTATTCTCGGGGCTCGGGGTTTGTGTGGTGCTTGGTGCAACTTTGTGAGGGGGGGCTAGGGGATCTCAGCAGGGCAGGGTTCCCTTGAGGTCATTGCCTCGAGCTCTACGCAGTCATACTCGGGAGTAAGACTTCATTCATGTTCCCCCCTTCCATTCCATAACAATTATTATTATTATTATTATTATTATTATTATTATTATTATTATTATTATTATTACTATCGTCGTTGACTATTTATTATTTAAAGAAATATTGGAGCAGAATTTTTTTTTATTTAAATTGGATTTTTAAAAACAAAGTGCTTTGAGAGGAAAAATCTTTCTCCAGATTTTCTCTTTAAGTGACATCAGAGTCCAAAGGCTATTCCTTGGGAAATAAGGATTTAAGTTATTCACGTGTGCTAAAAATCAGTAAAAATAATCATAATTGTTTAACCACATCAGTCTCGCTCTTTTCCCAGGGCTCCTGGCTCTGGCTGTCGCCGATGCAGCGCCGGGCCAGTGGTTGTGGCACACCCAGGGCAACGGCACCGCTGCCTGGGAGCACACCACCGTGGCCCTGGGTGCAAGAGAATGGCCTTCTGGTGATGGGATTAGGCTTTCCTTGGCCAACAAACAGCTCAGCAATTGTCACCTCTGGGCACTTTCTGGGGTAGGAGGTGTGTATACATGTTCTCGTGCTTGGGGAGGTGGCAGGGAAAAGAGTCCTTTTTCCAAGGGCAAAATAGTGTTGAAATGGAGGAAACTGGCAAAGGAGTTGGTTTTATATGATTGCTAAAGCTAGGTAACTTCCCAGAGCTGTCAAGTTGAAAGGATACATTTATGCATAATATTTGTAACATTTAACAACTTTAAAGATGTGCCCCCCCCCCCCATAATTTCCGTAACACTTGGAAAGGCTTCTGGACTGCATGAGTGTTACAGTTCTTTATGCAGTCATCTTATCTCTACACAGATAACGCTCAGACTCCTAGAGTCGGGCAGGAGTAGAAGAAGTGATGAGCAGATTCCGCCCCCTCCTTTCTGAAAACATTGTCAGGAGATTCTCGCAATGGGAGGGAGTGAAATATCCACACTGTGTGGGTGGTTTGCTGAGCCGGGCGACGGGTTCGAGTGGTGCCTCCGCGTCGGCCAGGACCACACGACGGGCAGAGGTAGGAAGATTTGAACCCGAGACCTTCCCTTTCGAAAAGCTAGGGTGCTTCCAGTCCCCCTGGGCTGGTTTGGCAAGGAACAAAGGTTCACCGTCAAAATTATTCCACTCCCATTGCCAAATCGGGTGAAATTCTGCTGAAAATGTCACTATAAGTTGCGTTTTCAGCTGAATTTGGGGAAACGGCTTGCAGCTTTTGAAGGATCTGCTCCTTGCAAAAGAGCAGAAAGCCTGTCAATTTTGAGAAGCCTGATTTGTGATGGGGGTGGAATAATTTTGATTGCAATTTGTGCGCCCAAAGCAGTTCACAGCTCCTGGGGCAAACCTTGACACATCCCAAAAGAGATCTCTTGTTGTGTTTAATTTGATATTATGCTGCCGTTATTGATTTAAGGTTTTGGTTACAGATGCTCCATCAAATGTGCTCTTATGTTCCAGTTCCAGATGGGCGGGGTATAAATAATAAATTATTGTTATTGTTATTGTTGTTGTTTGAAGTGAAGGACATGAGGCAGGAGTTGGTAATGCAGGTGAGCTGTGCACAAGCAAGCTGCCAGCTAGCTCTGTGGAGACTCCTTTTATTGACACAATATGCAAACCCAGGCAGATACATTTTGGACTGTGACCTTTACACATCTTCCAGTTCCGAGATCGTGGGGTGGCACAAAGTTATTTTGGCACCTGTTTCCACCGCGTCATTTTCCCCTTGCACAATGTATGACGAAAGAGACAAAGGTCACAGACAGGACATGGCAGACTACTGAGACCGCAAAAGATTAGACAGAGGGCAAGATGCTCAGACAGCTGTGGCCTTATCTGTGAGGGGAGTGTGCTCCGCACCCCAAGGTCACGCGTGCAGACAGCTGAGGCTGCCTGTGGGCGGGAGTGTGCTCCACAACCCAGCGATCATTCCTACAGCTCAACTTTTCTATCTATCTGAGCGTAGATCCCGAGTCCGCCTGTGCACTGTGTGTGGAGCTGGGCATAATCCGAATTGGAGGAGTTCATAATGCCGGGAACCAAGCGTCAAAGCCAGATATGATCAGAAGCAGAGAGGGCCATGACGCGGGGACTGGAGCGAACTTTGCAGAGTTGTAAAACAGTGGGAATACATTGCATACACAACAGCAGCAAATAAGGCAGGCTATAATCATAACAGCATAGGCAAAAACTTGTTTGAGCCATAGAAGATCAGGAAGTAAGTTAGTGAGCCAGTTCATCAAAGCCTTCATAGGCAAAAGCACCCATAACATGAAAAGAAACAGCATGGAGTTGGCAGTAAGTTGGGAAAATATATTGCAGCAATTGGTGAGTTTAATGTCTCTGGTTGCTCAGGCTTGAGGGAGCTGATGTTGTCCAGTGGGAACAAGGGCTTGATGTCACCCCAAGTGACTGAAGCGGCTTCTTCCTGGTCTGCACTTGGCGGTACTAAATCTCTCTCGGGTGGTGCTTTACTGGCATCTCCTGTAGTGTTATGTACTGAGTGAATAGGATCCAAAATGCAGCAGTCTGATTGGTCCTAGAACAATAGGATTCAGAATGCAGCAGTCTGATTGGTCCTAGAACACTGCAGCAGTATGATTGGTCTGCAGGAGCCACCCAATCCGGCTCCAGATGGAAGTGAATCCACAACCTGATTGGCCTACAGGAGAATTCCGGAATTAGCCAATCACGTACAGCCCATTGTGTAAATAATGTATATAAAACAGATACTTTGAGGGGACATTCATTCCTCCTCACCACTATGAGCTGAATAAAGAGAATGAAATCCACTCTCAACTCAGAGTATATTTCATGTAGAAAGCTGCAAGTTTGGAGTCGGATTGGTCATGCCATGATGCCAGACCATGCTGGAGAGCGAGTCGCACACACCAAACTGGAACTCATAACAGACCTGTAGGGGTAGAAATAAAGCATAGCCTCGCCTCCAGGTGATCAGGGGCCACAAGGCCACGCCACTTCAGGTCCGCTGCAGATCCAGTAGCTGTTGATAAAAAAGGTTGTTAGCTCGAGGTCCTTGGATTTGTGGAGATGTCTGTCTGCAGGTGCAAGCCTGTCTGAATTAAAAGCAAGATGGTTAATTGAAAACAGCAAAGTGTTGGATGTTGCCTAGGGTCCTGAACTTCTCCCCATTTCCCAATCGTTTTTCCAAAAGTGTCTTCAGGGAGCAATTGGCACGTCCAACTGTTACGAATGGGGAATGGCAGGGAAGAGGGGAGGAGTGGTGTGTTCTCCTCACGTTAGAGGAGGATCGCCGATAGAAGACCTTCGCCTGTATCTTGCCGGGAGTCGCAGACGGGAAGGTCAACAAGGAATTAAGCCCGATGCCTGGAGAGTGGCCAATTCCTCTGATAAGGCTAGGCTTAATTCTGACAACATGGTAGCAGTGCCGGTGGTTTTCTGATCCATGGAAATGCAGAATGAGAGGTTGATGGGATCGTTTGTCATCCTCTGCACCAAATGAAAGATGATAACGTCTGCGAGCAGCCAGAGGCTGAACAGACGGCTGGACACCGAGAGGAGGTGTTTTCCAAGCAACGGAGCCCCAAAAGGTATGCTGATTTTCGGGCTAAAAGTGTGAACGCAGATTGATTCATTCTCTGGTTCACAGGAGCTGCGTTTGGAAAAAACAGCTCCGAGAGCGAATGCCTGCATACCAGGAATTCTTGTGGTTGATAAGATTTCCTGTTCAAAGATTGGAATGCACAGTTGCTAAGCAACGACCGTCAGTAGAGCCTGAGAGAGGCGAAAGAAAACAACGGAGTTGTTTTGACTGCAATCTCACGAGCTCTTGAAAGGGACTTTCCATAGCAGCCAGCGTTTTAGCTGCCAGGTGCCAAGAGCGTAAACAGTCAGCTATTGGATTTTAGCAGGCTGAAAGAAAGTGAGAGTTGAGCCTTGGATTCACAATGGATGCCAAGAAGGGGGGAGGCTTGCCTTACCCATCTCCCCTGACTAGAGACAGTTGTTCATCATGGTCTGGATGGATGACTACCCCAGAAGGGGTGAGCCAAGATGATGCTGGCCAAGTTCCTGAGAGCTCATCGAAAGCTGAGGAGAGCTTTGACCCCAGATGGGGGAGTGAAGGAACTGTTGCTGCTGATGTTCCTGTACAAGCTGCAATGGAAGTAAAGGACAGGGGGAGGGAGGAACGGAGTTCTAATTCCCTCACTGATGTAGCTACTGGAGAGAATGCTGTAGCTTTGAACGTTGTCCGATGTTACAATTGTGGACAGACTGGGCATCTTCAGCGGAGCTGTAAGAAGCCGCGTCGGCAAGGCAGAGCCAAGGAGAGTTCTGCAATGCCTGGGGCATCAGGCAAGAGTCGTACCAAGTCTCAGGTGAGACCTGCGATGGCTTTGGTGGCACTTTTTATATCAGTCCTGGAGGTGTTGTTAAACATGATTAGAGGGGACCAGTTGGTTAAAGGAGTTCAGGTCGGAGCCAGACATTACAAACTAAGGGCATTTGCAGATGACCTAGTATTGACTTTGCAACAGCCAGATACTAGCACTAAAAGAGTATTGGAACTAATTGAGATATTTGGTCAAGTAGCAGGATTTAAATTGAACAAACAGAAAACAAAAGTGTTGGAGAAAAATCTAACAATGGCAGAAAAAGAGAATTTTCAGAGTGAAACAGGTTTAGTGATAAAAAAAAAAAGGGAAGTATCTGGGGGTAAATTTGACTTCTAAGAATGTGAACTTATTTAAGGACAATTATGACAAATGTTGGACAGAAGTAAAGAAAGATCTAGAAATATGGTCAAGATTGAGACTTTCCTTGTTAGGCCGAATTGCTGTCATTAAGATGAATGTATTGCCTAGAATGCTGTTTTTATTTCAGACACTCCAGATCTTGGATAAGATGGACTGTTTCAAGAAGTGGCAGAAAGACATATCCAAATTTGTCTGGCAGGGCAAAAAGCCCAGAATAAAATTTAAGATTTTAACTGACGCAAAAGATAGAGGGGGGTTTGCCCTGCCGGACTTAAGACTCTACTATGAATCGGCGGCTTTCTGCTGGTTGAAACAATGGCTGCTTCTTGAGAATACAGACATTTTGGATCTGGAAGGGTACGACAATAGATTTGGTTGGCATGCATATATATGGTATGACAAGGTAAAATCGCATAAAGGCTTTAAAAACCATATTGTTAGGAAAGCATTATACAATGTTTGGATAAGATACAAAGACCTATTGGAAAGTAAAACTCCCAGGTGGTTATAACCAATGGAAGCTAAAGAGACTAAAAAACTTAATATGGAGTCTAAATGGCCAAAATATTGTGAAATTTTAGAACAAGACGGTGAAAGAGTTAAACTACAGAGTTATGAGAAATTAAAGTCTAAGGTAAGAGATTGGTTGCATTACCATCAGATAAACGAGGTATTTAAACAGGACAGGAAAATAGGTTTCCAGATGGAGAGGTCAAAATTAGAAACAGAACTGTTAGAACCCAACACTAAGAACCTGTCAAGAATGTATAACTTGCTGTTGAAATGGAATACACAGGATGAAACGGTGAAATCAGCTATGATTAAATGGGCACAAGACATTGGTCATGACATTATGTTTGTTGACTGGGAACAGTTATGGAACACCGGTGTTAAGTTTACGGCATGTAATGCCTTGAGAGAAAACATAATGAAAATGACTTACAGGTGGTACATGACCCCAGTCAAGCTTGCAAAAATTTACCATTTGCCCAATAACAAATGCTGGAAATGTAATGAGACTGAAGGTACCTTCTACCACCTTTGGTGGACCTGCCCGAAGATTAAAGCCTTTTGGGAAATGATCTATAATGAAATTAAAAAAGTTCTTAAATGGACATTTTCTAAGAAACCCGAGGCTTTTCTCTTGGGCATGGTCGGCCAACTGGTGCCAAGGAAGGATAGGACGTTTTTTATGTATGCTACTACAGCAGCAAGAATTCTTCTGGCAAAGTATTGGAAGACACAAGAACTACCCACTCTGGAAGAATGGCAAGCGAAGGTGATTGACTACATGGGACTGGCAGAGATGACCGGCAGAATCCGTGACCAGGGGAAAGAGACAGTGGAAGAAGACTGGAAGAAATTCAAAATTTATCTTAAAAATTATTGTAAAATTGAGGTGTACTGAGATGTTAAGGTGTTAAGAAATAGAGAATTGCAGCTGTAAACAATAAGTTAAGGAAATTAGAATGAAAGTGAATTAATTAATCAGTTGGAGGGTTGCTGAAGAAAGGTAAAAACAAGGATGCAGAAAAGGGGAGGTATGGGGAAGTCCGGGAAGTAAGGTGCAGGAAGATAAGATTATGAAAGTATACATGTTTATATGTTTGTATGTTTTGTTTTGTTTGATTGTTTGTCTTTATTATATGCTTGGAAAATTAATAAAAATTATTTTTAAAAAAAAGAAAAAAAAGATGGCACTAAAAGCCACACCAGAAGTGGAGAACTCTTTTATTCTGGACACTGGAGAGACCGTGCACCTCAGTCCACACAGAGAACTGTTTTCGACGTTTAAGAAGCAAAGCTTCACTGTGCAGCAGGCCAACGGTCAGGAGCTGGAAGCGACCGGGATTGGGACTGTGTATCTTGAGAGTCTGAACTTGACTATAAACAATGTTTACTTGGTTCCTGAGTTGAAGTTCAATCTGCTGAGTGTTTCGCAGATTGCAAAGAAAGGACTGAAACTGTCCTATGATGCTGAAAGCTGCAAGATCTTCAAAGATGGAGAGTTGTATCTTTCTGCCAGAGAGAAAGATGGACTGTATTTGTTGACTTTTGATCAAAGTGATTACATGAAATGTAATTCTTCTGATTCTAACATGATCTCTCTCGCAGGTGTGACCAAGACGGACGCCAGGAAGGTGACCACAAGGGTCGACAGGGCATTTCAGCGGGTGTATGCTGATGTGATTGGTCCTCTAGCACCATCTAGAGGCAATGCAAGATATTATCTTGTGTGTGTGGATCATTTCTCTAATTTTGTCTGGATTTATGTGATGGAGAAACCACAAGAAATCTTAGAAAAGTTTCAGGAGTTTTGTGACAAGGTTAAAAATATGCATGGTGCTAACATTGATTGTCTTTTCACAGATGAAAAGCCAGTTTTTCTTTTACAGGATTTTCAGGAGTTCCTGCAGAAGAAAGGGATAAGACACAAGGTTGCTGTTTCAGCGGAAGCATGGAACAGGGGTGTCTGTGTAAGGGTGAACAAAGAATTGCAAAAGGGGATGAATGCACAATTGCTTAGTTCACATATACCACATGAGTACTGGGCGGAGTCGCTAATGTCATATTGTTATACGTGGTTGAGAAAGGTTTCAAAAGAGTTGGGAAGTTCTCCTTTTGAGAAACTGTTCCATAGAAAACCTTCTGTTGCCCATTTCAAGGTTTTTGGGTCTCATGTGAGGACAGAAGCTCCAGGTGGAGTAAAGAATGCCAGAGGCATTTTTGTGGGTTATGAAAAGGGTCTCTACAGAGTAATTTTGTCTGAATCTGGACAGGTGATTCTCACAAAATTTCTAGAGAGTGCTCCTGAACAGGAGAGAGTAATTGTTCACACATTTCCCACAGGGGACGATTCAGATGATGATGATTTTACTGATTACAGTGGTACTGATGATGACAGTGATAGCTCAAAGAGCTCAGTTGACACAGTCATTGAGAGGAAATCTCACACAATGGATAGACCTTCACAGATGAAGGATGAACCACTGTTTACCATTGGTACTGGTTCTCCTAAGAGTCCAGAGGCTGAACCAGTGAGCAGAGACGATCAGCACCTCATACGTAGGTCTGAGAGAGTTACAAAGGGTGTACCACCCAAGAGGTACTCAAAAGAGTTTGCTAACTTAGCTGTTGCATGTATTGCTATTGTACACAACCGAGGACAGGTTGAAGCAGTGTCTAAGTCAGAGACAAAGACACAACAGAGAGTCGCTAGCCAAGGTAATGCAGATGCACTCATTCCTTGGAAGCCAGACAACCAGAGAGGTACACTGGGGAAACCAGTGGTGGGGAGTTCCAAGGGTGGAACTGAAACAACAGGGGAATGTTATATGTATAACAACTATTTGTTTTCTTCTCTGGATCACGCTTTGCTCGCCGCAACACGCATTGATTCTTTTGGGGGAGTATGTTACGAAAAAGGAGCAATGCAGAAGCGAGCTCCAGATGGCTGGAAAGCCAAACAGGATGTTGATGCTTGTGACTGTACCGTGGGAACAAAGGGGCAGTCTATTCACTGTGCTGAGCACCGGATGTTAGCTCAGAGTGTCATCTGACCTGTGCTGGAAGTACAGGGGAGGAGTCTCTCTCTCTCTGCTGTTGGTGTTAAGAGAGTACAGACACGTTTCTCTGTACTGCTGAAAGACAGAAATAAAAGGCATGTAAATACATTTCTGTCTGTCTCTTTCCCCTCCCTGGGGAATGGCAGGGAAGAGGGGAGGAGTGGTGTGTTCTCCTCACGTTAGAGGAGGATCGCCGATAGAAGACCTTCGCCTGTATCTTGCCGGGAGTCGCAGACGGGAAGGTCAACAAGGAATTAAGCCCGGTGCCTGGAGAGTGGCCAATTCCTCTGATAAGGCTAGGCTTAATTCTGACACCAACAAGCGCTTTAGAAGCATAGGGAATACTGTGGGGAAGAGAAATCCCACTGGAGGCCGGATTGCTGGAAAAGATGGGAGCAATAATCTGGGGCATTGTCAGTTTTCAGGCGTTTGGCCTGGCCCGTAACAGCAATGCAGGCAATCATGTGCTGTATAACCTTTGAGCTGTCACTCAAATGAGCCCCGAAAAAGTTTCAATTGTGACATAGGCTGCGGAATATGGTTTAAAATGCACAGTGTGCATCTCGTCCATTTGCCACAACTGCAGTGCTTCTGTGCCTCTAGGAGTCACAGCATGCGGAAATGCCTGTGAGGTCATGGAGCAATGTGGGCAAGCCCTGAGTTTAAGAGTCTCATTGTCAGCTTCGTTCTGGAGCTGACAGAGGCTGGGAATGAGAACAGGCAAAGAGAGATAAGGACACTGGAATGTGAGCTGGAATGTGAGAGGGAGGAGGGGCAGCCTAGCGGCATGTCTTCAGAGAACAGAGAGCAGGCAGCAGATAGCAATGGTAATCTGATCCCTGAGCATAGTGACCAAAGAAGGGGGAGCCAGAGCAGGGATACACAAAATAGCAGTCTTAGCTCAGAAACAGAGGGAGAGAGGCCAGAAATAGCCAGCCCAAAAACTCAAAGGCGTGAAAAGGTCAGTGAGAGGAGGGAAAATAGCAGAAGCGAAAGGGCTTTCCCCCTTTGTTGGAAGAAGAGGAAGGGGCGGAGTTTAGACTCGGCAACTGCGAACTTGGAGTCAGACATGGAGTGAAGGAGCTCCGGAGTGATTTATGTGTTTGAGCAATAAACCTGAGATAATTACTGCCGGTGTCTCGCTTCTGTGGGAGAGCCAAGCCATTATACTCCTGCTCTACCGGCTGAGCTAGCCGGGCTCTGGGCTTGCAGTAAAGGTCATGGAATTGTTCAACTAACGTTTTTTGCTTTCTACCGGGTCTGTAAACAAAGCATTGGTTGCCAAGTTACGCAGAGGTGCATCTGCCCACTCATTTCCTGTGGGTAGAGGCCCATGCAGGTTGTGTGAGCACGGATGTGGTTAACCACAAACTTAGAGCATGCTGGCTGATTAGAAACTGCAGGGAGAGAAAAAGACTCAATAAATTTCATCTATTTGAGGTGTGATTTGAGCTATTGGCAATTGATGAATCAATTGATAGGTACATCGTGAGTCCAGCTCCAATTTGTAGGGTGTGGCTGTAAAGAGATGGAAAACTAAAATCGAAGCAGCAATTTCCACTCTTTGAGATGAAGATTAGGAGTGAATTTAATACACCACTCTGCAGTTCCAGGAAGTTGGTATGTCAGCACTGTTACGAAAAAGGAGCAATGCGGCAGCGAGCTCCATAATGGCTGGAAAGCCAAACAGTATGTTGATGCTTGTGGCTGTACCGTGGGAACAAAGGGGCAGTCTATTCACTGTGCTGAGCACCGGATGTTAGCTCAGAGTGTCATCTGACCTGTGCTGGAAGTACAGGGGAGGAGTCTCTCTCTCTCTGCTGTTGGTGTTAAGAGAGTACAGACACGTTTCTCTGTACTGGTGAAAGACAGAAATAAAAGGCATGTAAATACATTTCTGTCTGTCTCTTTCCCCTCCCTGGGGAATGGCAGGGAAGAGGGGAGGAGTGGTGTGTCCTTCTCACATTAGAGGAGGATCGCCGATAGAAGATCTCGCCTGATCTTGCCGGGAGTCGCAGACCGGGGAGGTCAACAAGGAATTAAGCCGGGTGCCTGGAGAGTGGCCAATTCCTCTGATAAGGCTTAATTCTGACAAGCACCCCCCTCCCCCGTGCTCCATCAGTAAAGAGAGTGATGGCTTGGGGGATGGGTGCTGAGCTGCAGAGTTGGCGAAGTCTGAGAGGAATACACAGGTGACAGGCAGGCGAGCATCCTTGGGTAAGTTAAAAAATTAACTCTCTTACAAACTCTGCGAGAGTACAGAATATTGCAACATCTGCTTTGTGGAAGGGTAATGCAATAGACTCAAGATCAGAGCCAGTTAGCTGTAATGCTCGAGATCGTCCTTTCCTAATGAGATCTGCCACAGCTTCGATGCAGGAGCATTTTTGGGAAGAGTGGTGGCAAGGTACAGCCATTCTATAATATAGACTGCTTTTTGTGTTCGTGGAAAGTAAAGCGTGGCTGTGGGAGTGTGTGTGGTGTCTAAGACCGCTAAACGCAAAGGTCTAACTTTGTCTGGTCTATCTACAAAGTTCTGTGCCAGTGAGGCATTTAGTTCAGCAGAACATGTGCAATGGCTAGCAGTTATGGAAATACCCTCTGAGGGGGCTTTTTGCTTCTCTTAGCAATCGTGCAGAGGCTGTAATTGTACAGTGGATAATTTATAAAGGTTTGGGGAAACTCCAATTGGGGCAAGCAGGAGCAGATTCCAGGGCTAGTTGGAACCTCTATATGCTGAGAGACAAGCTGCTCTGCTACCAGGGCATGTAAAGCATTTAATTTTCGCCCTGAGATTGGCCAGTGGTCCATCCAAATAGGCTCTTGCATCAGCCACTTTAAAGGCAACACTGAGACAAAATGAGACACTGATTTCAAGGGTGTATTTAGTTTCCTGTCATAAATCTCTACCCCAACGTTCTGAGGCTTTTCTACATGATGCAACTAAAGGAGAAGCCGAAAGGGCGAAACTTAACCCCCCTTCTCCTCACAGGCCCAGAAAAAGGAAGTAGCTGTGCAACAGACTCCCTTTTGCAGAGTCTGTGACCATGCTTGCATTCTGAATGCCTATGCAGTTAGAATCAATTGTCCCTTTTGCAGAGACTGCGTGGGACCCATGGAGGATCAAGCCCACAGTTTCAGGGGGAAAGTGCCCCCTGACCTGAGTGGGAATGAGATGAACCTCCCCGGGCAGATGGAAAATGGTATTTTTCTGCATAATTAAATCCAGCCCCGTACTGCCTTTGGTGGCAGATTTTTCAAAGATGTTACTGGCTGTTCCCTGCTACTGGCTGTGGGGCTATCTGAGCAGGAAAACATCCCCCCATTTTGGTCCTGGGTCAGAGGGTGACCCGATTACTGGCTGTTCCCTGAGTGATGCAAAGTACCTGCAAGCACACTAGTTTTATGAGCTTGAAAGGCATGCAGGGCACGTGCAGAAATCACAGGAAAATGTTCCTGGGGCAATTGAGTCTGCAGGTTCACAGGGACTTTCATCAGGGCTTCCCAATAATCAGGAATCAAAGCAAAGTCTGAGGTCTCATCCTTTACCAGTCCACGTACATAGGTACTGGTCAGAGCCGATTCATTATCAGCTTTCTTCACCTCTCTGATAACAGAATAAGGCAGAGGGTCCCAACGGCTAACCTGTTGGCCCTGACCATCCGGTGACCATGTAACCGGACACAGCATAGTTAGGTCAGCAAGCTCTTCCACAGTTAGGTGAAAAGATGCTTTTGCCTCCTTAACCACTTGCTGGACAGCAGAGAGGGTTGCCTTCTGAGCCTTTACCGACTCAGTAGGCACTGCTATGCCTGCTAAGTCAGGCTGAACTTCTGCGGATGGTGGCCTAACAACCAAAAGCAAAGCCTTACTTTCTATGGGAGCAAAATGCTGAATGAAAGTGAAATGCTGAATGGGAGCGAAATCTGAATGGCATCTTGGCAGAAATGCCAAACCTGCAGGACTCGCACTCGGGCTTGGGGCTCTGAGTGCAGGGTCCGTCCTATTTGTTCCCAATCCTGGAGCCTAAAGAAAGCAGCAGGGTACCACGGACATTGGATATTAATTACTTGCAATAGGACATTTAAGTCTGCAGACGAACAGCAGTGCTGTGCCTTTAAAAGTAGGCACTGCAACTCCTTACGATGTTTCAGCTGCTTCGCAGAAAGGGAACTCCCCATACTCACGTTCCTTCCTTCCTATACTCACAGGGATCTTGTAAGGATGCAGGGACGCGTCTGTAGCTCTTGCTGAGCGAAGTGAGTAAAACCGGCCCCACATTGGGCACCAGATGAAGTGAAGCACATGAGGCAGGAATTGATAAAGCCACTTCCGGACCTGGGCAGGAGGTGGGGTTGTGGGCTTCATGCCCACCCCACGTGAGCGGGGGCTGGTTTCAGCCCCCGCGAGAGCAGGGGAATCCCAGCCGCGTCGTCCCCCCAGCCAGCCAATCGGGTGGCTGGGGGGGCGTGGCCTGCCCTATTTAGGGCCGGCGTGGCCGGGGCTCGCCCTCTTTTGCCGGCTAGCCCCCACGTTTTTTCTTTCGGGTTTGTATTCCTTATTTGCGGGTTAATGGGCTTTGTTTATTTACGCTGTTTTTCAGGTCTGTTTTTCAGGTTTGCTCGGCGGCGGTTTCTTCTCGATCTCCTCAGTCCTTGTTCCCCAGCTAGCTGTTCCTGCCGTTCGCGGCCGCGCCGTTGAGACGTTCCCCATCTTCTTCTCACTCCCGGAAAAAGGCTGTGGGTTCCTGCTGAATTTGCCTTCCTGGTCGCTGACGTTTCGTCGTGTTGCTCGCTTTATCCTTCAGTTTGCTACCATTGCCGCCGTTCCGCCGCTGAGCCATCTTTCGGCTCCTCCCTGTGCTCCGTTTTTCCGTCACCTCCTTCCCCCACTTGGATAGAGTGCAAATCGATCGAGTTTTCCAGGATCGGGCTTCCATAGCTGTATCCAGCCGGCTTCTTCCTCGCTACCGCGACGCTGCGAGATTGTGTGCTTCAGCTGAGCCGGCTTGCCGATTGATCTCCCAACGGGACGGGCTTTACCACTGCGGACAGGCAGCGGAGCTTTGAGGAACACAGCAAAACACGTTCGGCATCAGCATCACAGTTAATTTTCCTTTTACCTGGAAGCACGAATCGCCCGTCGAAACAGGTCTGTTTAAGCCTAGCTGTGGTCACGGACAGTGAGGGGGGGATCACCTTTAACGTGTTTCGGGGGTTGAGTGTCGCTGAGGGAGAGACGACACATCTCGGTGGTTGATCCTTTTGTAATTTGTCTGGCCACGTTGCTTTTTCGCTCGCCTTGCTCAAGCGCTGTAGTTCAGGCACGGAATCAGCTGTGCCGTTGCCGGGTTACCGGCCCGTCCCGGCTGCCATTTTAAGCAACCACGTGGCCATCTGTGGCGGCCGCCATTTTACCAGAGGCAGCCGCCCGTGGGAAGTGGCTGTTCACGGCAGCTTTTAAAAGTAAAGCAGGCACAGCCGTCGTGAATTTAAGTGTCACAAAAAGAGGACGCTAGCACTGCTTGCTTCTGATTTTAAATTGCCCTAATAAGCGATCGCCCAGCGTTCTGCCAGAAAATATTAGCTCGAGCAACAGTCACCCGGCCTTGTGAGGTGACTGCTTTGTGTGCCGCCATTTTGCCAGAGGCAGCCACGCATGGGAACAGTTGTTCATGGTTGCCTTTAAAGTGATGGGGCGCTGCCTCCTTCGGATTTAAAACTATACATTAAAGAGGACGCTAGCGCTGCCTGCTCCCTGCTTATATTACCCTTGAGCGCCATACTACAGGCCATCTACTTAGCCCCCCCCTTTTTAGATAACCCCCTCCCACCCCCTTCCCTTATACAAGGTTTTGCTTCTTGCTGCAGTGTAATCTGAGGCATTGAAAGCCGGATCTCCTCCTCTTCCCTTTCAATTACTGCAGAAATATCTAAGTTAAATCCAAACTAACTTTACAATTTAATTTGAATATTATAACTAAATTCATTGCATTATAAAATAAACAGTAGTTCATAAGGCTTATTTAAATTGCACACAGCCTGCAAGGATCTTTGGTATTTAATTCATCACTTCAAATAAGCAGAAGTTATTAGGGCTATAGAGTCTCAAATAAATAATTCATTCAGTAGATTTCATTTAAAGTCCTTAAAGGACTTGCGGGGCTTTTGTGTTAAGTCTGTCATAAGATCAGGAGAATTTATAGTAATTTTATATTTATTAGTGCATGCTGTTTAGGGATTCTTCCTTTGATCTACTCGCTATTCCTTGCTTGAGGTTCTGAAAGGGAATTTTCCCTGT
Source organism: Podarcis muralis (assembly GCF_964188315.1). Taxonomy (NCBI): domain Eukaryota; kingdom Metazoa; phylum Chordata; class Lepidosauria; order Squamata; family Lacertidae; genus Podarcis; species Podarcis muralis. The sequence continues at coordinate 20,763,741 of NC_135674.1, forward strand.
GGTTTTATTTAAACCTTGATTGATTCTTACAGTTCGTGGCTGCCTTGTGGGTCCTTATTACGCTTCTTGTGCTATTAAGGCGATCCACGGAGTCAGTGAGCTCCTCAGCTTAAATATTTAAAACATTTCAATTTAATTGCATTCCTTCACTCCTGGACCTCTGGGTTTTATTTTGGAGTTTTTCTTTATAGTTTCATTTTATAGCTAATACTGAACTAGTCCCACATTACTTGAGGATTGGGTAGGCATCCTTGGCTTTCTTTACAACTGCCAGTGTAGATATTACTGAACTAGGCCCACATTACTTGCACCTTGTGCATTGAAATCTAAACCTGTTAGCATTGATATTACTGAACTAGGTTATTGAAAGTGCCAAGCTTTGAACATGTCTGCTCAAGAAAACCAACAGAATTCCACTGTATCTAGGGGTGAACAAGGGAACCAGGAGGGGTCTCAGGCCTTGGTAATGCCATGTAACCCTCAGGCGTTTGCACAGTTCTTCACTGCGTTTGAGGCCTTTTATAGGCAATGCAGGCCTGCAGGCCAGGTGGCAATGGCACCGGTGGCGCTCACCCAATAATGCATCCCAGATACACCACCTAGTGATTTGGACCGCCCAGCACCTCTGCTGCCACCGCGGCAGTACTGAGAGCAACCAATGATTCAACAGATCGGCGCAATACGCGATCACAGACCGCCACCTCAGGCAAGTCAAAAGGGGGTCAGAAGGGTGGCAAGAAGGGCAAGGCTAGTACTCAGGGCTCTAGTACTACTAACCCACAAAAGGACGTAGGTCTCCCTAGTGCTTTTCAGAACCCACCACAGCATGTGGCACCAGCTGAGGGCGCCTCGGATTCCTCTTCGGACGAAGAAGTGCAGGGGCAGCAAGGCGTGCAGGCGCCCAGAGTGATGGCACAAGCAATGCCGGATGGCCAGTCAGGAAAGAGGACAGAAAAGAGGAAGCATACATCAAAGAAGAGTAAGAAGAGTAAACGGTCTGAATCGGAGGATGAATCAGGTACCTCTTCATCTGACTCAGATAGCGATGCTCCTATGGAGGAGTACTGGGGCCACGGGGAGGATAGTTCGGGTCTTCCTTTATGTGTGCACGAAAGGAGGGCTAATTCATACCGCAAGTCCTTTAATGGTTCCCTGGAATGGAAGGACGGTGCACTAGTTCCGGATGTAAAAACATCCACAAACTTGTTTACCGAATTTATCCTGGGGAATCATTTATCTCAAAGAAAGAGAAATATGATTTTTAACGGCGACTTTATCGACATATTCACATTGTTACTGCCAGCCAAGTTGACTGGTAAAGGGGAGAAGAAGCGTAGCTATGGGAAGCGAAGGTACAGAACACCTAGAGCCGAGCATAATTTTGAAAACTGGCTGGACGGGTTTCAGCTGTTCATGGGTGTGGTCAGCACGGCTTATCCAAAACGCGCGATGCATCTAATTGCTTACCTGGCCCATGTTAGGAGGGCACGAGAATTGGCGGGTGAGACCGCAGCACTAAATTATGATAAAGATTTCCACAGAAACGCTTCGCTGTTATCTTCTACGCGCTGGGACTTGAGGGACCAGAACTATTGGTCGGAGCACGTTGGTCCCTATGTAGAAAAGAAGTCCCAGGAGTCGTCTAAACCCTGGAGGTCCAATGCAAAACAGAGGCGGCTGTGCTGGGAATTCAACAAAGGGGTTTGTGTGCGGCCTATCTGTAAGTATAGCCATGAGTGCGAGAAATGCCTAGGAAACCACCCTGCCACAGCCTGCATTAAAGGGAGGCAGCCCTTTCGGGGCGGGAGAGGCTCCTTCAACCAAGGAGCCAGAGGTGGCCATAGAGCTCCATTCGGACCTCAGGGAAACCGTCAGTAATTTTGATCTAGGCCTGGCATTTCCCCCCATCAAGCTGACCCCGTTGAAAACCCTTTTGGATCTTTACCCCAACAGAACAGCCACATTGTATCTGTGGGGAGGTTTTAGTACCGGTTTTAGGATCCCAGTGGCTTTCCCCCCCAACTCGGGTGACCCACCAAATCAAAATTCAGTGAAGGAGATGCCTGAGGTTGCCCAAAAGAAAATTAGTAAAGAAATTAAGCAGGGAGGGTAGCCGGCCCCTTTTCCGCCCCTCCCATAGAGGGTCTTCACATATCCCCGTTAGGCATCGTCCCCAAAAAAGCACCTGGTGAGTTTCGCATGATTCACAACCTTTCTTACCCAAAAGGAGGGTCCGTCAATGATGCGATACCCCAGGAACTTTGCTCGGTGAGGTATGCCTCCTTTGACCAAGCGGTCAAACTGATTTGCAAATTTGGAAATGGTGCGTTGCTGGCTAAATGTGACATTGAGTCTGCCTTCAGACTCCTGCCAGTACACCCGGAAGATTTCCGGTGGCTGGGTTTCAAATTTGAGGGGGCTTATTTCGTTGACAAGGCAATGCCCATGGGTTGCTCAGTGGCCTGTGCAGCCTTTGAGGCATTTAGTACCTTCCTGGACTGGGCGCTTCGCTTTAGAACAGGCTCTGAGGGTGTGTTGAACTACTTGGATGACTTTATCCTCATCGCTGATAGTAGACTTAAGTGCTCGGAACTTCTCGAAGCCTTCACATCTTTAGCGGGGGAGTTGGGTGTTCCTCTAGCTGCAGACAAAACTGAGGGCCCAGCTACAACCATGGTTTATTTGGGTATTGAATTGGACACTGTCGCTCAGACCTCTAAACTGCCCAGGGAAAAAATGATTGTGCTCGGTGACCTTATTCGACAACTCCTCCCCCTAAGAAAGGTTACCCTCAGGCAGATCCAGTCATTGCTAGGCCATTTAAATTTTGCTTGCCGTGTGGTTTCCCCTGGCCGCCCATTCTGGGGCCGCCTTGCGAGGCTGTCAGCAGGTCTGTGATCCCCTCATCACAGGGTTCGTCTATCGAAAGAGGTAAAATCTGATCTGGAAGTCTGGTTGAAGTTTTTAGAGAATTATAACGGAATTTCTTTGTGGCAGGATAACTTATCGCTGCAAGTTGACTTTCAGTTGCACTCAGATGCTTCGGGCTCTCTTGCGTTTGGCATTTATTTTAGGGGGCAATGGTGTGCCCAGCGCTGGCCCGCAGCCTGGCAGGGAGGCCCCATAACCAGAGATCTAACCTTCCTGGAATTCTTTCCGATCGTAGTGGCGGTGCACTTGTGGTCTAAGGAATTTAGCAACCATAGGGTATGCTTTCACACCGACAACAAGGCAGTAGTAGCAGTCCTTTCCACCTGCTCCGGTTTTATGCCGCTCCAAGGGTGGGGGCCCTTCTTCGTTCTTTCATTCTCTTGTGCTTTAGAGCTCAACATCCACTTCTCCTCCAAATTTGTGCCTGGTGTTAACAATGACATTGCGGATGCCCTATCTCGTTTTCAGATGGACCGCTTCCGCTCGTTAGCACCGGATGCACAACAGCTTCCTCAGCCGTTCCCGGAGCACTTATGGAGCCTTGGGAACCAGAAGTGATTCAGGGAGTATTATCCTCGGTGGCGCCTTCCACTTTAAGATCGTATAAGAAAGCTTGGTCGGATTTCTTAAAATTCCGCAGTAAAACCTACGCCGCTAGAAGCAATTCACCTCCCGTCAAGTCAGAGGTTCTTTCCTACTTAGTACACTTGAGACGCTTGGGCCGCACCCCTAAAACCCTCAACCTACAGGCGGCGGCAATATCATTCTTTTGCAAGGCAGTTTATTCCTCTGACCCATGTGCCGATTTTGTCGTGCGGAACGCCTTGGAGGGCTGGCGCAGACTGCAGCCCCCCAGCTGCGATATGAGAAGGCCAATATCATTTGACATCCTTTGCCAGATTAATAAAAAGTTGAGAACTGTTTGCTGGTCTAAGTACGAGGCCTGCTTATTCTCTGCGGCGTATTCCATTGCCTTTTTCGGCGCACTTCGCATTGGTGAGGTGGTATACGAAGAGGATCAGCGAGGTTCCTCCCGGGGTTTGCTACAAATCGATGTCACGCTATCACGGGAGGATCTAGTCTTGCGGATACGTAGTTCCAAAACAGATCAGTATGGGAGGGGGGCTTTGGTTCGGCTTTTGGCAACCAGAAAATCAGGCCCATGCCTGGGACAACTGATCTCAGTGATCATGGGTAGGAGGAGGAGTTACGCCAAGACCAGACCATGTCATTACCGAGGAGGCAGGTTTAGTCGTTGTCTGAGGACTATCCCTGCCTCCAGGTCTGGTCCTGACCGGAAGGATACTGGAATCAGCAAGGGAAACCCACATGACCTGAAAGTGTTGCTGTGCAATGCCAGGTCAATGATGAATAAAACCACTGCCATCCACGACCTGATTGTGGATGGAGGATTTGACCTGGCATGTGTGACAGAGACCTGGTTGGATGAAGCAGATGGGCCTGTCCTTGCCGCTGCTTGCCCACCAGGTTTCTCTTACGCACAGCAACCCAGGTCATGTGGGCGGGGAGGGGGGGTTCAGTGATTTTTAGGAAGTCATTAGTCTGCACCAGGCGTCCTATTGGGAAGACCCAGTTCTCTGAGTGCATGTTCTGGAAGTTGGGCAATAGGGGCAGTACAGGATTCCTACTGGTGTACCGACCTCCCCGCTGCACCAAGGATTCCCTGCCCGAGCTGCTTCAGGTCGTGGCGGATATGCTCCTGGAGACACCTAGCTTGGTTGTCCTGGGGGATTTTAACATCCATGCCGACACGACCTTACAAGGGGCCGCTCGGGACTTCGTGGAAAGCATGGCCTCCATGGGGCTGTCCCTGAATAAGTTTGGCCCAACTCATAGCCATGGACATGCCTTAGACTTGGTGTTCACCTCTATGGATGTTGGTGATCTGACACTAACTAAAAGCGAAACAAAAGAAGTGCCATGGTCAGATCACTTCCTGGTGCAACTGGACTTCTCCGCAACCCTTCCCCTCTGCAGGGAGGTGGGACCGATTCGGATGGTCCGCCCCCGCCACTTAATGGATCCAATTGGCTTCCAGAGAGTGGTAGGGGATGCTTTATCCCAAGTTGATGGCCTTTCAGCTGATTCCCTGGTGGCACGCTGGAATGCAGAGTTAACCAGGGCTATTGACTGTCTGGCTCCGAAGCGCCCTCTCCGATTGCATGGAGCCCGGACAGCCCCGTGGTTTTCCCTGGAGCTGAGGGTGATGAAACAATCGTTGAGACGGCTAGAGCGCCGGTGGCGGAAAACTCATTCTGAATCAGACCGGACACGGGCTAGAGCTCAACGTCGAGCCTACCAAGTGGCAATGGCGACGGCGAAGAGGGCCTTCTTCACCGCCTCCATTGCATCTGCAGAAAACAGCAGCAGGAGACTTTTTCAGGTGGTTCGCAATCTATCGGAACCACCTGTACCACCGGGGCCTGGTAGGGACCCCAAGATCTCCTGCAATGCTTTTGAAAAGTTTTTTGCAGATAAAATCACTCAGATTCAGAAGGAGGTAGACTCCACCGTGGGAGCAGGGCCAGGGCGGGAGAGTGCTAGAGTTCTGTCTGGTCCTGTTACATGGGATCAATTCCAATCTGTTACCTCCGAGGATGTGGACAGGCTGCTTGGACAAGTGAAACCGACCACCTGTCTCCTTGATCCTTGCCCATCCTGGCTGATAAAAGCGAGCCGGGAAGGGCTGGGCGATGGGCTCTGCGGGGTGGTGAATGCTTCCCTCTGTGAGGGAGCCTTCCCAGACCCGCTGAAAGAGGCGGTCATTAAACCGCTTCTTAAAAAAACATCGTTAGACCCGGCCAATTTGGCCAACTATCGCCCAGTCTCAAATCTGCCATTCTTGGGCAAGGTGATTGAGCGGGTGGTTGCTGAACAACTCCAAGCATGCCTGGAGGAAACGGACCATTTGGATCCCTTCCAATCGGGATTCAGGTCTCACCATGGGACTGAAACTGCCTTGATCGCGCTGGTTGATGATCTCCGGCGGGCTAGGGACAAAGGTGAGAGCTGTTTCCTAGTTCTGCTGGATCTCTCAGCGGCCTTTGACACCATCGACCATAACATCCTTCTGGACCGTCTAGAGGGGCTGGGAGCTGGGGGCACTGTCATACAGTGGTTCCGCTCCTTCCTCCTGGGTCGTGTCCAGAAAGTGGTGGTGGGGGATGAGTGTTCAGACCCCTGGGCTCTCACTTGTGGGGTGCCTCAGGGTTCTGTCCTCTCCCCCATGCTTTTAAATATCTATATGAAGCCGCTGGGAGAGATCATCAGGGGGTTTGGACTGGGTGTTCATCAGTACGCAGATGACACCCAGCTCTACCTCTCCTTTAAATCAGAACCAGTGAAGGCGGTGAAGGTCCTGTGTGAGTGCCTGGAGGCGGTTGGAGGATGGATGGCGACTAACAGATTGAGGTTGAATCCTGACAAGACAGAAGTACTGTTTTTGGGGGACAGGGAGCGGGTTGGTCTGGGGGATTCCCTGGTCTTGAATGGGGTAACTGTGCCTGTAAAGGACCAGGTGCACAGCCTGGGAGTCATTTTGGACTCACAGCTGTCCATGGAGGCGCAGGTTAACTCTGTGTCCAGGGCAGCTGTCTACCAGCTCCACCTGGTACGCAGGCTAAGACCCTACCTGCCCGTGAACTGTCTCGCCAGAGTGGTGCATGCTCTAGTTATCTCACGCTTGGACTAGTGCAACGCGCTCTACGTGGGGGCTACCTTTGAAGGTGACCCGGAAACTGCAATTAATCCAGAATGCGGCAGCTAGACTGGTGACTGGGAGTGGCCGCCGGGACCATATAACACCGGTTCTGAGAGACCTGCATTGGCTCCCAGTATGTTTCCGAGCACGATTCAAAGTGTTGGTGCTGACCTTTAAAGCCCTAAACGGCCTCGGTCCTGTATACCTGAAGGAGCGTCTCCACCCCCATCGTTCAGCCCGGACACTGAGATCCAGCGCCGAGGGCCTTCTGGCGGTTCCCTCATTGCGAGAAGTGAGGCTACAGGGAACCAGGCAGAGGGCCTTCTCGGTAGTGGCACCCGCCCTGTGGAACGCCCTCCCATCAGATGTCAAAGAGATAAATAATTACCTGATATTCAGAAGACATCTTAAGGCAGCCCTGTTCAGGGAAGTTTTTAATATGTATCGCTGTACTGTTTTTAACACTGATTGGGAGCCGCCCAGAGTGGCTGGGGAAACTCAGCCAGATGGGCGGGGTATAAATAATAAATTATTATTATTATTATTATTATTATTATTATTATTATTATTATTATTATTATTATTAAGGACACTAGGCGCTTTTTGTTTTTGAGGGCTAATTCAGTGGGACCACTCTGTGGAGGCTCCTTTTATTGACACAATATGCAAACCCAGGCAGATACATTTTGGATTGTGACCTTTACACATCTTCCAGTCCCGAGATCGTGGGGTGGCACAGTTATTTTGGCACCTGTTTCCACCGCGTCATTTTCCCCTTGCACAATGTATGATGAAAGAGACAAAGGTCTCATAGGCAAAGGTCACAGACAGGACATGGCAGACTACTGAGACCGCAGAAGGTTAGACAGAGGGCAAGACCTTCAGACAGCTGTGAGGGGGAGTGTGCTCCGCACCCCAAGGTCACGCGTGCAGACAGCTGAGGCTGTCCGCGGGCGGGAGTGTGCTCTACAACCCAGTTGTTGTTGTTGTTGTTGTTGTTAAACGGTTGGATATAAATCACATTAATAATAGTAATCGTAATAGTAATAACTGCCCATCTCCAAGTCACACAATTGGGTCCATTGGCTCGACCAAATGAAAACCACTTCCGCCTTAAGAGGAGGTGGGGTTGCGGGCTGCACGCCCCCGCCACATGCGCAGTGGCTGGCTCTCAGCCTCTGCGCGATTGAGGGAATTTCCCGCTGTGTCATCCCCCGGACAGCCAATCGGCTGGCTCGGGGAGTGTGGCCTGCCCTATTTAATGCAGGCGCAGCCGGGGATCTCCCTCTTTTGCCGCCTCCACCTGCTCCGGTTTTATGCCGCTCCTGCTTCCTTTCCTGCTTGCGCTGCGCGATTTGCCTTTCAGCTGAAATCACTAGCTGGCTGGGTCCCTTCTGTGGACATCTACGCCAGCCTTTTGGAGCTGCAGGAAGACACTGGTTGTTGCTTACTGCGTTGGCAGGCTACCGAATGAGCTGAAATCACTGGGGGGGGGGGTTTAACTTTTCAGCATCTCCTTTAATGTCGCGCCTGCAGCTGTCACTGAATTGGGGAGGCTGGGACCTAAGGCGCCTTCACCACAGCTAAAAAACGGCCTGTGCTCAAACCGGAAGTAGCTGCTCGTCAGCTGTTCTCACCGCCTTTCCTGCCGGGGCTTTGTTTTCGTTGCTGTTTCGGTCTTTGGGCACGACAAGGGGCTTATAAAAGTGCCACGGGAAGCCCACTCTGCTGCTGCCTCGTTCCGGATGGAGCCTACGAGCTACGGGGACCTTGAAACAGCTCTGGGAAAAGGCAGGCATCGGACACAGCGTTCAGGTTGGTCGCCCGGTAATGGCAGTCGGGAGCTCTTTCGGCTGAAAGGGCCCCAGCGCTGTGAAGCAGGGGGAGACCACGAGAGTGTCGCAGTTCCCCCAAAAAACCTCAGATCGGGCGTTCTGAGGACCTGGAAATCCAGCGGGTGCCTATTTGTGACTTCCCCGCTCCCCGGTAAGCTCATAAGAGCCCCAAGAGCGAGCGAGGTTGGCGATGCGGCACAGCAGAAACGACTGCTTCCTTCATCGCGCGAAGCTCCGAGACTGGCGATCGTCAGTGGCCAATTCCTTCTTGAAAAAAGATTAAAAATTTGGAACTGGAAGTAAGACCAAAGCTTTAATTTGAAAAAGATCAGCGGGGGGGGGGGGACTTAAAAACGGAGGTCGGTCCCTTTTGTTGAAAGAAATTAGAGTCGGAGAGCAAAGACCGAAGCCCTAAGTGGAAAAAGACTTTTGAAACTTTGCTGGCTAAACTTTTGCTCCCCTTCTGCAGGGGGAAGAGGGGAAAAATATTTTAAATTGTAGAAACCCTGTGGGACTGTGTCATTGAGCAAAGAAGCTCCTCCATTTTGCATCAGACCTCCCGGGAGGGAAGGCTAGACTCCATTGTGATGTCACAATGGAAGAGGAAACATTTAATCTCTGTTCCCACTGACTTTGTTACTTTGTATCCTGTGGCTGTCTTAACACATTTCAAAGTAGCTAAAAGTGTCTTCTTCCTTCAGGACTGCCTGCAAACTTTAAAAGTGACTTGACAAATTTTCTTAGCCTGTTGTGATTGCCTGGGAATCTGATTCAGAAGCTGAATCTGAGGAGTCACAGCCTGCACAGGAGTCCCCGCCTCCAGGGCCGGCTGAGCTGGGGCAGGGGCTTGAATCTGAAGGGCCTGCACCTGCACCAGGAGCAGACACCAGATGCATCCACTCTGGCTCCGGAGGTGATTGAGGACCCATTGCCTGCAGGTGCGCCTCTCCCAGCCCTGTCAGGGGAAGGTGAAGCTGCTCCTGGGTCCAGTAACCCTCCAGCCTCTCCTGAGCTGCAGAGGCTCAGGGCAGAGAGGCGGAAGGAACTAAGTGCTCTCAGGAGGAGTGCTCGCCTTAAGGCCAGGAGAGGCGGGTCACCTGTGGGCCAGGACCGCCCCTGGCCTCAGAAGAGATAAAGGCCAGTCAGCCCAGTCCCAGGTTGCGGGAGCAACGACGTTGGAAACCTGTTTCTGCCAGCACCCAGACCTGTTTTTCCAGAGTTCCCGACCACGCCCGGCTTCTTGCTTTGGACCCCACTTCCCCCTTGGTGGACAGTCTCCAGACCCTTGGCCCAGGAGCGGACTTTGACCACGCCTCACGGTAACCCCCCCCCCCGGGACCAGCACAGTTTGGTCCCGCCACACCCGCACTCCCCCTCTCTTGGGGTGCGTTCGGGAAGAGCCAGAAGCCATGGCTGACCAGGCAGCTGCGTTGGTGGCATTGGCCCAGGAGAACCAGGCCTTGTCTCACACCGTTCAGCAGCTAAGCAATCCGGCTACGGCACTTCAGCAGCGGTTGGACGCCTTAACGGCTCCTGGGGCCGATGCCCCAGCTTCTGGCAAGTACCCAGTGGCCCTGCCAGAGAAATTTGATGGGACCCCGGCCAGCTTTCCCATGTTCCTCGCCCAGGCCAAGCTGTATATTCAGGGGCGAGCCCAGAATTTTCCTGACGATCGCACCAAAGTGCACTTCTTGATCAGTTTGTTAAAGGACCAGGCGGCCAAGTGGGCTTTGCCACTGCTCCAGCAAGACTCTCCTTTGCTAACAGACTATTTGGGGTTTTGTAACCATTTGGAGACTGCGTTTGGCAACCCTCTGAAGGGGAGCCAAGCCAATCAGGCGATTTGTCGGTTGAGACAGGACAAGTCCACAGCCGCTGCCTACGCCACAGAAATTCGGCTGTTGGCACAGGACTTGTCTTGGAATGACTCAGCACTTTGGGACCAGTATCTTGAGGGACTGACGGACGAGATACTGGACCAGCTTGCCATGATGGATCGTCCCACCACGCTGGATGCCCTCATTCAGCGGAGTCTGCAGATAGACGATCGGTTAGAGGACCGTCGCCAGGCCCGGGACCGCCAGCACCCCCAGCTCCTGGCTCCAGTCCTTCCCAGCAGGTCCATGGCCACAGCCGAGTTGCCGGACGAGCCGATGCAGCTCGGGGCAGCGTGACCTCGCCTCTCCCCCTCGGAGAAGACGCGGCGTCAGGAGGGGAACCTGTGTCTTTACTGCAGTGGGAGTGGACATTACGCCCGATCCTGTCCCAAGAAGATGCCGGCTGCAGGGAAACCACCAACCCCGGTAGCTGAAGGCCCTGGAAACCTGGGGTCCCAAACCATGCAAGAGGGGCCCTCACCGGTGGAATTGCGACACCTCATGGTTCCGGTGCACCTATACCCCCCTGGCAGGCCCTGGATTCTCACCAATGCTCTGGTGGATTCAGGGGCAACCCGCTCGTATATGGACTCTGCCTTTGCCGCCCATCATCAGGTGCCACTCCAGGATAAGTCGGAAGCGGTACAGGTGGAGGCAATTGACGGGCGGCTCCTGCGCTCGGGCGCCGTTACTCAGGAGACACAGCCCTTGGTTCTGTGTCACCAGCAGCACTTTGGAAATTGCTACCATGCTCCGGTTTCCCCTGGTGCTTGGGATGGATTGGCTGGAGTCTCACAATGTTCAGCTTGACTGGGTCCATCGGACTGTGCACTTCCCAGAGCCGTGTCCCCATGCTTGGTCCGATATGCTAGCAGCCGCCCCCAGTGACAAGGCTGCGTCAACGCTCCCTGCGGTTTACCAGGACTACCAAGATGTGTTCGAGGAATGGGGGGGGGGGCAGACCAGCTGCCATCCCATCGGTCTTTCGACTGCGGCATAGACTTCCAGCCCGGGGAGCCCCTGCCTGTGAGTTGCTTATACTTGTTAGGAAATCTGCCATATCAGGAGAAACTGGCCACTCTCCAGGCACCCGGCATGATCTCCTGGTGACCTCCCTGTCTGCATTCCCCGGCAGATGCAGGCAAGGTCTCGATCGGCGATCCTCCTCAAACGTGAGAAGAACACACCACTCTTCCCTGCTCTCCCCAGGCAGGGGAAAGAGATAGACAGAAATGTATTTACATGCCTTTATTTCTGTCTTTGCAGCATTACAGAGAAACACGTCTGCTCTCATCAGACTCCATCAAAAGAGAGAAAAAACTCCACCTCCTGTACTTCCTGTACAGGTCACTCTGAGCTATTTCCGGTGCTTTGCACTGAAAACAGACTCTTCCTCTGTTCCCACGGAACAGTTCCAACATTCCCATTATGTTTTGCTTTCAAGCCACCTGCTGCTCGCGGTCGCATTGCATCCATATCGTAACTACTCTCTTACGGAGCCGGAGCTCGAAGCTTTGCAGGACTTCCTTCGCAAGAACCTGGAGCGTGGTTTCATTCGGCCTTCCACCTCGCCCACTGCTGCTCCAGTGCTCTTCGTTAAGAAGAAGTGTGGGGAGCTTCGTCTTTGCCATGACTACCGGGCCCTGATCAAGATTACTATCCCAGACCGGTACCCCTTGCCCCTCATCACGGAGTTGCTGGAGCGGGTGCAAGGGGCGCAGGTGTTCACCAAGTTAGACCTCCGGGGGCCTACAATTTAATTCGTATCCGAGCCGGGGATGAGTGGAAGACAGCATTTGGGACCCGGTATGGGCAGTTTGAATACCTAGTAATGCCCTTCGGATTGTGCAACGCGCCTGCTGTGTTCCAACGGTACATCAACTACGTGTTCCAGGACTTGCTAGACAAGTACGTGGTGGTGTACTTAGATGACATTCTGATTTTCTCCCGTGACTCGGCTTGCCACAAGGGTTATGTCCGGACCGTGCTGCAGCGCTTGCGGGAGCACCGCCTGTATGAGAAGCTCATCAAATGCGAGTTCCATCAGCGGTCAGTGGACTTCCTTGGTCACCGACTCTCTCCAGATGGGGTGCAGATGGATCCTGGGAAGGTGGCAGCGGTTCGGGAATGGGTGGCACCTTGGAACCGCAAGGACCTACAGCGATTCCTGGGGTTCGCCAATTATTACCGGACCTTCATTGCGATTATGCTCATCGCACCACCCCGTTGACCCAGCTGCTGCGCCCCAAGACGCCATTTTCCTGGGACAAGGAAGCAGAGGAGGCGTTTCAGGGGTTGAAAGCCTGTTTCCAGAGAGCGCCGATCTTGCAACATTCTGATCCCTCTCGACCTTTTGTGGTAGAGACCGACGCCTCCAGCACGGCTCTCGGTGCTGTCTTGTCCCAGCAGCACGGACCTGATGCGCCACTGTTACCCTGCGCCTTCTATTCCCGCCAGCTCCTTCCGGTGGAGCGTAACTATACCGTGTGGGAGCCGGAACTACTGGCCATCAAGGTGGCCTTAGAGGTCTGGCGCCACCATCTTGAGGGGGCACGACACCCGGTGGAGGTGAGAACCGACCACCGGAACCTGGAGTACCTCCAGACCACCCGCAAGCTGAACCAAAGGCAGATCCAGTGGGCATTGTTCTTCTCCCGGTTCCAGTTCCGGATCCGCTACATCCCTAGCTCCCAAAACCAGAAGGCGGATGCCCTGTCCTGGAAACCCAAAGACATTGCAGACACGGTACAGCAAGCAGTACCCACCACGGTCCTACCACCGGCTGCGTTCCTGGCCACTCAGGATGCTGAGCCACTGCAGGCTCGGGTGCAGGAACAGCAGCGGGTTGATGCTTGGGCTCAAGAACGACTCCGGGAACTGGACGAAGGGTCATGCCCTCAGTATCCGGGGCTGGTATTGCACCAGGGCCTACTGCTGCACCACGGTCGCCTGTACATCCCGCCATGGCCACTGCGGGCTGAGGTCCTCTGGATGACCCACTATGCCCCAGCAGCAGGACACGTCGGGCGGTATTAGATGACCCATCTGGTAAGCCGCGAGTTTTGGTGGCCCCGCCTGAAGGCTGACGTGGCTCGCTACGTCGCTGGTCGTGATGTCTGCCGGCAGGCCAAGGGCCCTGCTGGGCGACCCCCTGGCCTACTTCAGCTGTTGCCAGTCCCACCACGTCCTTGGCACACGGTTTCGCTGGATTTTGTGGTGGACTTACCCCCGTCTCGTGGCTGTACCTGCCTCCTGGTTTTCTCCGACCATTTCACTAAGATGGTACACTGTGCCCCCTGCCCATCCGTACCCACAGCTAAGGAAACCGCTCAGCTGTACCTTCAGCATGTCTTCCGCCTGCATGGCCTACCTGAGCGTGTGGAGTCTGACCAGGGCGTTCAGTTCACATCCCGGTTCTGGCGAGCGTTGCACCATACCCTAGGGACAGAGGTCTGTCTATCGTCAGCCTACCACCCACAGACCGATGGACAGACGGAACAGGCAAATGTGGTGCTGGAGTAGTACCTTCGGTATTACTGCAGCTACCAGCAGGCTGACTGGGTCGACCACCTACCGTTTGCGGAGTTCGCTTACAACAACACGGTGAATGCGTCCACCCAGCAGACCCCGTTCCAGGCCAGTTACGGTTACCATCCGCGGTTGTTCCTGGATGTGCTGCCGGCATCCGCAGTCCCTGTGGTGACAGAGTGGCTGCAGGATCTCCAGTCTCAGCAACAACTGTTGATGGAGCAACTGCGCCAGGCCAAGGAGGCATACAAGGCCCAGGCCGACCGCCACCGCCAGGTGGGGCCGGAACTCCACGTCGGTGACCTGGTATGGCTCTCCACTCGTCACCTCCACCCCTCTTGGCCTTCGCGGAAGCTGGACGCCCGCTTCACCAGCCCGTTTCCCATTGTGGACCAGGTCTCGCCTGTGGCATTCCGTCTCTGGTTGCCCGCAACCCTGAAGGTTCACCCAGTATTCCACAGGTCCCTTCTGAGTCCGGTGGCCCCTCCCAACGAGTACCACCCGAACTGTCCCCGACTGCAGCCAGTTTTGGTTCAGGGGGAGCCCGAGTACAAGGTGGAACGCATTCTGGACTACCGATACCGCAGGGGAAAGCTGCAGTATCTCATAGACTGGAAGGGGTATGGACCTGAGGACCGTTCCTGGGAACCAGCAGCCAACGTCCACGCGCCTGCCTGCCTCCGTAATTTCCATGCGGCGTACGCCAGCAAGCCGGGTCCGGACCCTCGGTTGAGGGGGGGCAGGAGGGGGGATGGTGTGATGGCCTGGGAATCTGATTCAGAAGCTGAGTCTGAGGAGTCCCCGCCTGCACAGGAGTCCCCGCCTCCAGGGCCGGCTGAGCTGGGGCAGGGGCTTGAATCTGAAGGACCTGCACCTGTGCCGGATCCTCAGGAGCAGACACCAGATGCATCCACTCTGGCTCCAGAGGTGATTGAGGACCCATTGCCTACAGGTGCACCTCTCCCAGCCCTGTCAGGGGAAGGTGAAGCTGCTCCTGGGTCCAGTAACCCTCCAGCCTCTCCTGAGCTGCAGAGGCTCAGGGCAGAGAGGCGGAGGGAACTGGTTTCTCTCAGGAGGAGTGCTCGCCTTAAGGCCAGGAGAGGAGGGTCACCTGTGGGCCGGGACCGCCCCTGGCCTCAGAGGAGATAAAGGCCAGTCAGCCCAGTCCCAGGTTGTGGGAGCAACGATGTTGGAAACCTGTTTCTGCCAGCACCCAGACCTGTTTTTCCGGAGTTCCCGACCACGCCCGGCTTCTTGCTTTGGACCCCACTTCCCCCTTGGTGGACAGTCTCCAGACCCTCGGCCCAGGAGCGGACTTTGACAACGCCTCACGGTAATCCACCCCCAGGGACCAGCACACCTGTTTTCAATTATAGAACGGGGGGCTGCCAGCTGTCTGGGCTGGCACCTGTGGGATTGGTGGTGGGAATCTGTTTCTCTCTCTCACTCCACTAAGCTGTGGGACCAACCTTGAAATTCCTGAGCCATTGAGACTTCCGGAGGCGGCGCGATCGGTAATGGCTGCCTGCTCCTTGTAAGGAGAGGGAAGCTCCGCTGAAAACGGGTCGTCCGCTACGGCGAAGCGGAGACCCACTCAGGAAAACCACAGGCGGCAGAAGCCTGTGGTCTCGAGACCCGGCGGGCGCCAGAAGCAACCCCCAAAACGCTGAAGGGACCCCGTAAGGGGCTCCGGATCGCGGAGGGGGTAGCGGCGCTGTGGGTCGTTTCGCAGTCAACGGAGCGAAGCCGCGTTGCTGTTGCCGGTAAGCGCTGACCTTTCTTCCTGAAACCTTCAAACCTGGAAAGTTACAACCCGTGAGTAATTTGGATTTTACAATTTTAAGGACTTTTAAAACCTGGAATTTGGCTGAAAGTGGAGTGACGATAAACAGGAAGTCCGTCTTCCGCTAACACTGAACTTGAAAGCAAAGAGCAGGAGGAGTGGAGATTAAGAGTGATGCTTTAACCAATCGATCTGGCACCTACTTAAATTACTTTTCTGTGTGGATAAAAGACTTTAAGTTGCTGTTTTTTTGGATTTATATGGAGACAAGGATATCTATCTTCTGCTGAACCAGTGGATTACAATTTAAATAAAAACCCCAGGTGCTGGAGCTGCCTGAGCAATTGAGCACCAGTCTGCAAACTTGGATACTTTGAATCTAGACTTTGTGATATTCTGAGCTTGAACTTGCTACTTTGAAACAACTGCTGTCTAAGCACTGTCAGAAACATTGTTTTGCTGTAAGTATTAACTCTGCTAAAATTTATCTTTGTGGAGGTCTTTGGACGCTGAATTAGATTTATAAATTTGAATTGGATTTGACTTTCTCCCTAAAGACATTTTAAGCTCCCCCTAGAGGATTTTGGACCTACAGCAGTGACTTTGTTTTATTTTCCTTTCCCGGCCTCCTGTCTGACTGTTGCATCTGGGCTGTTGCTTTCTCATGGGAACAACTCAGTTTGACCTTGGCTTTTAGATAACTTTGGAATGAGTGGAACAAGAAAAAGGGGAAGAACCAGACAAACAACCTTAACTTTATCTGCAGCCTCACAGCGTAGATCATCTGTGCCTGTTTTGCCTTCCACTTTACCTCCTGAGATAGAAGCGGCTTCCCTGTCACAGGCAGGGGAGGGAGATACGGAGGAATTACAACTGGAAGATATGGCCTTAGGAGCAAGTGGTTCTGTTTTAGAGAAAATTTTTGAAAAATTGGAGGCTTTGGATAGAAAGGCTGATTTGCAAACAGCTAAAATTGACCCAAACACTGAAAGTTTGAATAAATTAACTGGACAAGTTGCACAGAATGTTCAATCTATTGGAGAACTGAAGGAGGCTGTAGGTGAAAATCGGAAATTGGCTGAGGATACTAGCCAAAGGCTGGGAGAGCTTGAAAAAGAAGTAAGACCACTCAGTAAACAAGTTGGAGAACATCAGATTTACTTTTCTATGACAGAACTGCGGAACAGGGAGGCCAACTTGAGGATACGGTCAATACCAGAAGTGGAAGAAGACAACTTAACTGAGTTTCTGACTAAAGAATTTTCCAAGTTCTGGAATTTAGAGGAAAAAGACTTTAAAATAGTATCCGCTTTCAGGCTTGGAAGGCTTAGAAGGAAAGAGAAGCCCAGAGACTGTCTGATAATACTGAGATCTAAGGAGGAAAGGGATAAGATTTTGGGCCTACACTACAGAAAGTCACTGGACATTTTGGATAAAAGAATTGAAATTTTCAAGGACATCCCTAAACAATTGCTGGACCTTAGATCTGACTATTCGGAACTAGCAAGACTGCTGAGGAGTAATTCAATTATCTTCAGGTGGGAGTTTCCTCAAGGACTATCCTTTACTTTCAGAGGGAGTAAGACTAAAATTAGAACACCGGAGGACAGAGACAAGTTTTTGGCGGCACACGGAGAAGATCTTCACAAAGGACTTGGAGCACTCCCAGGGCCCGAACCTCCGGGGGAGCCGGCACCCTCGGATCCTCAAGAACCGGAGAACAAGGTACCACCCCAGCAAGAATAGCCAGACCCATTCAGGATGTCTCTGCAACTTTTGAGTTGGAACATAAATGGCTGTAACAGTCCAGAAAAAAGGAGAAAATTTTTTCATATATTAAAAAAGGAACAATTGGACATTATCTGTTTACAAGAAACACATGTGATTAGGCTCCACAGAAAAGTGTTAATAAATAAAAGACTCGGTCAGGAATTCATATCTTCGGACACAGTAAAAAAGAGAGGTGTGGTGATTTACGCAAAAGAGAGCCTTTCACCTAAATTTCTGTTTAAAGACGAACATGGAAGAATCTTGGCAATAGAAATACAACATCAAGGAGAGAAAATTTTGATATTAGGAATTTATGCTCCAAATGAAGGGAAATCGGAATTTTACAAGAAGTTGCACGAGACTATGCTGGATTATCTGGACTACAACAACATCATCATGATGGGAGATATGAATGGGGTCGTATCAACCAACATGGATAAGTCACAGAATCAAAATGTTACTAAAGACGGAAGACTACCAAAGACTTTCTTTGAAATGACAGACAATATGGATTGGATTGATATTTGGAGAGTGAGAAACCCCTTGGGAAGGGAAGGAACATTCTTCTCTGAAGCCCAACTGACCTGGACAAGAATCGACCAAATATGGATAACTAGAGGTCTGGCACCCAAGATTAGAAAGGTGGAAATCTGCCCAAAGACATGCTCCGACCATAACGCACTGAGAATGGACATGACATTGATCCCAACCGGTTCCTTCAGATGGAAGATGAATGATGGCCTGTTTAGAGATCAAGAGATTGCCAAGAAGGCCCAAAATCTCTAAAGGACTATTTTGAGATCAACATGAACACTACGGTGGAAAAAAGAACTATCTGGGACGCAAGTAAGGCTGTGATGAGGGGGTTCTTGATACAACAGAATACCATAAAGAAAATGAAACAAAATGAAAGGAAGGACAAAATTCTGGAAAGAATTAAAGAGTTAGAGAAGAAGCTGAGATCTAATCCGAAGTCTCAGCCGATTCTGCGAGAAATTAAACTTCATCAAGCGCAATATTCCAAACTGATAAACCAGGAAATAGAATGGAAGATTAAAACAATGAAACAAAAAACTTTTGAATCGGCTAATAAATGTGGGAAACTGCTAGCCTGGCAGTTGAAGAGGAGACAAAAATTAAATACAATAACAAATTTAGAGATTGAAGGAAGAAGTATTCAGAACCCCGGAGAGATTAGAAAGTGTTTCCAGAGATATTTCAAAAAATTATATACTCAAGGGCCACAAGATGAAACTGAGATGAAACGATTTTTGGAGAAAAACGGACTAACAAAGCTGTCAGAGGAAAACAGAACAATCCTGAATGGCAAAATAACACGACAAGAGATTGAGCAGGCCATCCAGAACATGAAACAGGGCAAATCGCCAGGGCCAGATGGGTTGACCTCCAAGTATTATAAGATACTGAAAGACTACCTGATACAACCACTGATGGAGGTCAGCAATGAAATAATGGAGGGGAAGAAGGCACCGGAATCGTGGAAGGAAGCTTTTATCACATTGATACCAAAGTTGGAAACTGAAAAGACACAACTGAAGAACTACTGTCCCATCTCCCTTTTAAATGTGGATTACAAAATATTTGCAGATGTTTTGGCAAGTAGATTCAAGAAAGTTTTAAATGAAGTAATTCACAAAGACCAGGCAGGCTTTCTCCCAGGTAGACATATGTCTGCTAATACAAGGAACATTATAGACATATTGGAACTTTTGCAAACAGACATAAACACTAAAGCAGTTTTAATCTTTATAGATGCGGAGAAGGCCTTTGACAACATATCCTGGAAGTTTATGAAGGGGAATTTAAAGGAAATGGGAGTGGGTCTGGGGTTCGAGAATGGGATTGATGCAATATATTCAGAACAAAAGGCCAAACTGATAGTTAATAATGTGGTTACAGAAGAGTTTAAAATTGAAAAAGGTACACGACAAGGCTGCCCGATTTCCCCGCTATTATTTATTTCGGTTCTGGAAGTGCTCCTGAATATGATTAGAGGGGACGGGCTGGTGGAAGGGATCCAGGTCGGAGCGAAACAATATAAACTTAAAGCGTTTGCAGATGACCTAGTTTTGACACTACAGGAGCCAGAATCTACTACGAAAAGAGTATTACAACTGATCCAGGATTTTGGTCGAGTGGCGGGATTTAAATTAAACAAACAAAAAACTAAGGTCTTGGGAAAAAACCTGACAGATACGGAGTCGGAACGGTTTCAGAGAGAGACAGAATTAACTGTGGTTAAGAAAGTGAAATACCTAGGGGTAAACATAACAGCAAAAAACTTGAGTTTGTTCAAAGATAATTATGAAAAATGTTGGTTGGAAATTAAGAGAGACTTGGACAGTTGGTCAAAATTAAAACTTTCATTGCTAGGCCGAATAGCTGCCATTAAGATGAATGTATTGCCAAAAATGTTATTTTTGTTTCAGACATTGCAGATCGTAGACAAAACGGAGTGCTTCCGGAAGTGGCAGAAAGACATTTCTAAGTTTGTCTGGCAGGGCAAAAAGCCCAGAATTAAGTTTAAGATACTAACGGATGCGAAAGAAAGAGGGGGCTTTGCCCTGCCAGACTTAAAGCTGTACTATGAAGCCGCAGCTTTCTGCTGGCTAAAAGACTGGCTACTTCTTGAGGACACGGATGTACTAGATCTGGAAGGTTTTAATAATGCATTTGGATGGCATGCATACCTATGGTATGATAAGGTTAAGATTAACAAGGCCTTTAAGAACCATATTGTCAGGAAAGCAGTATTTAATGTCTGGACAAAATACAAAGACTTACTGGAGAATAAAACTCCGAGGTGGCTGTCACCCCTGGAGGCTAAGGCCCGAAAAAGAGCCAATATGGAGGCCAACTGGCCAAAGTATTGGGAGATATTAGAAAGAGATGGAGACAATTGGAAATTGCAGAGTTTAGAGAAAATGAAAGATAAAGTGCGAGACTGGCTACACTATGCTCAGATCAAAGAGGTATTTAAGAATGATAAAAAGTTAGGATTCCAGGTGGAGAAATCGAAGTTGGAAACAGAACTGTTAGAACCTAAGACTAAAGTACTTTCGAAAATGTATAATTTGCTGCTGAAATGGAACACACAAGACGAAATGGTTAAATCGGCAATGATAAAGTGGGCACAGGATATTGGGCATAATATTATGTTTGAAGATTGGGAAAGGTTGTGGACCACTGGGCTGAACTTCACTGCTTGTAATGCTCTGAAGGAAAATGTAATGAAAATGATATACAGATGGTACATGACCCCAGTTAAATTGGCTAAGATATACCATTCGTCTGATAATAAATGTTGGAAATGTAAGGAAAATGAAGGAACATTCTTTCACCTTTGGTGGACTTGCCCTGGAGTGAAGGCCTTCTGGGAGATGATATATAATGAGTTAAAAAAGGTGTTTAAGTATACCTTTACCAAAAAACCAGAGGCCTTCCTCTTGGGCATTGTTGACCAGAATGTGTTAAAGAAGGATAGAACATTTTTTATGTATGCAACAACGGCAGCAAGGATACTGATCGCCAAGAATTGGAAGACTCAAGATCTACCCACTCTGGAAGAATGGCAGATGCAGCTGATGGACTATATGCAACTAGCAGAGATGACCGGCAGAATTCGAGACCTGGGAGAAGAGAGAGTTGAAGAAGATTGGAAGAAATTTAAGACTTATTTGCAAAAATATTGTAATTTGGCTGAATGTTGATAGGGATGCCAGAATAGAAATAATTGTCTATCACTAAACTAGATTTAAGCTTAACTAGATTTTAATGACTGAATCTAAAGACTATGAACAAAATGATAATCTGCTTGGAAATAATTAGACTGAATCTAAAGACTATGAACAAAATGATAATTTGCTTGGAAATAATTTTATAAAGATGCAAGTGTGTGGGGGAGGTGTGAGGGAGTCCAAAGTAATGATGAAAAGATGCTAAATAATCAACGTTGTTTTATTAAATATGCCTTTGTATTGAAAAACCTTAATAAATATATATTTTAAAAAAAATAATGAAATTCCTGAGCCATTATGTGTGCAGAAAAAGACAAAGACAAAGTTTCCACAAGACGTAGCTCTAAAAATCCACCCTTTGAGGAATCGGTAATGACAATACTGAATGAAATCAGAGATAGTATAAATCGTAATACAGTGCTTATAGAAAAGTTGGATAAAAAATTTGAAGTTTTAAGTATTGTATTGAAAGAAGTCAAGTTTGAGATTACGACACAGGACACAAGTTTGGCACAGCTAGAGACAGTTAGAGTGCCGGATTTGGAAAGATTACAATATGAAAATGCCAATTCAATTGCCTTTCTTCAAATGAAGGAAAAGGAATCCCATTTGAGATTGAGAGGGGTCCCTCAACTGGATGAAGAGAAACTCACGGAGTCTCTGACGGATTATTTTGTGACGTGGGATTTGAAAAAGAAAGAAGTCGAGTCGTGGATAGAAAAGACCTACAGATTTGGGCCCAAAAAGGATACAAAAATAACCTATGATTGCATAGTTAAAGGTACCCCTGCCCGTACGGGCCAGTCTTGACAGACTCTAGGGTTGTGCGCCCATCGCACTCAAGATCCCGGGGGCCAGCGCTGTCCGGAGACACTTCTGGGTCACGTGGCCAGCGTGACATCGCTGCTCTGGCGAGCCAGAGCCGCACACGGAAATGCCGTTTACCTTCCCGCTAGTAAGCGGTCCCTATTTATCTACTTGCACCCGGGAGTGCTTTCGAACTGCTAGGTTGGCAGGCGCTGGGACCGAACAACGGGAGTGCACCCCGCCGCGGGGATTCGAACCGCCGACCTTTCGATCAGCAAGCCCTAGGCACTGAGGCTTTTACCCACAGCGCCACCCGCGTCCCTTGATTATAGTGCATAGTGGTCTTTAAAACCAAGGAACTTGCTGTTGTTTAGTCGTTTAGTCGTGTCCGACTCTTCGTGACCCCATGGACCAGAGCACGCCAGTCACTTCTGTCTTCCACTGCCTCCCGCAGTTTAGTCAAACTCATGCTGGTAGCTTCGAGAACAATATCCAACCATCTCGTCCTCTGTCGTCCCCTTCACCTTGTGCCCTCCATCTTTCCCAACATCAGGGTCTTTTCCAGGGAGTCTTCTCTTCTCATGAGGTGGCCAAAGTACTGGAGCCTCAGCTTCACGAGCTGTCCTTCCAGTGAGCACTCAGGGCTAATTTCCTTAAGAATGGATGTGTTTGCTCTTCTTGCAGTCCATGGGACTCTCAAGAGTCTCCTCCAGCACCATAATTCAAAAGCATCAATTCTTCGGCGATCAGCCTTCTTTATGGTCCACCTCTCACTTCCATACATCACTACTGGGAAAACCATGGCTTTAACTATACGGACCTTTGTTGGCAAGGTGATGTCTCTGCTTTTTAAGATGCTGTCTAGGTTTGTCATCGCCTTTCTCCCAAGGAGCAGGCGTCTTTTAATTTCGTGACTGCTGTCACCATCTGCAGTGATCATGGAGCCCAAGAAAGTAAAATCTCTCACTGCCTCCATTTCTTCCCCTTCTATTTGCCAGGAGGTGATGGGACCAGTGGCCATGATCTTCGTTTTTTTGATGTTGAGCTTCAGACCATATTTTGCGCTCTCCTCTTTCACCCTCATTAAAAGGTTCTTTAATTCCTTCTCACTTTCTGCCATCAAGGTTGTGTCATCTGCATATCTGAGGTTGTTGATATTTCTTCCGGCGATCTTAATTCCGGCTTGGGATTCATCCAGCCCAGCCTTTCGCATGATGAATTCTGCATATAAGTTAAATAAGCAGGGAGACAATATACAGCCTTGCCATACTCCTTTCCCAATTTTGAACCAATCAGTTGTTCCATATCCAGTTCTAACTGTAGCTTCTTGTCCCACATAGAGATTTCTCAGGAGACAGATGAGGTGATCAGGCACTCCCATTTCTTTAAGAACTTGCCATAGTTTGCTGTGATCGACACAGTCAAAGGCTTTTGCATAGTCAATGAAGCAGAAGTAGATGTCTTTCTGGAACTCTCTAGCTTTCTCCATAATCCAGCGCATGTTTGCAATTTGGTCTCTGGTTCCTCTGCCCCTTCGAAATCCAGCTTGCACTTCTGGGAGTTCTCGGTCCACATACTGCTTGAGTCTTCCTTGTAGAATTTTAAGCATAACCTTGCTAGCGTGTGAAATGAGTGCAATTGTGCGGTAGTTGGAGCATTCTTTGGCACTGCCCTTCTTTGGGATTGGGATGTAGACTGATCTACTCCAATCTTCTGGCCACTGCTGAGTTTTCCAAACTTGCTGGCATATTGAGTGTAGCACCTTAACAGCATCATCTTTTAAACTTTTAAATAGTTCAGCTGGAATACCGTCACTTCCACTGGCCTTGTTATTTGCAATGCTTTCTAAGGCCCATTTGACTTCACAATCCAAGGAACAAAGAGATATTATTCTGGGACTGCACTATAAAAAAGGCCTAAAAATACAGGGCAAATCTATCATCCTCTTTAAAGAAGTTCCTAGGCAATTACTGAGTTTGAGATCCAATTATATAGAATTGACAAATATTTTGAGAATTGACAAATATTTTGAGGAGGAAAAGCATATTTTTTAGGTGGGAATTCCCAGAGGGCCTATCTTTTAAATTCGAAGGAAGAAAGCAAAGGATCAAGACTGTGGGAGAGAACGACAGATTTCTGCAAAAGTACACTGAGAAACTTGGACAGCAGAGCCCGCAGTTGCAGAGGGCAGAGGCGGCAACCCCTTAATTTAACATCATGGCTTTGAGAATTTATTCTTGGAATGTTAATGGTCTAAACTGGCCTCAGAAAAGGAGACAGGTTTTTCATGTGCTGGAAAAACAGTATTTGGATGTAATTTGTTTACAGGAAATACATATCACGAGACTACATAGGAAAATTTTATTAAATAAAAAACTTGGACAAGAATTTATTTCTTTGGATAAAGTAAAAAAATGAGGAGTGGTTTTCTACATTAAAGAAAAAATGGAATCCAAAATTGATTTTTAAAGATGAGGAAGGAAGACACATCGCAAGCGAGGGATTTTTCCACTAGAGGAATCCCAGCTATTTCGGTCGAAACGGGGGGTTATTGGGCGAAATAACCCCCCCATAAAGCCTCTGGAGGGTGTCCAGAGGGTCAGGTTCCCGGCAGTGCCTAGAGCTAACCTACCGGCCATCAGGTAACCCCGAAAAGGGGTGAAGAGCACGGAGGGAGGATTAGCAGACTATCGGGAAGCCATTGCTATGGCCGATTAGCGAAGCCCCGACCTTGCAAGGAACAGCGCTCCGCTCTCAAATTTAAGAAATTCAGACTCAACAAAATTATAATTTGGAAGAAATAACATTGAGGAAGGTTCCGCAACTAAAAAGGATTAATACAGAGTTCAGCTGTCATCTGGAATCAGCGCAGATGCAGCATTGTAAGCAGAGCTGGAAATTGAAAGTGAGTTGCTGCTAGCGGCTATTGTTTCCGTTTCTCTCTAAACTTTTAGAACTAAAGTTAAAAAGTATATATATATATATATATATATATAAGATATTTATTAAGATTTTCCACTTTAATACATTAAAAATCGAAAAAGAAAACGAAAAAAAAGAAAAATTTAAAAACACATACAGTTTACAATCCTTATTTTTCTATAACGTATTTCCCTGACTTCCCCACACCTCCCCATCTTATATTCCAATTCAAATTATTATTTTAACAAGTTCTTGTCCCCAATTTTTAACCTTTTTATATTTAGTTCATTTTAAGAAACCAGTTTTACCTTATAAACATCAGTATTTGTACATCAGTACTCATTCTTAAGCCTTTTTTCTAAAGTCGACCCAAATTCCCTTCCACGAATTCCCCAATTTTTATACTAATAACAATACAAATAATTAAAAAAAAGACAGATAATAATTATGCACCCTTTGGATTCCCAAACTCCCCACCACCCCTTTCCTGGTTTCAATCCCCAACAAGTGCCCATCAGTCTTAGTCTACTATCAGCCTGGAGATTTCACGTCCGAGGCTCTTAATTCTCTCTCAATTCCTCTCTGCCGGTTTTTTTGATAGTCCTTAGTATTGAACACCAGATTTCGGAGAAGCTCTGGCCCGATGGGGTCCATGTTTCTTCCA
The DNA here is from genome assembly GCF_964188315.1 of Podarcis muralis. Lineage (NCBI taxonomy): Eukaryota > Metazoa > Chordata > Lepidosauria > Squamata > Lacertidae > Podarcis > Podarcis muralis. Next base: position 20,789,337 of record NC_135674.1, read on the forward strand.
GCCAGACCTCCATACTTAAAAGTGGAGCTCAAATCTTCTTTCTTACTCCTTTCAAATCCAAATGTCCCAAAAGCTCCAACTTCCACCTTAATCAAAATTGTACTCCTTGGGTCTTCAGATCTCCACATAAGGAGATCTCTCCAATCTTCAGTCTCCAATTCAGACCAAATTTTCATCATCAAGTTCTTATTTTCCTTTGTAGCCATCATGTCAGGCCTCTGGCTCTCCTTTGTCATCTGCAACATTACAGCTCCTCCTTCCTTTTCCTCAGGAACAACATATGTCTCTTTCTCCACACTCTCAAAACTCTCAAGTTTCTCCTCTTGTCCAGCTGCATGAACTTCCTGAATCAAATCCTTATCAAATTCAATGAGTTTGTTTACTGTTAAGTCCAGAGTTGCAACATTGGTAGCCAAAACATCAATTTGGCCTTGTAACTTCCCAAGAGAAGAAAAACTCTGTCCATTTTAGCTTGAATTTCCCCTCCTTCAACCATTCTTGTAAATATATATTGAATATTTTGAATATTTTGGTGGTGACCACCTTCCATTGACTCTATTGTTAAACCTAATAGAGCCATTTTCAGCCCCCTCAAATTATAGTTCCACGGCACAAAGCCACCCTGTATACAAAACAAAGAAATGGACAAGCCTCAGCTCCTCTCTTGCCCTGGACATACAAAAATCATTTGATATGTCTGCAGTTCCCTCTGACCCAATTCTGCCCGCTGACCAATACCGAAAATTAATTGATGCTTTCTCAACAACTTACATAACCACCACCTCGCCTATCCACCAACGCCTCTTCTCTGAATCACCTTGGTTTGACAAGGAATGTAAAGCCCTAAGAAGGCGAATTAGGAAAATGGTCAGAATCATCAAATTTTCCAACAACCCCCAAACCCGTGCAAAGCTCATAGATATTAAAAGGACATACAGAAACATGATTCATTGCAAGAAACAGCAGCACATCCTTGAGGCTTGGTCCACTCTTCGTTCGGCTGTAGAGAGGCATGACTCCCGCTCCTTCTGGCGCTTAGTTAGACCTTCGGCTCCATTCAATTCAGCTACCCAGATTTCCGCTGATGAATGGATTGCCTATTATTCAACCAGTTTCGCTTCTCCAAATCATCTTACAGATCTCCTTCAATCCCCGTCGGACCTCTGTTCCTGTTCTCTTAGTCCCACTTCCTCAATAAACTTTACCTCAACTCGCATCTTCAACATCATAATGTCCATGCGAAGGAATAAGGCCCCCGGCCCAGACATGGTCCCGTTGGACCTTTTCCTGACTGATCCTCTTTGGTGGAGCGAACAGCTGACTCCTGTATTCACCGCTATCTCCTCCGCCCTAGACATCCCCGACTCCTGGAGAGAAGCTATAATAGTTCCGATCTTCAAAGGCGGCCACCCAAACATCCCTAGGAACTATCGCCTCATCAGTTTATTATCTATTCCGGGGAAAATATTTGCCACTGTTTTACTGGAAGAACTTCTTTCATGGGTCCAGGAGAGGAACATTCTACCGCTAGAACAGATTGGCTTCCGAAAGTCAGCATCAACCATGGACCACTGTCTAACTCTCTATCACCTTGCCAGTAAATACACTGCACCAAGGCAAGGCCACCTATTTGCCGCTTTCATGGACTTGGAGGCCGCCTTTGATTCCATTCCTAGGCAGAGATTATGGTCCAAACTTGCCCATCTGGGAATTGATCCGCACCTCCTCTCCCTAATTATTTCCCTTTATTCAAACACCACAGCTCGCGTCCGAAGTGATCCCAACGGCTCCCTTACCACTCCATTCCCAACAGCCAAGGGCGTCCGACAAGGTTGTCTCTTGGCCCCTTTACTGTTTAATCTCTATCTTCATGATGCAATTTCCCCCTTGAAGCTAGCATCTAAGTATCCTCCTCACTTAGCAGGCCACCCCGTTGCTTCCCTTTTCTATGCAGATGATGCCGTCATCTTATCCAGAACAGCTGCGGACCTAGCAAATGCAGTTAATGCATTTATCGCCTATTGTAAGGCGGAAGCTCTTAATATTAATTATAAAAAATCGAAAGTCCTCCACTTCACTCGTTCCCGCAAACTCAAGCTGGAGCCGCTTAAGATCACAGGTGGCTACTTAGAAAAGGTAAAAGCCTTTAAATATCTAGGCTTAATATTCACTTATAATCTCTCCTGGACCACCCATCTACAATCTGCCTTTCTCGCTGCAACCACGACCTCTAATGCCATTGTCCGATTTTACCATCAGAAGGGCGGCAAACACCTTCCAGCAGCAATTCAAATATTTAATGCCAAAGTTGTCCCTAAATTATTATATGGCTGCGAAGTATGGACTACAGCAATATCAGGTAACTTGGATCGCCCACTTCATATGTTTCTGAGATCTCTTTCCGGCGTCCCGAGATGTGTCTCAGGTGCAGCCCTACGACTTGAGTTCGCCTAGCCCTCAATTGTAAAACGAGCATGGAGTCGAGCCATTTCCTATAGCTCCCACCTATTAGCATCGGATGCTCGAATTAGAGGTGGTTTTTCCAATCTGATCCTAAGAGATATTCATAATTCCCCTTGGAAAACTACAATTAACCTCAAATTCCGCTCTCTTCTCAATCTGAATTGTAAAACTGTTCTTAACTTAGAGTGCATCAGCCCGGCGGCCCTACCTCCAATTAAAAAGAAGCTACAGCAACTTGACTTCTCTAACACAGCTTCCCATGCAAGAGGGCCGTGTTCAGGCCTAGCCCTAGCTATTCCACCCCCTGAAGGGATCCCTCTATACTGCTTCACAATTTCTTCGGAGGCTAAGCGAAGGGCCTTTACCTGTGCCCGTCTCAACTGTTTTCCTACAGCAGTTCTGTCGGGTCGTTATTCCAGAGTTCCCATCGCAAATAGAACATGCACCTGTAACGACATGGCTCTGGAGACTATGGAACATGTAATGCTCTTCTGTCCCAACTGGACAGATGAAAGATCTCGGTTTTTAACTCCTCTCATGAACAAGCTTCATCTCCCAATCCAGCCTTGGATAGTGTCCCTTTTTTTGCAGGATTCTGATTCTTGGATTACCGAGATGACAGCTAACTTCCTGCTCAGTGTGATGAAGAGGAAAGCGGCACTAACTTCTTCTTTAACACCACAGCTGCAGTCGATACGCCGCACAATCGAACGAAGTTCCAAGTAGCCTTATTGTACAAGGACAATGGAGCTAGGACAAATCTGAGGAGCTGAAGGACCCTTTAACGATCCTCCTCCAGCCTCAGCAGTTTTTTATTTTTTTTGTTTTTGTACTATCTGTCACTCGATGTTTTAAATCCCCTGTCGCTTTTGTTATTCCTTTTCCCCCCCTTTCTTTCTTTAAGTATTTGCCCAGGACGATATCTACCTTTACCTCCCCACCCCCATTTTATGTTGTTATTTCTATGTATATCATGCTATGGCCACACGGCTAATGCAATAAAATCTATATATTATTATTAACCATTCTTGTAATGTCCCAAAATCCCCTCTAGAGGGATTTTGGTTACTTAGTATTCCTTCCAGTTCAAATCCAAAAGTCAAGTTAGTTTGTATCAGTTCTTCCTTGTTTTTAACAAAATATAACCAAATTGTAGCAAATATAACCAGCAGAAACAACAGAAACAAAGTTCTCCTTTTCCGTCTTGACAGCTAATTTGACAGCTGTCAAACTCTTCAATACCTCTTCAACAGGCTCTCTCACGGATCACTCCCGGGTCCGGGGGGGTGGTACTTCAGCTCCCAAAATTAGCTCTTATCCTCCAGTAAGATTACTTATACTGCCAAATCGTGAAATTAATGTCTTTTACCCATTAAGTAGGAAAAAAATTCTCTCGACCTTAGTTAGTTGGTCCTTGCTTTAGATTATTTATAAGAGGGGGAGACGGACTTCCTGTTTGCGCCTTCCCCGATCGTGCCTAATTCAAAAAAAAATAAATTTCTTTACAAGTCCAATCTCCGTATTACTCACGGGTTGTTACTTTAGAGTCCAATTGTTCACAAGAAGAAGTCAGCGCTCTCCGACCATGGCATGCGGCTTCACTCCGTAGGAGAAGCAGTCGACTCTCAGCACCGTGCCGCTCACCCCGTCCCCCGTTCCGTAGCCTTTAAAAAGGCTCCTTCGCAGGTCGGGGGGCGCTAATGGTGCCCGCCGAGTCACCAGGTTCACAGGCTTCGCCGCCTGTGATTTTTAAGGGTCTCCGCATCGCCGCAGCGGCAAGACCCAAATCCTATGGAGCCGATTCCCTCCAGAGCTCGGAGGGAATCCGCCATTAGCCGATGGCGTTAACCCGGAAGTCCTAAAGTTAAAAAGTATAAAAGAGACTTTGGAAGAGACTTTGGAAGAGGCTACAAGGACACAGGAAGATTATTACAGTAAAAGGGGGATCAGAAAGTTACTATAGTGGCAAATGGACGTCTTTGGTGTAGCAGAGGATATATAAGGCTTGAAGTGCTTTCCCACTTTCACTTTTAAAGACAAAGAGCCGCGTTGGAAGGAGAGGCTTCGACTCCATTGTTAAGAGTTAAAAGGCTGCTGTTGCAGAGGGAGAATTAAAGCTTCTTTTCATCTTTTGGTCGGTATAGACTCTTAAGAAGAAAAAATTAAATATAGTATAATTTGGAACTGAGGTGGTTTTCCCCTTATTTTTATTTTTTTCCTTTGGAGACTGACACTTATATGAATTTTAGATCTACGCCACTCCAATTCCCTAGTGGTTGGAATGAGACATTACAATTTGTTTTTCTATGTTTTTCCTTGCCAGTGGAATACTTTTAAGAAACAGGAAATCTGACTTCTCCCACTTCATGTTTTGGGTGCTATGTGGAATACTCCTTCTGGGACTCTATTGATTCATCTTTAAAAGTATTTAAATATATTCTGGAATTAATACCAACTAGACAATTAAGAATCAATCTTCTGAGTTGATGTTATAGGTTATAAAATATTTGGATTTTTGAAAAATTATTTTTGAAAAATAATTATATTTGGACATTATATTTGAATTATAAAAGAAAATATTTGGATTATGATTTTTTAATTATTATTATAATTGGATTATAATTTTATATGGGAGGAAGTGCAAGAGAAGATTCTAATTAAGGATTAGCCCGATTGGGGGCAAGAAGACTGTTCTTTACTTTGTCCTGTACTTTGGCTTGGATTTTGGATTTGGCTTCTCCTTCTCTCCTTTGAAGTTATTAAAAGGAGATAACCCGACAACTTACCTATCTGGGTACCCCTTCTCTCAAAAGATACCCCCCTACATATTGTATTTTTCTTTTTTCTTTTTTTTACCCACTACTACTCTACACCTATTCTACTCCCTATTTTTTTTGAAGTGGACATATTATAAATCAATAATTGAATTTGTAAAAATTGTTTAAAGTTTATCACTTGAATTTGGTATACAATAATTGATTATTGGCTAATTTAATGAACAGGGTTTTGTACTGTAAGGCAGTTCGGTGAAGGATTGGGGAGGGAGGTTGTAGAAGGTAGAAATGGCACACCAACAGAAGAAAGGGGTGGAGGGGGTGACACCAACAGAAAGGAGAGCATCTAAGCAAGAATCGGACTTAAAAGCAGAAATATTGAAAATGTTTGCAGAAATTAAACAAAGTGAAAAAAATTGAAAACAAAATTAGAGCAAGTGGACAGTAAAATTGGCAAAATGGATAAAAAAATTGACGAGACGGTCAATGAATTGAAAGGACAAATAAGAGAGGTATCAAAAAGAACTTTATCATTGGAAGAAGGGATGAAAAAGGTTAAATTAGAAATGAAAGAGGTGAAACGGGAAGAAAAGAAGATGAAAGTGGATATGATGGAAATAAATAAAGCACAGGAAGATATTAAAGATGTGATAGCTATGAATGAACTGAGACAGAGGGAGGTGAATCTGAGGCTGAGATCAGTGCCAGAGATACAGAACGAAGATATTAAAGAGAGATTGATTATGGCTGGAGCTACCAACAGAAGAAGTTGTAAAAACAGTAGAAAGTGCATTTAGAATGAAAGTAAGATCAAACAAAGCAAGGAAATTTCCAGGGGACTGTTTAATTACATTTAAAGACAGAGAAATGAGAAATCTGATATTACAGAAGAACAGAGAGAAAAGATTACACATAGATGGAAATTACATAATCATTTTTAAAGATATACCAATAAGATTGCTGAAACGAAGAGATCCATACAAGCCATTGGTACAGACTCTTAAGAAAAACAAAATTGATTTCAAGTGGGAATTCCCTGAGGGAGTCTCGTTTTTCTACAAAAGAAGCACAGGTTGACAAGCCCAGAATAAACAGGGAAATTTTGGAGAAAATACAAGGAACTAAAGGCAGAAGAGGAAGAAGTCAAAGGTGCAGAAGGAGGAGCAGGATCTAAGGAAGAGTCAGAATCGGGGAGGAAAAAGAAGAGAACGGAAAGAAGTCAGATGAAGAAGTAGAAGAAGAAGAAGGAGAGGAAAAGGATACATTATAAGAAAATTTATTTAAATTTATTTAATTGGAATCCATCATGGTGCTAAAATTATGGAATTGGAATATTAATGGGATGAATGATAAGAAAAAACAAAATAAAATTGAACAATTTTTGAAAAAGAAGAATTTGGACATTATATGTTTGCAAGAAACACACGTGGCAAGGAAACATAGAAAAATACTGATTAATAAAAGATTAGGGAACGAATTTGTATCTTTGGACAAAGAAAAAAAAGAGGGGTAGTTCTATATATCAAAAACAAAATTGAATCTCAACAAATCTTTAAAGACGAAGAAGGAAGAATTATAGCAGTCCAGATCAAATGGCAGGGTGAAAATTTGATAATTGTCGGGATCTATGCACCTAATGGAAATAAGACTGATTTCTACAAAATCTTGGAAGAAAAACTATTTGATTATATGGATCAAAAAATTATAATAATGGGAGATATGAACGGGATGGTTTCATTGGAAATGGACAGACTAAGAAAAGGAACAAATAAGGAAGGGAAACTACCGAAGACTTTTTTTTACGATGACTAAGAACTGCGGTTTGATCGATATTTGGAGACTCAGACACCGATTGGAGAAGCAATTCACTTATTATTCAGAACCAAATTAGTCAATGTCAAGAATAGATCAAATATGGGTTTTGAATGAACTGACTCCAAGAATCCAACAAATTGAAATACAACCTAAAGTAATTTTGGATCATAATCCAATAAAAATGGAATTAAAAGGTTTTGAGGAAAGGACTTATAGATGGAGAATCAATGAATACTTATTAGATGATCAGCAAACTTTAGAAAAAGCACGAAAGAAACTAACAGAATATTTTGTGGATAATATCAACAAAGGGACAAAGATGAATGTGGTCTGGGACGCAAGTAAAGCAGTTATGAGAGGCTTTTTCATTCAGCAGAACTCATTGAGGAATAAAAATAGAGAAAAAGGGAAAAAAGAAATTTTGAAGCAGATTATGGACAATGAACAAAAACTAATTAGAAAACCAAATAACTTAAAAATTAAACAAGAAATCAAGATCTTACAAACTCAATTTGCAATGATAATAAACAAAGAAGTGGAATGGAATATAAAAAGACCAGCTGAATGCTCCAATAGAAATGGACGAGATAAAGGAGGCTATAAAAGAATTGAAGAGAGGAAAGGCCCCGGGACCAGATGGATTTACATCAGGTTATTACAAAGAAATGAGAGATGTATTGTCGACACCATTGAAAGAAGTTATGAATAATATTTTAAAAGAAAGAGAGATCCCAGATACATGGAAAGAAGCATTTATCACTTTGATTCCAAAACAAGATTCGGATTTAACACAAGTCAAAAATTATAGGCCTATTTCATTATTGAAGACGGATTACAAAATATTTGCAGGAATTTTAGCGAAGAGAATGAAAAAGATACTGTTGAAAACCATCCATAAAGATCAAGCAGGTTTCCTTCCAGGCAGACAAATGAAAGATAATATCAGGAATATAATTAATATTTTGGAATATCTGACTGCCAGGAATGAGAAACAAGCGATATTAATGTTTGTGGATGCAGAAAAGGCCTTTGATAATATAGTATGGGATTTTATGCTGAAAAATTTAGAGTGTATGGATGTGGGGAAAGAGTTCTTCAATGGAATTAAGGCAATATACACAGAACAGAGAGCTAAACTGCTAGTCAATAACGTAATTACAGAGGATATAAAAATATCAAAAGGAACAAGACAGGGTTGTCCGCTCTCGCCATTATTATTTATAACGGTCCTAGAGGTCTTTTTAAGTGCGATTAGACAAAATAAATCATTTAAAGGGGTAACAGTGGGGCAGAATGAATATAAAGTGAAAGCCTTTGCCAATGATCTGGTTATAACAATTGAAGAACCACTGGAAAGTGTAAAAGAAGTCTTGGAGGAAATAGAACAATTTGGAAAAATGACAGGATTTAGATTGAATAAGAAAAAGATTAAAATAATTGCTAAAACTATGGAACAAAATAAGATAGAAACAATGCAACAACAGACAGAGGTTGTGAAAAAAGTAAAATATTTGGGGATTTGGTTAACACCTAAAAATATTGACCTGTTTCAGAATAATTATGTACCGGTTTGGAAGGAAATAAAGAAAGATCTAGAGGTGTGGGGCAGAATGAAACTGTCCTTTTGGGGCAGAATTTCCACGATAAAGATGAGTGTGCTTCCAAAGATGTTATTTTTATTTCAGACTATCCCCATTATAAAGGGAATGGCAAAAAGTGATTTCAAGGTATATCTGGCAGGGCAAGAAGCCCTGTTAATATAGGTTATTAACAGATGTAAAAGAAAGAGAAGGCTTCGCCCTGCCAGATATGAAACTATATTATGAAGCAGCATGTCTTTGCTGGTTAAAAGAATGGATAAAATTAGACAATAAGGAATTATTAGACCTTGAAGGTTTTGATAACAGATTTGGGTGGCATGCATACCTATGGTGTGATAAGAAGAAAATTCATAAAGGTTTGGGGAACCACATCTTCAGGAATTCGTTGATAGAGGTATGGGACAGGTACAAAAATTTACTGGAACCAAAAGTTCCACACTGGCTATCTCCGTTAGAAGTTATGAGTGTAAAGAAAATTAATATGAGAGGCAATTGGATTACATATCGTGAAATGGTGATTAAAGAGGAGGGAAAATGGAAGTTAAAGCCATATGAACAAATTAAAGAACATGTATATGATTGGTTGCATTATCTACAGGTTAATGAAATGTTTAAAAAAGACATAAAAGAATGTGGATATGGAGAAAAAGATTCAAAGTTTCAAGTAGATATAATAAATAATGAATGTAAAATTCTGTCAAAAATGTACAAAATACTGTTGGAATGGAAAATGAAAGATGAAGAGGTTAAATCGGTAATGATACAATGGGCCAAAGACTTTGGTTATAATATACAATTTGACGATTGGGAAAAATTGTGGAAAGAAAATCTGAAATTTACTGCATGTACTGCGTTGAAGGAAAATGTTATGAAAATGTTTTACAGATGATATATCACACCGGTAAAATTAGCAAAAATGTATAAGACATGCAATAAGTGTTGGAAATGTAAAGAAAAAGAAGGAACATTTTACCATATGTGGTGGGAATGTAAGAAGGTGAAAGGTTTCTGGGATGCGATTTATAATGAATTGAAAAATATGTTAAAATTTACTTTTGTGAAGAAACCAGAAGCCTTTCTTTTAGGAATTACAGGGAAAGAAATAAGAAGAAAAGATTGTAAACTCTTTCAGTATGCAGTTACAGCGGCAAGGATTTTATTGGTTCAAAAATGGAAACAAGAGGAATTACCGACAATAGAAGAATGGAGATTGAAATTGACAGACTATGCGGAACTGGACAAATTAACTGGGAAAATCAGATATGCCCGAGACCAAAGGTTCATCGAAGACTGGGGAAGGTTTGTAGAGTATCTGAAAAATGTATGCGATATACAAACAACGCTAGTGGGGTTTCGAGAGGCGCTGAGAGATATTGTCAAAAAAGAAATAGAAGGGAGAGGGAAGACAAATGGCAATATGTGTAAAGGGAATGCGTAATTAAGAGATAAACATGGATGATTGCCAGGGAAGCTGAAGGAAGTCCAAAAGAGATTGTCAGGGAATGGCCATCAGAGACAAGAGGAGAGGTAAGACTCCCCAATGATGCAGGGGAGGGAACTAGCAAGGAGAGAGAGAGAGCTTCCGCTGGGGAAGGAAATCAAGGTGACACCAGGAAGAAAGGGGAGGCTGAGAGTACTTCGGAGGGAAGGCTCTGAGACTCTTCCAGTGAGATCAGCGGGGAGAGCACAGGACCTCCGCTTGGCACGCCCACTCTGCGCAGAAAGCTTCCGCGCAGAGAATCTAGGAGGAGACTTGGAGTCAAGGAATTCTTATGTTGGAAGAAGTTTAGGAAACGCCCACTGACGGATTGTGCCAGTGACTGAGACAGTCGCGTTGTAAGGGCTGTCAAACCAGGGAAAGGTTTAGCTATACAACCAGCTTGGAGCAGTTTGGAGTTTACGCACAAGCAACCCCAATTCCCATTACAGAGATGTTTTGTTATAATTTGGTTAAAAATGTATAAATGTATTGGAAAATTAATAAAAATTTATATATATAAAAAAATGAAATTACAGTACAAGGCGAAAAATATTTGTTATTAGGAATCTACGCACCTAATGATGGCAAAGTGCAATTCTTTAAAAACTTGGAAACAGGTCTTTTGGATCATTTGGATTACAAATTAATTTTAATGGGAGATTTGAATGGAGTTGCATGTACTTTGATGGATAGGACCCAGAGACAAAAAACTTTGAATGCTGGCAGACTACCCAAGACTATTTTTGATATAACTGACAAATTTGATCTGTCAGATATATGGAGAGTTAGAAATCCAACTGAAAAAGACTTCACTTTTTTCTCTGATGCAAACTACTCATTTTCGAGGATCGATTACCTATGGATAACTAGAGACATGGTTCCTAAAGTATTAAAAACTGAAATTTGCCGTAAAACTTGCTCAGAACATAATGCAGTTTTTATGGAACTGAAAAGGTTCCTACAGGGTTCCTTCAGATGGAGAATGAATGATGACTTGCTGAGGAATACCCAAATTGTAAATAAAGCCCCAAAATCCCTAAAGGATTACTTTGAAATTAATATGAATCAGGGAACAGAAACAAGGGTTATTTGGGATGCCAGCAAAGCAGTAATGAGAGGATTCCTCATTCAACAAAATTCAATTAGGAAAAAGACACAGAATGAGAAAAAAGACAAAATTTTGGAACAATTAACAGATAAAGAGAAGAATCTTAGAGGATACCCAAAGAATTTGCAGATACAAAAGGAAATTAAAGCCCTTCAGATTCAATATTCACAGATTATTAGTCAAGAAATAGAATGGAAATTAAGGAGGATGAGACAAAGGAACTTTGAATCTGCAAATAAATGTGGGAAACTTTTAGCCTGGCAATTAAAAAAGAGGCAAAAGCAAAGTACCATCACAAATATTGTAACAGAAGGAAAGTCTGTGGAGAACCCTGTGGACATAAGAAAATGTTTTCATAAGTATTACAAACAACTGTATAAAAAGGAGAAAGAGGACCAGGCCAAGATTGAGCAATTTATTAAAACCAATGGCTTGCAGAAGTTTCCTGAGGATAAAAAGATCCTACTAAAGGGTCTAATTACAAGACAGGAAGTGGAATATGCAACAAACTCAATGCAACTGGGCAAGGCCCCAGGACCAGATGGTCTATAAGCAAAATATTATAAGACATTGAAAGATTGGCTTATTCAACCTTTGGTAGAAGTATGCAATTTGATTCTAGGAGGGGGCCAAGCACCTGAAACCTGGAAGGAAGCTTATAGTACTCTGATTCCCAAACAAGATCAAGATAGATCCAATGTTAAGAACTACAGACCAATCTCCCTACTTAATGTGGATTATAAAATTTTTGCGAATATACTGGCTAACAGGCTAAAGAATATATACATAAGGACCAGGCAGGATTTCTGCCTGGAAGACATATGAAAGATAATATCAGGAATGTTGTGGATATTTTGGAAAAGTTGGAAATAAGAAAGAACTGTAAAGCAATGTTAATTTTATTGATGCAGAGAAAGCCTTTGACAATGTATCTTGGAGTTTTATGTTGTACAATTTAGAGAGTATGGGGGTTGGTCAAGATTTCTTAAATGGCATTAAGGCGATCTATCATGAAGAAAAAGCTAAAATTATTGTAAATAATGTGGTATCGGAGGAAATTTGAATTGAAAAGGGAACCAGGCAAGGGTGCCCACTTTCCCCTCTGCTGTTTATTTCGGTTCTTGAGGTCTTGCTAAGTATGATAAGAAAAAATGAACAAATTAAAGGTATTACAGTAGGATCCAAACAATATAAATTAAAAGCCTTTGCGGATGATTTATGTCAAGGAACTGCTATTGACTCAGGAGCGAGAGGGGAAAAGGCGGATGGATTACAGAGAGCCCCCAAAGATTGTGGGAAGCAGCACTTCCTCAGCGGAGGAAGGCAGCCACGCCTCTAGTGGGGAGGAGATGCAGGGCTCAGAAGATGCAAGGCGGTGCCAGGACACCTTGCCTGAGCAAAGCGGGGAGGAGGGAGGTCCCCCGTTACCCAAGCCTTCCTTGTGCAGTAAGCTTCCGCGCAGAGAGGGGAGGCGCAGACTGGGGGTCAAGAAACTACTCTGCTGGGGAAGATTTAAGGACCACCCACTCAGATTCTGCCAGTGAATGAGCAAGACATGGAATAGAGGCGCTCTGCATTCTAAAGTTTTTTTACCACCAATAAGAAAGCTTTAGAACAGACTATTGAGGCATATTGCCTGATTGCTCTCGAGCAACCACCCGATACCTCTAACAGCAATCTGAGAGTCCCTGACGTTGCTCGAGGGTAGCCGCTTGAAGGCAGCACGATGAGCCCGACTGGAGCAGCCACGGAAACGGAGCAGGAAGCAATGGTGTGAGGGTTAATGGAACGGAACCGAGACCTCGAGGCGCACGTTGCTACGCTGTCAGCCTGGCTGGAGGAGAGGCGAGCACAGGATGGTCAGGTCATTTTTTTATATATATAATTTTTTTTATTAAAGTTTCAAAAGTTTTTTATAACAACAAAAACAAAACAATACAATACAATAAAAATGACAGACAATATATATATATAAAAAACACATATAAATTCAACCCTTAATTTCTTATAACTTACTTTCCCGACTTCCTCGTACCTTCCCTTTCTGTATTCCAATTTCTAACTAATTTTTCAGCAAATCCTTCCCTTATTTTTAACTTAATTTTAATCTTACTTTTTTTCTTTAACTTATCCGTTACCGCTAATAACCACATATTTTCTAATCCAGCGTCATTTTAACATTCATTAATTTTGCAATATTTCTTTAGATAGTCCTTAAATTTTTTCCAATCTTCTTCCGCTGTTTCTCTTCCCTGGTTTCGGATTCTGCTCGTCATCTCTGCCAAGCCCATGTAGTCTATCACCTTCATCTGCCATTCTTCCAAGGTGGGTAGATCTTGTGTCTTCCAATACTTTGCGATGAGTATTCTTGCTGCTGTTGTAGCATACATAAAAAATGTTCTATCCTTCTTTAACACCCCTTGGCCGACAATACCCAAGAGAAAGGCCTCTGGTTTCTTCAGGAAGGTATATTTAAATACCTTTTTCAATTCATTATAGATCATTTCCCAGAACGCCTTAATCTTTGGGCACGTCCACCAAAGGTGAAAGAATGTACCTTCATTTTCTTTACATTTCCAGCATTTATTATCAGGCAAGTGATAAATTTTTGCAAGCTTGACTGGGGTCATGTACCACCTATAAATCATTTTCATAATATTTTCTCTTAGGGCATTACATGCCGTAAATTTCAACCCGGTGGTCCACAACTTTTCCCAGTCAGCAAACATGATGTTATGACCAATATCCTGTGCCCACTTAATCATTGCTGATTTAACCGTTTCATCTTGTGTATTCCATTTCAACAGCAAGTTATACATTTTTGACAGGTTTTTAGTACTGGATTCTAACAGTTCAGTCTCCAATTTTGATTTTTCCACCTGGAAGCCAATTTTCCTGTCCATCTTAAAGACCTCCATTATTTGATAGTAATGAAGCCAGTCTCTCACTTTCCCTTTTAATTTCTCAAAACTCTGCAATTTCAATCTGTCCCCTTCTTGTTCCAAAATTTCCCAATATCTCGGCCATTTAGACTCCATATTAAGCTTTTTAACAGCTTTTGCCTCCATTGGTGACAACCACCTTGGAGTTTTATTTTCCAACAAGTCTTTGTATCTAGTCCAGACATTATATAGTGCTTTCCTGACAATATGATTTTTAAAACCTTTATGAGCTTTGGCCTTGTCATACCACAGATATGCATGCCACCCAAAAGTATTGTTAAAACCTTCTAAGTCCAAAATGTCTGTGTTCTCAAGAAGTAGCCAGTCTTTCAACCAGCAGAAAGCTGCTGATTCATAGTAAAGTTTGAAGTCTGGCAGGGCAAATCCCCCCCTTTCCTTTGCATCAGTTAATATCTTGAATTTTATTCTGGGCTTCTTGCCCTGCCAGACAAATTTAGAAATGTCTTTCTGCCACTTCTTGAAACAGTCCATCTTGTCCACTATTTGCAATGTTTGAAACAAAAACAACATTCTAGGCAATACATTCATCTTTATAACCGCAATTCGACCCAACAAGGAAAGCTTCAGATTTGACCAGATTTCTAAGTCTTTTTTCACTTCTGTCCAAGATTTCTCATAATTGTCTTTAAATAGGTTCACATTTTTAGCTGTCATGTTTATCCCCAAATACTTCACTTTCTTGACCACAGTTAACCCTGTCTCATTCTGAAACCTTTCTTTTTCAAATGATGTTAAATTTTTCTCCAATACCTTCATTTTCTCCAATACCTTCGATTTTGACTTATTCAATTTAAATCCTGCCACTTGACCAAACTCTTGAATTAATTCCAAAACCCTTTTTGTACTAGATTCAGGCTCTTGTAGTGTAAGTACCAAGTCATCTGCAAAGGATGGTCAGGTCAGAGCCACCCCGATCGGAAGAAAGGTCCCAGGGCTAGTGAGCAAGTTTGGAGGAAAGCCCCAAGATTACAATGCGTTTAGAACAGAGATCCAATACGCGTTGGAATTGCAAGAAGGGGGGTTTTCTAGCAACCGAGAGAAAGTTGTTTTCATAATCGGACACCTAGAGGGGGGGGGCTCGAGAATGGATTAGACCGCTCATAGCAGCCAGGAACGATGCCTTGAAAGACCTGAACTTTTTTTATCAGGCGATGGACACTATGTTCTCCAGCGAGGCGGAGGGGAGTGTAACCCGAAGGGAGCTGCTGAGTTTCAAACAGGGGTCTCTGACCATCAGGAGCTACTAGTTGCGTTTTGTGATGCTAGTGCACAAGCTGGGCTGGGACTTAGACTCTGAACCCCTGCAAGCTCTGTTTGAGGCAGGTTTGAATCCAGAGGTAAAGGATGAATTATCCAGAGCCCCCCGCCTGCAGTCCATGGATGAGTTAACTAAGACGGCGTTAGCCATTGGGGTGCGGCAGGAGGCGCGGACTCAGGAAAAGCGGGAAGCCAGAGGCAAGCGTTTCCAGGGCAACCGCATTCCTGAGATGCCAACAGGAACTTCCCACAGTCTGCCACCAGCCGAGCCAATGGAAATTGATGGAGCCCGAGAGAGAGAGTTTTCAAACGCTGTTGAGCTCAGGAAGAAAGAGGTGAGGGACTGGAAAGCAGCCAAAAAGTGTTTCATCTGTCAGCGTCCAGGTCATTTCACGAAGGCCTGTCCCCAGAAGAAAGCCTGGCAAGGCATGATGGGGGCAGCAGGCAAACAGGAGGAGGGAGAGAAGGTTCAGGTGCAGGGAAACGAAGGAGCCTGGCTGCAGACCAACAGGGGCAGCAGCCAGGCAGGCAACCAGTAGAAGGGCCCCTGCCAGAGCCTCCCAAGGCGGGCATAGCTGTTGAAGTGGTGCTGGAGCTTCCTAATGGGCACCCCATAGAAATCCAAGCCTTGTTGGACTCTGGGTCTTCTTGCGACTTTTTAAGCAGAGACTTCGCTCTAGCCCACCAGCTACACCTGTTGCCACTAGACTTCCCTTTGCAAGTGACCACAATTGATGGGAGAGAGCTACTGGAGGGGGGAGTAATGCACCAGACACCCCCGATGAGGCTGAGGATGTCCAGGCACGTGGAAACAATTGCCTTTCATGTGACCACAGTGGCGGGACCCCCCGTTATATTGGGAATGAGCTCGTTGGCACTGCATGACCCAGTGGTGTCGTGGCATCAATGATTCCTCACCTTTGGGTCGGCCCACTGCTTGGAACATTGCCTGGGAGGGAAGGAACCAAGAATGACTATGGCCACTGTTGCGGGGGTGACTCTGGAGGAGAAGGGGGGCGTTCCACCTGAGAATCAAGTGGAAGGGAGTTCCAAAGGAGGAGACTTCCAGATCTCCAGAGGCGAGGCGATTTCTTCATCTCAAGTAGCAGGGAGTTCCCAAGGTGGCAAGTGCTGCAAGTCCATCCAGGAGGGAGGAGGCCATTTGGTCAGCTGGCATGCCACCAAGGTTTTCCAAAGGGAGTTTTTCCCACGGAAGAGGGCGGGACCTGAACCTGCAGCTTCAGCTCTAGCAAGGGATTTCAGTGGAGGGAGGGATGCCCTCAAAGAGGTGGCGTCGCCAGAGACTTTTCAGTTGGGAATAATGGGGGGTTCTTAGAAAGAATGATAATAATACATCATGATATTTATCAATAGTGAATGAATAATAGTAAATATTGGTGATAATGTGAGGTTCGGTGGTTATAGGGTTAACCTCTATGTGTCCTGCATCTGGGGAGGAGCTTCCCACATCTGGGGAATTCCACATTCTTTGCCTGTGTGATAGTTTCACTTCTGACCAGAGAAGAGTAAGAGATACACACTATGGCGCCGGTCTCTGACGGAATTGCTTGTATTATCTGTCCGATGTAAATAAAAGCTGTTTAGTTAGCAAGAAACAGTGTATGGACTTTTCTCTTCAATCGCACATCAAGCACACGCTGCCACTCCGGTGCTGACCCTGGGAATTCTGGCACAGGGGAAACGTGCCGGACCTGGGCAGTTATTCAACAGGTTATGGAAGGCTCAGGCTACGTTTGTGCTGAGTGTGAGAAGGAAACAAAGCAGAGTCCAGCTCTGAGATCCGGCCTGCTGTTGTGAAGGGACAGATTTCACTGGTGAAAGCGGAGCTTGCTGCAGGAAGCATCTTTGAAGCAACCAGCCTGCAGAAGCGTGAGTAAGCTATAGCCCCGGGAAAATGGCGCAGCAGCAAACGCAATCACATGAGACTTTTAATGTTTCTTTTGAGCGATTGAATGGCCATAATTGGGAAGATTGGTCCAGGAGGATCAGATATTGGCTGATGGGCAAACAACTCTGGGAGTGCACCCAAAATGAGCTGCCAGGGGCTGCTGCTGGGGCAAATGCTGCTGAGCTTGAGAGGGTGAATGCCGCTGTTAAAAAGGACCAGAAAGCTATGTCCCATATTGTGATGGCCCTTGAGGCTTCTCAGTTGCCTCACATCGATGGATTAATGAGTTGCCATGGGATTTGGTCAGGGTTCATCAAAGGACCACTGCTGGTGCCAAGATTCATGTGATACACTCTCTGTTTGAGAAGAGGCTGTCTCCAGGGGAATCAGTACGTGATCACATTGCAAAGATGCTGACCATTTTCACTAAGCTGCGTCAGCTGAATGCACCTTTTCCTGATGAGCTAAAGGCATACACACTGCTGAGCTCTTTGGACAGGAGTTATGAGAACCTGGTTCTGACAATGGAAGTTATGCCTCCGGACCAGCTCACGATTGAATATATTAGTGGGAGATTGATTGATGAACAGGAAGAAAGACTGAGAGCTGGGCAAGAAAATGCAGACTGTACCCCAAAAGGGAGTGGGGGGCGGCAAGAAGCAATGAGGACTCTGTAAAGGCTTTTGCTATGAAACGCTGCTATCGCTGTGGCTCCCCCTCACATCTTGTGAGATACTGCCCAGCAGAGGCTCAGGAGCCCAAGGCCAGAGGCTTGGGAATGCAGATAAGGGACTCTTCCATGGCAGTGAGGCGTGGGAAGATTTCCAAAGGCTCCACTCAAGCTGAAAGCAAAGAGAAGCCGGACTTCCGGGTTAGCGCGAAAGGCTAATGGCGGATTCCCTCCGAGCTCCGGAGGGAATCGGCTCCGTGGAAGACGGGTCCTGCCGCGGCGACAACGCGGGGACCTTTAGAAACCACAGGCGCTGTAGCCTGTGGACTTGGTGACTCGGTGGGCACCATTTGCGCCCCCCAACCCGCGAAGAAGCCTTTTTAAAGGCTTCGGAGCGGGGGACGGTGAGTGGCGTGGTGCTGTGAGTAGACCAATACTTCTACGGAGCGAAGCCGCAAGCCATGGACGGAAAGCGCTGACTTTTTTCCTTGAAATCTGGATTACAAAAGTAACAACCCGTGAGTATTACGGAAATTGGATTTAAAATTCTCTTTTTTTGGAATTTCGGCACGACCGGGGGAGGCGTTAAAAGGAAGTCCGCCCCCCCCGTTTTGTAGACAATTTAAAGCAAGAATCGGATAACTAAGGTTGAGAGGCTACTTCTCTTTTTGTGAAACAAGAGTTATTAATTCCACGATTTGGAAATATAAGTACAGTATTAGAGGACAAGAATTGTTTGTTTGTTTTTTAAAGTTGATTTGCCACCCCCCGGGATCCGGGAGTGATCCGTGAGAGAGCTGGCTGAGGAGACACAAGGAGTTTGACAGCTGTCAAACGAGCTGTCAAAGCTAGAAAAATTTGCTTGTTGCTATTTTTGCTGGTTATTTTTGCTACATTGATTTTAAGTTGTTGAAAATAAAGAAGAAATAAAATAAAAACAAAGTAACTTGATTGTTGGAGAAAGAATACTAAGTAACTAGAATCACTCTAGAGGGGGTTCGGAGACATTACAATGGCTGCAGATGGAAAAATACAGGCTGAGCTGGATAGAATGTTTTTTCTCGTGGGAAACTTACAAGACCAGAGTGAAGCTTTGGCTACAGATGTTACGACCTTGAATTTTAAAGTAAACAAACTTGTTGACTGTACCAAGGATTTGACTCAAGAAAATTTTGCAGCTGAACAGGAAGAGAAATGTGTTGTTTTAGAGGAGCGAGAAGGAGGAGCTGAAAAGCTGCTGGTGAAAAAGGACAACCAGAGGCCTCAAAAAATGGATTATAAGGAAATTAAGATTTGGATGATCAAAATGTGGCTTGAAATTGAGAAGGAAGACTGCAGAGATTTCCCCATGGGGAGATCGGAAGACCTATGGATTATAAATTTGTATAAGGCGAAAGATGGAGCTTTTGGGACATTTGGGACACTTGGATTTAAAAGAAATATGAAATATGATTTGGGCTCCACTTTTGAACATGGAGGTCTGGTTGGAAGAAAGATTGATTTTACTGGGACAGAGCTTCTCCGAGACATGATGTTCAACATAAAGGACTACCAACAAAACCGGCTGAGAGGGACTGAGAGAGATTTAAGGGCCTCGGACGTGAGGGATCCAGGCTGAGAATTGACTGGCTGATGGACATTGTTTGGGGATCAAAACCGGGAAAGGGGGGGGGAGAATTTTGGAATGTAAAGGGTGTATAACTATAAGTTGTTCTTTGTTATTTGTTTGGTAATTATTATAAAAATTGGGAATTTTGTGGAAGGGAACTTGGGTCGACCTTAGAAAAGGGTGTAATGAAGTGCATTGTGATATAATCTAGGTATATAAGCTAAATTTAAAAGAACTTGCTGAACTAACTATTGGAATTGGGATACAAGAAGGGGAGGTGCGGGGAAGTCAGGGAAATTGGTTAAGAAATTAAGGATTTGAAATTATACATGTTTGTCCTTATATGTGTATGTTTGTATTGTGTATTGTGTGTGTCTATATAAACTGTGTGAAACCCAATAAAAATTTTATTTTTTAAAAAAAAGAAAGCAAAGAGAAGCCTTCCCAGTATCATCTTGCAGCTTCCATGGCAATTGTTAAAGGCTGTAAACAGGAAGCTGGGCTGACTTTCATTGTGGACAGTGTAGCAACTCACTCTTTAGTTCCATCTGCTGGGCTTCTTCGGAATTTCAAGGCTGTAAAAGGTGGACGATCTGTCACGGTGGCAGATGGAAGCAGACGTTCCCTGACCATGTCTGGGACTTTGTACTGTCCGTTCTTGGAGCATGAGATTCAAGCTTATGTGGTTCCAGAGATGTCCAGTTGTCTTTTGTCTGTCTCTGCATTAGTAGCTGATGGTTTCAGCGTTCGTTTTGAGAATAACATGTGTTCTTTTTCCAGGGATGGGAAACACCTGTTCAGTGTTGAATGCAAGAATAGGCTGTGCATGGTTGAAATACCTATTGCAGATGACGGTCCCACTGAGGTAACACAGGTGCAGTGTGCGAATGTCCCACCACATGATGGGTGTGCCCACTTATGGCACAGATGATTGGCACAACTGAATTGGAATTATGTCAAGAAGGCCCCGGGGTGCACAGAGGGGTGCAAAATGAAGGGATGTGATAAGTTTTTAGATTGCAGAGCCTGTAAGCAATCCAAGGTAAAAATGTGCACATATCCCAAGTTTAGCAGAGAGACAAGCAGGCCTTTTGAGCTAGTGCATGGAGATTTGTGTGGCTCTATGCCAGTAGCCAGTCTGGGTGGATCAAAATTTATTTTGCTTCTTTTGGATGATTTTTCGAAGAACTATTGGGTTTTCTCAATTAAGTACAAAGGGGAAGCTGCTGCATTGATAAAAGACTGGATAGCAGCTGTAGAATTGAAATTCTCTGCTAAAGTCAGAAGCTTTCAGAGTGATAGAGGGGCGGAGTTTACTGGGTCTGTGCTGCAGAATTTCTTCCACCAGAAGGGGATAAGTCACAGGCTGACAGCACCACACAGTCCTCAGCAGAATGGTGTTACTGAACGTAAGAACAGAACACTACAAGAGGCTGTGGCTGCTATGCTGTTTGATTCTGGACTCCCACAACGCTATTGGGCTGAGGCCTGGAAATCTGCTTCTTTTGTGCAGAATCGTGTTTTTAATTCTGTTGTAGGGGACATGCTCTATGTTCTTCTGCATGGTAAGAAGCCCAAGGTGCATTTCCTCCATGTTTTTGGCGGTGAGGCTTGGGTTCTTATACCAAAGGCCAAACGCAGAGAGGGTGACCCAAGGTCCAAGAAGATGATTTTTGTTGGGTATGAACCAGGGACCAAGGGGTGGAAATTTGTCTATCCTGATGGCAACCAGTCCCGGCTGCTTGTAAGCAGCAGTGCTGAGTTTTGTGAGCAAAGTGGGTGGACACACATACATGGTAACCCAGATGTTCTTTCAGAAAGGTTTCTTGACTCAGATGATGATGAGGAGGTGGAGACTGAACCTGCTGCTGAGGAATGGAGTCCAGAGCAGGAGCAACCTAGCACCTCTCCTAAAACTCTCAAGACAGAGCCAAAGAGTGAGCCGTCCTCACCCACAGGTCCAGCTGTAAGGTTCAAAAGACGCAGCAGGTCAGAGGGGGAGCTCTCTGACACTGGGGATGGTCTAGCTGGCCCTAGTGGGTCAGAGGGGGTACCAGAGCTCACACTGAGGAGATCAACCCGAACCACGAAGGGTAAACTGCCTGACAGGTTTGAGACCACAAGTGTGTGTGTTGGGGTGGCTCAGTGTGAACCTGAAAGTTTTCAGGATGTTCAGAAGTTGCCTCAAGAAGAAACCAGCAAATGGCAAGAGGCAATGCAGAAGGAGATGAGCTCAATGGAGTCTCTAGGTGTGTTCTCCATCACAACGTTGCCGGCTGGCAAACAGGCTGTGAGCAGCAGGTGGGGCTTTTGCCTTAAACCCACAGAATCTGGAGAACCACAGTACAAGGCTAGGTTAGTAGCCAGAGGGTTCACACAGCAGAAGGGGCTGCATTACACTGAGGTGTATGCTCCTACTTCAAGAAGTGAAATTCTGCGCATGCTCTTAGCCATTGCTGCAGAAAGAGGTTGGAAGGTGCATCACTTTGATGTGGATGTAGCCTACTTGAACTCAGACCTCCAGGAGGAGTTGTACATGCTTCCTCCTCCAGGGTTTGAGGTCAAGGGGCAAGGCATCGTTTGGTGGTTGCATAAATCGATCTATGGGTTGAGGCAATCGGCCAGAAATTGGAACATGTGTCTGAATGAAGCCTTAGAGAAGCTAGGTTTCAAGAGAAGTCTTGATGATAGCTGCCTGTACCTTAAGGGGTCAGGTGAGTCACAGGAGATGCTCTTGATCTTTGTTGATGATATAGTCCATGTATCAAAGACACGTACACAGGTGGAGAAGTTTGCCAAAGAGCTTGGTAAACGGTTCAAGCTCAAGAACCTGGGTGCAGTAGATAGCTAGAACTGAGGATAGTAGCTTCTTGCTCAGTCAGAAAGGTAAGATTGAGCAACTGCTTGAGAAGTTCAGAATGTCTGAATGTGCAGGGGTCAGGACACCCATGGAGACCAGCTACGTGAAAGACAGTCAGCAAGTAGAACGCACAGTGTTCGAAAATGCTGAGCTCTTTCAGTCAACTCTGGGTAGTCTGTTGTATCTGTCCCAGTGGAGCAGACCTGACATAGTGTTTGCTACCAATCTGCTCAGCTGGGAAGCTGCAAACCCTAGCATACAAGCCTGGAATGGTGTCAAGCGGGTGCTGCGTTACCTGCAAGATACCAAAGACTTTTGCCTCAAGCTGTCAGCAAAGGGGGACATCAAGTTGATGTGCTGGGTAGACAGCGATTGGGTGAATCTGGCGGACAGGAAGTCCGTGTCTGGTATGGTGGTGAAGTTCGGGGACTCTTTGGTTGGGTGGAAGTCCCGGAAGCAAAGTCTCATAGCGCTCTCCTCTACTGAGGCTGAGTTTAGTGCACTATCTGAGATTTGCAGGGAATTGGAGTTCTATGTGTGCTTGGTTCAGGAGATCTGCGGAGAGTGTTGTTTGCCTGTCAGTGTTTGGGAAGACAATCAACCCTGTCTGAAGTTGACAGTCTGGGCAGTTTATTCCCCCCCCCCAAATAATATTTATTATTTTCAGTAAATAAACATAGTAAAGAAAGAAAAGATTAACAATAATAAAGACAAACAAAAAAGAAAAGAAAAAAAGAAAAAAGATACATACAACATATTACCACTTAATTAATTAAAATTAAGTACCATCCATCTTCATAAACATAATATTTGACTTCCTCGAATCTCTTCCATCCGAATTTCTTAGTAATTATATGTAGCAGTTTCCAATATCAGTATTTCAAAAGACCATATCACAGTCCTAATCATATTACATAGCTTTCCTTATCGTACATTTTCTTATTTATAAATTTAATTCCATTTTAATCCTAGGCCTAATTGTTTCTTTCAAGTGATCTTTAATATTACAATATTTATTCAAGTAGTCTTTAAATTTCTTCCAGTCTTCTTGATGTTCCTCTTCTTTCTGGTCGCGGATTCTCCCGGTGAGGTCAGCCAGCTCCATAAATTGCATCATCGTCATCTGCCATTCTTCTACCGTTGGTAGTTCTTGTGTTTTCCATTTTTTGGCTAATGAAATCCGTGCAGCAGTTGTGGCATACAAAAATACTTTTACATCTTTTTTGGGCAGTTCAGAACCTGTTATTCCAAGGAGAAAGGCTTCTGGTTTCTTCATAAATGTATATTTCATCATTTTTTTTAATTCATTATAATTTTTCCCCCAGAAGTCTTTTACCTTGGAGCAAGTCCACCACATATGATAGAAAGTACCTTCCTTTTCTTTACATTTCCAGCATAAATTATCACAATTGTGGTAGAGCTTCGCCAGTTTAACAGGGGTTAAGTACCATCTATACATCATTTTCATAATATTTTCCTTTAACATTGTACATGCGGTAAACTTAACCCCTTTCTTCCAAAGTCTCTCCCAATCCTCCATCATTATATTATGTCCCACATCTTGTGCCCAATCAATCATAACCGATTTTACTTGCTCATCTTTTGTATGCCACTCCAATAACAAATTATACATTTTATACAAATTTTTAACATTAGTATCTAACAACTCCGTTTCCAGTTTGGTTTTTTCAATTGCAAAACCTTTTTTCTTATCAATCTTAAATAATTCATTAATTTGGTAATATTGAAGCCAATTTACTTTATCTTTGATTTGTTCGAATGATTTTAACGTAAATCCCTCCCCATCTTCAACCAATAAATCTGAGTATCTCAACCACTTATTTTCCATATTAAGCTTTTTTGTGCCTGCGCTTCCATTGGTGAAATCCATTTGGGTGTTTTTCTTACCAAAAGATCCTGATATCTAGACCAAACTTTTAAAAGTGCCTTCCTAATTACCGTATTTTTCGCTCCATAGGGCGCACCTAGTTTTTAGGGGGGGGGGGGGATAAAGGGGAAAAATATTTCCAGCAAAGAAGCCAAGACAGCCAGCGGGATCCATCCTGCTGGCTGTCTTGGCTTCCTCTTTAGCCACGCACAACCTCTCCAGCCAGGAGAGGCTGCGAGCAGCTTTGGCAGAAGCTGCCCGATAGCTGCCTGAAGCCCGGGGAGCACAGCGCTGTGCTCCCCGGGCTTCGGGCTGCATGCTGCTATCCGCAAGCCTTCAGAGCCCGGCGGGCACTCCCGCCACGCTCCAAAGGCTTGTGGATAGCTTCCTGAAGCCTGGAGAGTGAGAGGGATCGGTGCGCACCGACCCCTCTCGCTCTCCAGGCTTCAGCGAAAGCCTGCATTCGCTCCATAGGACGCACACACATTTCCCCTTCATTTTTGGAGGGGGAAAAGTGTGTCCTATAGAGTGAAAAATGCGGTATATGACTCTTAAAGCCACCATCGTTCTTCCCGGACACTGAGGTCCAGCTCCGAGGGCCTTCTGGCGGTTTCCTCACTGTGAGAGGCCAAATTACAGGGAACCAGGCAGAGGGCCTTCTCGGTAGTGGCGCCCGCCCTGTGGAACGCCCTCCCATCAGATGTCAAAGCGATAAACATCTACCTGACATTCAGAAGACATCTGAAGGCAGCCCTGTTCAGGGAAGTTTTTAATATGTGACATTTTAGTGTATCTTTCATCTTTGTTGGAAGCCGCCCAGAGTGGCTGGGGAAACCCAGCCAGATGGGCGGGGTACAAATAATAAATTATTATTATTATTATTATTATTATTATTATTATTATTATTATTACTACTACTACTACTATGGGCCTTTATTTTGTCATACCAAAGATATGCATGCCAGCCAAACCTATTGTCCAATCCTTCTAGGTCCAAAATGTCCTCATTTTCTAGATTGATCCAATCTTTAATCCAGCAGAAGGCCGCAGCCTCAAAATATATCTTTAAATCAGGTAGGGAAAAGCCTCCTCTTTCTTTTGAATCTGTAAGTAATTTATACTTAATTCTCGGGTTTTTCCCTTGCCAGATAAATTTGGACAGGGCCTTCTGCCATTCTTTAAAACATTTAACATTATCAATAATAGGTAAAGTTTGAAATAGAAACAACATTTTCGGCAATACATTCATCTTAACCACCGATATTCGTCCCATAAGTGAAAATTTTAAGTTTATCCAAATCTCTAAATCTCTTTTTATTTCATTCCATACTTTCTCATAATTATCTTTATACAAATTCAAATTCTTGGCTGTTAAATTCACACCCAAGTATTTAACCTTCTTCGTAAATGCTAGGCCTGTGTTTTCTATAAGGGTTTTTCTTTCATCTTTATCTAAGTTTTTATTGATTACTTTGGTTTTGCTCTTGTTTAATTTAAAACCAGCCAGTTGCCCGTACTCCTGTATCATCTCCAGTGCTTTTACTGCACTGGTCTCTCGATCCTATAAAGTTAGAACCAAATCATCAGCAAAGGCTTTTAGTTTATATTGTTTCGAACCTACTACAATGCCCTTGACTTTCTCTTCTTTTCTCAAACTGTTCAGCAAGACCTCCAGGACCACAATAAATAATAGAGGGTAAAGTGGGCACCCTTGCCTGGTTCCTTTTTCAATTTTAATTTCTTCCGGGACCACATTATTAATAATAATTTTAGCTTTTTGTTCAGAATAGATTGCTTTGATACTATTTAGAAATTGTTGACCAACCTCAATACTTTCCAAAATAATTTCCATAAAAAACCAAGAGATATTGTCAAAGGCTTTCTCCGCATCAATAAACATTAATAATGCTTTGGTGTTTCTTTTAGCCTCTAATCTTTCCAGAATATCCACTATATTTCTAATATTATCTTTCATATGTATTCCAGGCAGAAAACCTGCCTGGTCTTTATGTATATATTCTGATAAAAACTTTTTTCAGTCTATTAGCCAGGATATCTGCAAATATTTTATAGTCTACGTTCAGTAGTGAGATTGGTCTGTAATTCTTTACATCTGACCTATCTTGTTCAGATTTCAGTATCACAGTTATAAATGCCTCTTTCCAGGTTGAAGGTGCCCTCCCTCCTTTCAGTATCTCATTACAAACCTCTGCCAAAGGTTGAATTAACCAGTCTTTAAAAGTTTTATAGTATTTGGCAGATAATCCATCCGGTCCTGGGGCCTTGCCCATTTGCATCTGGTTTATTGCCATCTCAACCTCCTGCCTAGTAATCTTGTCATTGAGTAGTGGTTTTTTATCTGCGGGAATTATCTGCAATTCATTTGTCCTAAGAAATTGCTCGATTTTATCTGTATCCTCTTTACCTTTTTTATACAGCTGTTTAAAATATTTCTGAAAGCATTTTCTAATATCCCCAGGGTTTTCTACAGATTTTCCCTCCGAACAAGTCTGGGCAGTTTAAGGCCAGGACCAAACACCTAGACATCTGTTTCCAGAATATGTGCCAGAGTGTTCGGGCGGGATTAGTTCACTTGAAATACTGTCCCAGTGCCAGGAACCTCGCTGATGGTTTCACAAAACCACTGACCTTCCAGCGTCATGGGGAGTTCTGTGAAGGTCTGTGTTTGGAGTGAGTGGTTATGCTTACATTCCCCCAGATACAGGGCAAGAGGGGGTGTGAGGTTCGGTGGTTATAGGGTTAAACTCTATGTGTCCTGCATCTGGGGGGGAGCTTCCCACATCCAGGAGCTGAGTTCTTTGTCTGTGTGATAGTTTCACTTCTGACTGGAGAAGAGTCAGAGATGCACGCTATAGCGCCAGACTCTGACGGAATTGCTTGCATTATCTGTCCGATGTAAATAAAAGCTGTTTAGTTAGCAAGAAACAGCATATGGACTTTTGTCTTCAATCGCACATCAAGCACACGCTGTCGATCTGCTGCT
Organism: Podarcis muralis; assembly: GCF_964188315.1. Taxonomy (NCBI): domain Eukaryota; kingdom Metazoa; phylum Chordata; class Lepidosauria; order Squamata; family Lacertidae; genus Podarcis; species Podarcis muralis. The sequence goes on from NC_135674.1 coordinate 20,816,738, forward strand.
GACCCTGGGAATTCTGGCGCAGGGGAAACATGCCGGACCCGGGCACTTATTCAAGAGATAAATTACAATCAAGAAGAACAAATAATAACACTGGTTAATGGTAATAATAATAATAATAATAATAATAATAATAATAATAATAATAATAATAATTTTTTATTGTTATATTTTATATACCACCCTATACCCAGAAGTGTCAGGGCAGTTCACAGACAAATGAACTAATATTAATTCATTATTGAGAAATTGTATTTCTTATTTCTTATTATCATTTTTATATTTTATATTATTTATATTATATTCATATTTATAATATTTTTCTATGAAATTCTTATATTATCATATAAAAAGAATGATAAGAATAAATAATGGTAAAAAGTACTATTTCTCAATAACGAATACTGGTGATAAGTTACAATTCAGAAAAATTAAAAACACCAGTTGATGGTATTAAATGATGACTGGTAAAGAGCAACGACGATAATAAATAACGACTCTCCTTTTTCCACTCTCCTTTTTCCACTTAATTGAGAATTTTAATTTATATGATGCCTGGAGAACAAAAAATCCAAGTGCTAAAGACATAACCCACTACTCGGAGGCAAAAAAATCTGGGGGACGAATCAACGCAATATGGCTATCAAAAAAGTTGGTGCTGAGTTTAGAAAAAGCAGAGATACTGAATAGATCGATATCAGATCACAATCCAATATCGGTATATATTAAATTTCAAAAGCACACTAAGGGAAGGTGGAGAATGAACAAGGAGGTATGGAGAGATGATCAAAGGGTTAAAAGGGCTAAGGAAATATTGAAAGAATTTTATGAAATAAATGAAAATCAGGATACAGATAAAAAAATGATTTGGGAAGCGAGTAAATCCTATATGTGAGGTTATGTAATACAACAAATGGGGAGGATAAGGAGAAATAAAGATAATAATATTATGGAAATAAATAAACAAATAAGAGAGAAAGAAAAAGATTTAGTGAAAACCCAAAAAAATGAAGATATCCTCCAACAAATAAAGAACTTAGAAGCCCACCTATCGAATTTAATAAATAGAGAAGTTGAGAAAAAAATTACATGGACAAAACAAATATATTTTGAACAGGAAAATAAACCGGGTAGCATGCTGGCATGGTTTATTAAGGAAAGACAGGTAGAAAGAGTAATAAATAGAATTATTGATGAAGAAAAAGAAATTATTGACCCAAAACAAATCAAAGAAAGATTTATAAAATATTACAAAAATTTATATAAAGTAGAATTGAAAGAGGAAAAGAAAATCCAAAAATACCTATTAGAAAATAGATTACCAGATATAGAAGAAGAATATGCAATTTTAAATTCAAATATTGAACTTGAAGAGATTAAAAAAGTGATTAAAAATATGTAGGATGGGAAATCACCGGGACCAGATGGAATTTCAGTAACATATTATAAAAAATTAGAGGAAATAATAACACCTAAATTACAATTAATTATAAATGAAATTTTAGTCAAAGGAGAAATACCCAATTCGTGGCAAGAAGCATTGATAACCCTTATCCCAAAGCAAGGTACAGATCTGAGACTTATAAAAAACTACAGGCCAATATCTTTATTGAATATAGACTATAAAATATTTACTGGAGTTTTTGCAAATAGAATGAAAACTCTGCTAAAAAGGATAATTAAAAAAGATCAGGCAGGATTTTTGCCAGCCAGACAAATAAAGGACAACACTAGAATAATTATAGACTTAATAGAATATGCCGAAATGAATCCAAGTAAAGAAATTTCAATGCTTTCAGCAGACGCTGAAAAGGCATTTGACAGTGTCTCTTGGAAATTTATGTTTAAAACTTGCAAAAGTTTAAATTTAGGTAAAAGAATTATGAATGGAATTCAAGCAATTTACAAAAAACAAAGAGCCAAATTAATCCTAAACAACGAAATTACAGAAGAATTTGACATTGAGAGAGGGACACGACAGGGATGTCCTTTATCCCCGCTCCTATTTATAACAATATTAGAAACCCTATTAATAGCTCTGAGAAAGGACGAAGAAATAAAGGGCATATGTCTTGGTACACAGTGTTACAAAGTAAGAGCATTTGCAGACAATGTGATTATTACAACCGAAACACCAAAATAAAGTATAAAAAGGCATTAGAAAGAATGAAAGAATTTGGCGAAGTAGCAGGATTCAAATTGAACAAAGATAAATCGAAATTGATAACTAAAAATATAGGCGAGAAAGGGAAAAAGGAATTAGAGGAAACAACAGGACTAAAAATAGAAAAGAAAGTGAACTACTTAGGGATATGGATTACAAATAAAAATACAAATTTATTTAATGATAATTATATCAAAAAATGGAAAGAAATTAAAGGAAGTATGGATAAATGGGGGAAGAATATCTATGATTAAAATGATGATACTCCCCAAAATTCTATTTTTAATAGGAACTAAATATTTTATAAGCTGGCAAAGAGATCTTGCAAATTTTATATGGCAGGGGGAACAGGCAAGGATAAAATTAGAAGTAATGATGGGCCCAAAGGAAAGTGGAGGATTCGCAGTGCCAGATTTAAGAAAGTATTTTGAGGCAGCGTGTTGGTGTTGGATAAAAAAATGGATATTATTAAAAGATAATGAAGTCCTAACACTAGAGGGTTGGGACAAAATATACGGCTGGCATGGCTATTTATTTTATGACAAAAAAGAACAACATAAAAAATTTACAAATCACATAGTAAGTGTCAGGGAGAGGCAAACGGGAGAAGATGAAAGGACAGAAACCAGCAGTTATAGAGAGCCTAAAGAGATTATCAGCAGCTTGTCGTCTGACAGTCAGTCTGACGTAGAGGGGGAGGAGGATGAGCCTGGGACAAGTCATGCGGTACACAGAGGAAGTAAGGGGGGGGAGTTTTCGCAGACTTGCATGCTGGGTGCGGAAAAGGAGGAAGTAACATTAGAGGGAGCAACTACACACAAGGGGAAGGAGGCTAATGGAAACGCTGGAGATGTATGTTTGAACTTTGTCAAATAAATCAATTGTTTGGAACTGGCTGGGAGCCCAGAGTCTTATCTATGCCAGCTGGACAGCACTAAGCCTCTGACAATAAGAAAGGCTCTTTTGGATGTCTGGGAAAGAACAAAAGGAAAAATTATCGAGAAAACTCCCCAATGGGTTTCGCCAGTGGAGGCAACCACAACATTAAAGAGTAATGCAAAAGAGACTTGTGTTGCGTTCGCAAAGTAAAGGAAGGATTGAACTCTGATTAATAAGAATACACAGAGAGACTTGAACCAGCAAGACTCTGGGAAGGGTGCGTATAATCGTGTCTTTCTGTGCCTGTCCCATGTCCAGCCCCTGGCCCAGGCCGTTTTATTCACAAAAGAACTTTTTACAGAGTGTTCGAAAGAACCAATCAGATTTCTTCTGAGCATTTCAACAAAACCCACGTGGGGACAAAGTTAGATAAAAAGAAATTCTTTTAACTACAAAGACTACTACTCTGAGCATGCATACATAATCTGAGAGTAAATAAAAGAGGATTAGAGAAAACCCGGAGATCACAAACAGGAGTAAACAAGAGAGGATGGAAGGATGGCAAGGAGGTAGGCATCTTTATCACCTTCCTGTGAAACTATTTCCAGGCCCTAAGATTAATATAATAATAATAATAATAATAATAATAATAATAATAATAATAATAATAATAATAATAATAATAATAATAATAATTTATTATTTGTACCCCGCCCATCTGGCTGGGTTTCCCCAGCCACTCTGGGCGGCTTCCATAGAAACCAAAAACCCCACTAAAATATCATACATTAAAAACTTCCCTGAACAGGGCTGCCTTAAGATGTCTTCTGAATGTCAGGTAGTTGTTTATCGTTTTGACATCTGATGGGAGGGCATTCCACAGGGCAGGCGCCACTACCGAAAAGGCCCTCTGCCTGGTTCCCTGTAGCTTTGCTTCTCACAATGAGGGAACCGCCAGAAGGCCCTCGGCGCTGGACCTCAGTGTCCGGGCAGAACGATGGGGGTGGAGACGCTCCTTCAGGTATACTGGGCCGAGGCCATTTAGGGCTTTAAAGGTCAACACCAACACTTTGAATTGTGCTCGGAAACGTACTGGGAGCCAATGTAGGTCTTTCAAGACCGGTGTTATGTGGTCTCGGCGGCCGCCCCCAGTCACCAGTCTAGCTGCCGCATTCTGGATTAGCTGTAGTTTCCGAGTCACCTTCAAAGGTAGCCCCACGTAGAGCGCATTGCAGTAGTCCAAGCGGGAGATAACTAGAGCATGCACCACTCTGGCGAGACAGTCCGCGGGCAGGTAGGGTCTCAGCCTGCGTACCAGGTGGAGTTGGTAGACAGCTGCCCTGGATACAGAATTGACCTGCGCCTCCATGGACAGCTGTGAGTCCAAAATGACTCCCAGGCTACACACCTGGTCCTTCAGGGGCACAGTTACCCCATTCAGGACCAGGGAGTCCTCCACACCAGCCCGCCCCCTGTCCCCCAAAAACAGTACTTCTGTCTTGTCAGGATTCAACTTCAACCCATTAGCCGCCATCCATCCTCCAACCGCCTCCAGGCACTCACACAGGACCTTCACCGCCTTCACTGGCTCTGATTTGAAAGAGAGGTAGAGCTGGGTATCGTCTGCATATTGATGGACACCCAGTCCAAACCCCCTGATGATCTCTCCCAGCGGCTTCATATAGATGTTAAAAAGCATGGGGGAGAGGACGGAACCCTGAGGTACCCCACAAGTGAGGGCCCAAGGGTCTGAACACTCATCCCCCACCACCACTTTCTGAACACGGCCCAGGAGGAAGGAGCGGAACCACTGTATAACAGTGCCCCCAGCTCCCAACCCCTCTAGACGGTCCAGAAGGATGTTATGGTCGATTGTATCAAAGGCCGCTGAGAGATCCAGCAGAACTAGGAAACAGCTCTCACCTTTGTCCCTAGCTCGCCGGAGATCATCAACCAGTGCGACCAAGGCAGTTTCAGTCCCATGATGAGGCCTGAACCCCGATTGGAAGGGATCCAAATGGTCCGCATCCTCCAGGCGTGCCTGGAGTTGTTCAGCAACCACACGCTCAATCACCTTGCCCAAGAATGGAAGATTTGAGACTGGGCGATAGTTGGCCATACTGGCCGGGTCTAAAGATGGTTTTTTAAGAAGCGGTTTAATGACCGCCTCTTTCAGCGGATCTGGGAATGTTCCCTCACAGAGGGAAGCATTCACCACCCCGCAGAGCCCATCGCCCAGCCCTTCCCGGCTTGCTTTTATTAGCCAGGATGGGCAAGGATCAAAGAGACAGGTGGTTGGTTTCACGCGTCCAAGCAGCCTGTCCACATCCTCGGGGGTAACGGATTGAAATTGGTTCCATGCAACTTGACCAGACAGAGCTCCAGCACTCTCCCGCCCCAGCCCTGCTCCCATGGTGGTGTCTAGCTCCTTCCGAATATGAGTGATTTTATCTGCAAAAAACTTTGCAAAATCGTTGCAGGAGATCTTGGGGTCTTTACAAGGCCCCGATGTTAAAGGTGGTTCCGTTAAATTGCGGACCACCTGAAAGAGTCTCCTGCTACTATTTTCTGCAGATGCAATAGAGGCGGCGAAGAAAGTCTTCTTCGCCGTCGCTATCGCCACTTGGTAGGCTTGACGTTGAGCTCTAACCTGTGTCCGGTCAGATTCGGAGTGAGTTTTCTGCCACCGACGCTCTAGCCGTCTCAGCGATTGTTTCATCGCCCTCAGCTCCGAAGAAAACCACGGGGCTGTCCGGGCTCCATGCAATCGGAGAGGGCGCTTCGGAGCCAGACAGTCGATAGCCCTGGTTAACTCCACATTCCAGCGGGCCACCAGGGAATCAGCTGAAAGGCCATCAACATGGGATAAAGCATCCCCTACCACTCTCTGGAAACCATTTGGATCCATTAAGTGGCGGGGGCGGACCATCCGAATTGGTCCCACCTCCCTGCAGAGGGGAAGGGTCGCGGAGAAGTCCAGTTGCACCAGGAAGTGATCTGACCATGGCACTTCTTTAGTTTCACTTTTACTTAGTGTCAGATCACCCACGTCACTAGAGGTGAATACCAGATCTAAGGCATGTCCATGACTATGAGTTGGGCCCAACTTATTCAGGGACAGCCCCATGGAGGCCATGCTTTCCACGAAGTCCCGAGCGGTCCCTTGTAAGGTCGTGTCGGCATGGATGTTAAAATCCCCTAGGACAACCAAACTAGGTGTCTCCAGGAGAACATCCGCCACGACCTGAAGCAGCTCGGACAGGGAATCCTTGGTGCAGCGGGGAGGTCGGTACACCAAAAGGAATCCTGTACTGCCCCTATTGCCCAACTTCCAGAACATGCACTCAGAAAACTGGGAAACTACATCAAAGAAACATCTTTATGGCCCAGGATGCCTGCCTGGCGAAGCAACTGCTGTGTACGTGACATGTGAGGAAGAGAGGAATGGAACAGGGATGCAGGGGTGTAGATTGATCAAGAATCATATCTGTCAGAGCTGCCCTAGGTCCCAGCTCACAAAGGACCAACGCCAGTTCGTTGTTATATTAAACAGTCTTTATTGAAGCTCAGTTTCTTTTTCACAGCCGCGGCGCGCAACTCTACGTCTCAAACTCTAGACCGCCGAAGCTCCGTCTGAGTCTCCTCCCCCCAGACACCAGTTTAAGACTCTAGCCTTGCTCCACCTCTTCCTCTGCTCTCTTCTCCTCTGGGCCCGCCTGTCCGCTGGGGTCTCGCCTCTCCTAGACTCTTCTGACGCTGAGTCTCCTGAGTCCTCCCCCTCCCTCCAGCGGGCTTTAGAACCTGGTTCCCCATCCGGGTTTCCTGCTGTGCCGCGCGCCTGTACATTCGAACTTGGCGCGCGCGCCCAGCCGGCCACCTTCCTCCTGACCGTTACACTGCTCCTGTCACTGCTTCCCCCTTCGGGGAGGCTAGCTGCACCTGACTCTCCCTCCGTTCCCTCACTCTGCAATGGAGGCGTGGCCACCTCTGACTCATCCTCTCTCCCTGCTGGAGGAGAAGCTGGCCCTGATACATGTGACTCTTCCCCCTCACTACGTTCTGGTGGAGGAGCTGGTCCTGCTCTCCCGCTGCTGCTTTGGGAGTCCCCGCTGGCCCCTTGCTTCTGGTGTGTCCCCCCTGGGACCCCCCTTGCCCTGGCCATCGGCGCCCCCCTCTGGGAATCTTCTGATTCGCTGGAGAGACTCATGGAATCTCTCGGGCCGCTTTCATACTCCCCTATGCTGCCCTCAGATTCTTCCCCTTCGCTCTCCATCCCCTCTCTCCCGTGTCTCTGCTCCTGAGCCCCTGACAATATCAAAATAGTTTAAACCCAGTCAACGCAATGCTTTCATTGCTGACACAGATGGCTTACTCTATATCTGTTATAATTCCTCATAGCAATCCCACCTGATCACTACATCTCTGGATATTTGCACTCCTACAACTTGGCCAACGTATAGGGAAATATTAGAAGATGCAGATGGAAATATTAAATTAAAAAGTTGTGAACAATTACAAACAGTTGGAATAAATTGGTTCCAATATTAACAATTAAAAGCTACATATGAAAAAGACATAAAAAGGAGGATTTGAAAATAAAACTTCAAAATTAGAAAAGGAAATATTGAAAAGCGATCAAAAAATACTTGCAAAAATGTATAGATTAAACCACCTTAGAACAAGAGACGAAAGGGGAAAACATGTTAAAATGGGAGCACGATTTGGGATGTGAGATAGATCTGGAAAGATGGAAAACTTTTTGGGAGAAAAACATAAATTTTACTGCGTGTGTTATATTAAGGGAGAATTTCAGAAAAATTCACCACAGATGGTACCTAACCCCTGACAGATTGTCAAAAATAAATAAAAGGAACGACAAATGCTGGAAATGTAACAGAACAAAAGGTACGTTATACCACATGTGGTGGACTTGCTCAAAGATTAAAACCTTTTGGGACATGATCCACGACGAAATAAAAAAAATGATAAGGACATCAAACACAAAAAGGCAGAGGCATATCTATTAGGAATTCTAGATAAAGATATCCCAAAAGATAAAACTGATTTCTATACGCGACAACAGCGGCAAGAATTTTGATTGCTAGCTGTTTGAAAGAAGACAGCATCCCAACAAAAAGAGAATGGTTGGGGAAACTTTGCGAGTACCTGGAACTAGCAAAACTGACGGACATAATAAGGAGAAAATCCAAAACTGTGGTTATGAAGCAATGGGAGTTCTTAAATGATTATTTACAAAACCAGGGCTCGGCTACTAAAATCCGGTTGTGTTTAGAATAATCTTGTGCGTAATATAAAAAATACAAAGTGAGACATTAAGGAAATCCAAAGGGAAAATATGAAGAACAGAGGATCTGACGAACGGATTATTAAAAACACGTGAGGCAAACGGTGGAAGTCTTTTTTTAAAAAAAAACACCACCCACTTTATTTAAGGTAGATAAGGACAAGATGAAATTATACAATTGAATATAAATATAGATGGGAACGGCTATGTATAGTGAATACTTATCTACTTTTAAAAAATTTCACCTATGATCTTTTTCTTTTACTTCTTTATTTTTTCTTTGTTCTTTTTTCTGATATCTTTCATTTCACTCCTTTATTGTGAATAGCATTTTATAGAGGTATAAATAACTGTAAATATGAAAAGGGACAAAGTATTGTCTAATTTTTTTCCTTGGTTATATGTATTTTCTTTTTCTTTTGTATTTTCTTTTGTTGTAAATATGTATGTTTTCTAATTTGTACTTAATAAAAATTATTAATAATAAATAAATAAATAAATAAATAAATAAATAAAGAAGGATCAGCAAGAATCCTTTTTTTAAAAAAAATAGTTTAATGGTTATAGAGATGAAGAAAAGAAAATACAGGTAGTAAGAATAATGAACAAAGGTAAAAACATATAGCAGTTGGGGGAAAGGATGAGATGATAATAATGGTGACAACAACAACAACAACAACAACAACAACAACAACAACGAGAGACTTCCGGTGGTGCGCGTCTCCGGTGCGAGAAGGGATTCAGCCGGGTGCACGAACCCAGTCCAGCAAACAGGGGGAAAAGGGGGTGCTATAGGGCGAGAGCACCCCAGAAACACGTCCGGAGGGTGTCCGGAGGTACAGGGAGCCAGCAGAGACCAGACGCAATCCACTCCGTTGTCAGGTAACCTTTTTAAGGTGAGGAGAACAGCGGCGCGGGATAGCAGGTCCTGGGCAGCCATTTCCTCCCCTGAAAGCGGACAGCCCAACCCTCGTCGGAGATTAGCGCCCCGCTCCCAAAAATAAAACCCCGGGTACGAACTTAAAGGGAAGGATTAACAACTTCAAACTTTGAAAACTTTGAAAACCAAAAACCTGGGGAAAGAAAGAGTGAGCAACAAGGGGTTCTGCCGTTGCCAGGGATTGGTGAGCACGCAGAGAGACTGCAGGGCAGATTTGAGTGTACGGAGTTGCCGCCAGTGATTACTTCGTTTCCCTGAAGGATATCTATATTAAAATAACTGAACCTCGATAAAAAGAGGTGCCTAAACAGGGAACAGAACAAGAAGTTATTAAATTAAAACCATCTGTAAAGTGAAAGGGACGCCGGAATACGTCGCACACAGGGCGCCACGCCCAGTGGAGAACGGGAGAGAAACGCCAGCGACGCCATTAAGAGAACGGACTAAGATTAAATCGAAATTCCGGCAATACGGGTTAACCTGATCTGAGAGCTCAGCGGGTGCGTACCTGTCTGTTTCCAGGATTTATAGTGACGAGCAGGACGTCTCTGCCTCCTTTAAATTCTAAAGACTGTTAAGTGTTTGGGGAATAATTTGTCATTCTGCACCACCGGACTCTTTAACTTTGTGTGTGGTGAGGTTGTCTCCAGAACGAAACAGTGACTGAGAGAGCCACCTAGTGGACAGAGGGTCTACTGCGACTACTGTATTTGGAATTTTCCTATTACCAGTTTGATTTACTTCGCCTTCTTTTTCACACTTAAAGTTTGGTACCCTCGTGGACCCCCCTCTCCCTCCCTCCTTTGTCCTTTGCCCTCTGTCCCTCCCCTCAAGGCAGAGTGGAGTGGGGTCTTCCAGACGGTGAGACCCTGTATCCACTATTAGCGGAACAAACCCCCCCTGCTGCAACCTTCCTTACTTTCTTCTAAGAAATCATTGTGCTGACCCACGGCGTCGTAAGTGTGGGTATAAAACGCTCAAAACCTTCGACCTCTGATTTTGAGACTTCAGGATACTTACCTAAGACTGCAGGACGTTTATGGACACTCTCATGGAAGTAACAAGGGGTTAAGAAATAAGTTGGCTCAGACATAACTTAGAGACCTCTAAAAGCAAGCTGGCCTTAGCGCAACTGAAAGATTGCAAAAGAACTTGAAGGCCGGGATAAAATAAGGCAAACAGGAATATACTGAAGTGCTGCAATTGTATCGGTGACCATATTGACTGTTGTATCAAGTATCGCAGACTGTTTAAAATTAAGAATGTCAAACACTGGGAAAAGACCCGAAGGGGGAACACCAGTGGAAAGAAAAGGGTCAAAGCAAGAAGGAGATTTTAGAGCTGAGATATTGAGGATGTTTGCGGAGATAAAAGAGAGTGAGAAAAATGTAGAACGTAAATTAGAACAATTAGACCATAGAATTGGGGAGGTAGATAAGAAGCTAGATGAAACAGTTAATGAATTGAAGATCCAAATGAAAGAGGTGTTTAGGAGGACACAGGCAGTAGAGGAAGGTTTGAAAAAGACAAGAGTAGAAATAAAGGATGTAAGACGTGAGGAAGAAAGAATCAAAGCTGATATTCTAGACTTGAGTAAGAGCCAAGAGGATATGAAAGACTGGATTGCCCTAAATGAACTAAGACAGAGGGAGGCTAACCTTAGATTAAGAGGCATACCTGAAGATCAGAGAGAAAACATAAAAGAAAAACTAATAACAGAATTAGCCCTCTGGCTGGAGATACCAACAGAGGAGGTAGATAAGGCAATACAATCGGCCTTTAGGCTAAAAGCCAAGCCTCCAAGGAACAAAAAACTTATAGAAGATTGTTTAATTATATTTAAAAACAGGGAAATAAGGAATAGGATTCTCTATAAGAATAGAGAGAAAAGATTTAACGTTGGAGGAAACAACATAATTATTTTCAAAGATATACCAGTCAGGTTGCTAAAACGTAGGGACTCCTACAAAGAATTGGTACAGATACTTAGAAGAAACAATATTGAATTCAAGTGGGAGTTTCCGGAAGGTATCTCCTTCACATACAGGTGCAAGAGACAAAAAGTGACAAATTCAAGTGAAATAGAAAAATTTCTTAGGAAATACAAAGAACTAAGACCGCAAAAAGAGAGGGGCAGGGGAGAGGAGGTGGAATCTGGGGAAGCTTCGGGGGGGACGGGGAGTGGGGGGGGGAGGAGGGGGAGGAGGGAGGGACCGAGGAGGAAGTTCCAAAAGTTTGAAAGGTGACAACAGGCGCTACTCATTTTTTGTTTTTCTTTTTTCTTCTTTTTCACTGAAGTAAATTATAATGATGTTAAAGGTGTACAGTTGGAATGTTAATGGGATGAATGATAAGGGAAAAAGGAACCGAATTGAGCATATTTTGAAGAAGGAAAGTCTGGACGTCATTTGCCTCCAAGAGACACACATAGCGAGGAAACATAAAAGGATTTTGATCAACCAAAGATTAGGGAATGAATTCACATCCTCAGATCGGACTAAAAAAAGGGGGGTGGTCATTTATATAAATAAACAAATTGAAGCGAAACACCTTTTTAAGGATGAAGAAGGAAGGATTTTAGCAGTACAAATACAATGGCAGGGAGAAAAGATAATAATAGTGGGTATATATGCGCCCAATGAGAATAAGTCAGAATTCTATGGGAGGTTGGAAGCAAAATTATTGGAGTACGCTGACCAGAAAATTATACTATTAGGAGATATGAATGGAGTAGTGTCGTTAGAATCGGACAGATTGAGGGATTCAAAAGGCAAAGAAGGGAAGTTACCTAGAACCTTTTTCTCTCTGGTACAAAACTGTAGTCTAGTAGATATCTGGAGATTTAAACATCCCCTAGAAAAGCAATATACCTTCCATTCAGAACCAAATGATTCATCATCGAGACTAGATCAGATGTGGATTTCAAAAGAACTTGTCCCACGATCTGTACGGGTGGAGATCCAGGTTAGAACAATCTCAGATCATAATCCAATTAAAATGGAATTGAGAGGGCAGGAGAGTAGATTAAATAGATGGAGACTGAAGGAATACCTGCTGGATGACCAAGAAGTAGTAGAAAAAGCTCAAATTAGACTAAAAGAGTACTTCGAAGATAATTTAGGTAGCAATATAAAACCAAGGGTGGTATGGGACGCAGGCAAGGCGGTGATGCGGGGATTTTTCATCCAACAGAGTGCAATTAAAAATAAAAAAAGAGAAAAAGGGAAAAAAGAAATTATACAACAACTAGCAGAAAATGAACAGAAATTAACCCAAAATCCAAAAAATAAGAAAGTAAAAGAGAACATAAAAATTCTACAATCCCAATATACAATGCTGATAAACAGAGAGATAGAATGGAAAATCAAAAGATTGAGACAGAGAAATTTTGAATATGCTAACAAAACTGGGAAATTACTAGCTTGGCAACTGAAGAAAAGAAAGGAACAGAATATCATAAATAGGATAGTGGTGGAAGGAGAAGAGATAAATAAACCTAAAGAAATAAGAAGAGCCTTCTTGGATTTCTATGGAGACCTCTTTAGGAACACAGAAAAGAGTAAGACAAGAAAAATAGAGAGATATCTAACATCTAAGAACATCAATAAGATCCCCGCAGAGGATAAAGAAAAATTGAATGCCCCAATTAAGACGGAGGAAATAAAAGCAATCATATCAGACCTAAAAAATGGAAAAGCTCCAGGCCCAGATGGGTTCACCAGCAGATATTATAAAGAGATGGAATCGGTTTTGCTGAATCCACTACAGGAAGTAATGAACAAAATTCTAAAGGAAAGAGAAATACCAGAGTCGTGGAAGGAGGCACTGATCACATTAATCCCAAAGCAAGATTCAGATCTAGAACAAATTAAAAACTACAGGCCGATTTCCTTATTAAACGTAGACTACAAGATTTTTACGGGAGTCCTGGCAAGGAGACTCAAAGTCATTCTTGTAAAAAACATTCATAGAGACCAAGCTGGCTTCTTGCCGGACAGGCAGATTAAAGATAATATAAGAAATATTATAAACATCATAGAATATCTAACAGAAAGATGCGATAAACAAGGTATACTGTTATTTGTAGACGCTGAGAAAGCGTTTGATAACGTAAATTGGGAATTCCTGTTGAAGCACATGGACTACATGGAAGTAGGTACGGAATTTTTTAATGGGATAAAAGCTATTTATACGGAACAAAAAGCAAGACTGATAATAAATGGGGTGGAAACAGAAGAAATAACAGTTTCTAAAGGAACAAGACAGGGATGCCCACTGTCTCCACTGGTATTTATAATGATACTAGAGGTCCTGCTAAATTCTATCAGAGACAACAAAGAAATTAAAGGAATCAGGGTCGGCCAGCATGAACATAAAACTAAAGCTTTTGCAGACGATCTGGTTGTAACAATGGAAGACCCATTGGGCTCATTAAAAGAGGTACTCAGAGAATTTGAACAATTTGGGGAAGTTGCGGGCTTTAAGTTAAACAAAAGGAAAACAAAAATACTAGTTAAGAACATGCAGGTAGATAAGATCGAGGAATTACAGAAAGAAACAGGAATAGAAGTGACAAAGAAGGTGAAATATTTAGGGGTATGGGTAACGCCAAAAAACATAGATCTCTTCAAAAACAATTATGAACCAGTATGGAAAGGAGTTAAGAAAGATATAGAAGTGTGGGGCCGGCTCAAATTATCCTTTTGGGGAAGGATAGATACAATCAAAATGTCAGTGCTACCAAGAATCTTATTTCTCTTCCAAAACATCCCAATTATAAAAGGTACAAAGATATTTAGAACCTGGCATAGAGAGATCTCTAAATTTATCTGGCAGGGGAAGAAGCCGAGAGTTAAGTTTAAACTACTGACAGACACGAAAGAAAGGGGAGGCTTCGCCCTGCCCGACCTGAAACTCTACTATGAGGCATCGTGCCTATGCTGGGTCAGAACTTGGATAAAATTGGAAGACAGGGAAGTGTTAGACTTGGAGGGGCATGACAACCGCTTCGGATGGCATGCCTATCTATGGCATGGGCGAAAGAAGGGGCATAAGGGATTTGAAAATCATATATTTAGGGGTCCTCTGATGGAGGTATGGGAAAGATATAAGGATATGCTAGAACCTAAAACACCCCAATGGCTATCCCCATTAGAGGTTATGGCTGTCAAAAAGACTAATATGAGGGAGAAATGGGCAACTTATGAACATCTGTTAATGAAGGAGGAAGGGAAGTGGAAGATGAGGCCATATGATCAGGTCAAATCCCAAGTATATGATTGGCTACACTACCACCAGATAAACGACATGTTTAGAAAAGACGTCAAAGACAAAGGATATGCCGAAAAAAATTCCAGATTCCAAACTGAGATTCTGGGGGATAACATAAAAATCTTATCTAAAATGTACAAGCAATTACTGGACTGGAACTTAGTTGACGAGGAGGTCAAGGCGGTAATGACGCACTGGGCCAGAGATTTTGGCCGGAATATTTACTTTGAAGAGTGGGAAAAACTCTGGAAACGACATCTTAAATTTACAGCTTGTGTGTTACTTAAAGAGAATTTAATGAAAATGTTTTACCGTTGGTATTTGACCCCGGTCAAATTAGCTAAAATGTATGGATCCTGTAACAAATGTTGGAAATGCAAGGACAGGGAGGGGACTTTTTACCACATGTGGTGGGAATGCCAAAAGATCAAAGGGTTCTGGGAGAGTGTATATAATGAAATGAAGAAAATGCTAAGATACACTTTTGTTAAAAAACCCGAGGCGTTCCTACTAGGTCTGGTAGGAACAGAGATAAAGAAAAAGGATTACAAACTGTTTCAATACGCTACAACGGCAGCAAGGGTCCTGATAGCTAAAAATTGGAAACAAGAGAGTTTACCAACAATGGAGGAATGGAGATCCAAATTGTTAGAATATGTGGAGATGGACAGGATGACAGGCAAAATTAGATATATAAAAGATCAGAGGTTTATCAAAAGTTGGGAAAGTCTCACGAAATATCTGGAAAACTTAACGGATGAAGAGATAACACTGGTGGGTTATAAAGATGCTCTGTAAAAAGTAAGGGTAATGCCAAAGGAAAACAGATGAATGTGAACAACATGTGGCATTACAAACAAGGAAATGCGGATGTATTATATAATGTTACTCTGGAAAATTCGTGGAATGACAGAAGGAAGTCTTATCTTTTATTTTTTTGTGAACAATATGAATATTGACTCATTTGATTTATGTTCTGTATTCTGAAATTCAATAAAAATTATGCGGAAAAAAAAAAAAAAAACAACAACAACAACGATATTAGCAATTAATGGAGCCCCTGCCCCCTCTTTCCCAGGCACCTTCAACCTGCTGGCGAAATCCGCAGGTGCCGCAGAGGAAGTGTTGTGGACCCAGGCGGGCAGCCAGGGCGCTGCTTGGCGCCGTGCCTTGGCCACGATTCCTCAGCGCCTGCTGCCCAGCTTTCAGGTGAGGTCTTGTGTTTGAATCCAGCCTAGGATAAGAACAAACAAAATCATCATGAATAACAGCACCGGAAACTATTTTCTCTCTGTTCCAGGTGACCTTTGAGCTGCTCCGAGATGGCTTTGTGGGAACCGCGGCACTGGACGACGTAGCGCTGGGGTTCGGCGCCTGCACCACCCCCCTCCGCTGCAACTTTGAGGAGCCCGGTGCCTGCGGGGTTTCGGGAGGAGGGTGGGCGCAACGGCCGGGCAACGCCACCTTGGGGCAAGGCCTGCCCCAAGACTGTGTAAAGTGGTCCGGCAGACTTCCCTGCAGTACTATCTGCTTCAGGACTCAGCAGAGTGTGCACAGCACGGCCACTTGGTGTATAAGCTTGCAGAAGAGAGAGTCCACACGCTGTTGTTCTAAACTAACAGCTTTATTTACAGCAGAACAGTAAAATAACTGACAGACCATCTGAGACAGCAGGCATGGTGTCTCAGCAGAAAACAAAAGTAACTCACAGACAACAAAAGAGCTTTCCGGATGTGGAGAAAGCTCCTCCCCAGATGCAGGACACACTGAGCTGTTAACCCTGTAAGCTCTAAACCTCACAGAACGCACCCTGGGCATGCCAGAGGGTGACTGACGCCGGCGTCAGGCTGGATGACTGCCGGGAGTCCCAATATGCAAAGACATCCCAATCAGAACTTGTCTCTTCCCTCCCCAGGGCACAACAGGGTTGCCGACACCAGAGCCCTGGCAGCGGGGCAAGCAGAGCCCCTGCAGACAGGGATGTACCTACCACTGGGAGGCACCCACTGTGTCGGATTCTGGTACTACCTGAGCGCCGAGCTCCAGGTGCTCCTGTCCACCCCCCAGGGGGAGTGCGTGGTCTGGCGGGCAGCTGGCCACCAAGGTTGGGCCTGGCAGGAGGAGAGGCTTCTCATTGATAGCAGTGGCAAGTTCCAGGTAAGTCATCTCAGAAAGTTTGGCGCCTTTGGGACTGCCTGCCACTGGAGTTCCTATGATAATTAAACTTCCTTATATTAGTCCTATTAACACTTCCGGAGGCGGCGCGAAACGGCAATGGCGGTCCTCTTCGCGCAGTGAAGAGGAAGCTCCAAGGAAACGGGTCGTCCGCTACGGCAAAGCGGAGACCCATATCGGAAACCCACAGGCAGCGAAAGCCTGTGGTCGTGGGACTCGGCGGGCACCAGAAGCGCCCCCCGAAACGAAGAAGGGAACCGTAAGGGGTTCCGGAACGTGGACGGGCTGGCGCGGTGCTGTGAGTCGATCGCTATTCCTTTGGAGTGAAGCCGCATAGCTGCTGTCGGTGAGTGCTGACCTTTTTTCCTGGGAACATTCAATTTTAAAAGCAACAACCCGTGAGTAAAAAAGACAGAAGGAATTGGGGACTAAATTGATTTAAAAATCCGGTTAAAAGCGGGAGACGTAAACAGGAAGTCCGTCTTCCGCTTCTGCTTAAGAGCTAAAGCAAAGGACTTTGATGTCTGGAGCCTTTGAAGAGGCGTTAAAAGCAACTAATCCTTGCATCTAATGGAACTGTTCTTATCGAGACTAAGGATTTAATTTTTCTTCTGTTATTTTTTGTTGTGGACTGTGTTTTACCTCTCCCTTTGGAATTACAACTGAGAAACCCAGGGAATCGGACTGCCTGATTATTAGAACTGTCAGATTGCAGTTTTTGATACTTTGTTACTGGGATCTGTTATAACTGAGTGTTATTGGAACTGTTACATTGGGATATTGTTTCTGGCACCTTTTTGAGACATTGTTTTTCTACTAAGACCAACTCTGCTAACCATAGGAGAGCTGAAGGTTCTTTGGAAATTGGAGCCTTTTTGGACATTGTTTTGGAAGTTTTTTAAACTTTGGATTAACTGGAGTTAAAAATCATTTATTCAACAATTTTGCTTCTTCCCTCAAGACACATTTGAACTCCCCCTAGAGGACTTTGGATTTACAATTGTACGTGACTTTGCCCTTTTTTTTCCTCTACCCTCCTAATCTTGTTGTTTATTCTCTGGGCTTGTGGATTCCCATGGGACCATACATAATTTGACCTTGGCTAGCAGACAGATCTGGAATGAGCGGCACTGGGAGAACAAGAGTGGCTAAAGCGAAAGCTAAACAAACAACTTTGACTTTAACTTCTCAGCCGCGCAGATCATCTGTGCCTGCTGTTTTGGGGGCTGAAGAAGAAGGAATCGAGCAAACTTTGTTGGAAGGTATGGCTGCAGGAGGATCCAATTCAGTATTAGACAAAATCTTTGAAAAATTGGAAGCTTTGGACAAGAAAGCAGATGAACAATCGGCTAAGATTGACCAAAATACAGCCAGTGTTAACAAACTAACTGAACAAGTTGCTCTGAATGCACAATCAATTGGGAAATTATTTGAAGCCACTACAGAAAATCGTAAATTGGCTGAGGAAGCCAATCAAAAAGTTGAAGTATTAAAGCAGGAGGTAAAACCATTGCACAAGCAGATTGGTGAGCAGCAGGCCTATCTGTCTATGAGAGAACTTCGGAGCCGGGAAAATAACTTGAGATTGAGGTCAATTTTAGAACTTGAACAAGGGAACTTAATTGAGTACCTGACAAAAGAATTTTCCAAGTTCTGGACACTGGAAGAAGAAAAGGACTTTAAAATTGTGACTGCATTCAGACTTGGAAAAATAGCAAGGAAAGACAGGCCCAGAGACTGCTTGATTATTTTGAGATCTAAGGAGGAAAGAGATAAAATACTAGGCCTACATTACGAAAAGTCACTTCAAATTCAGGACAGAAGAGCAGAAATATTCAAAGATATCCCGAAACAACTTTTGGACCTCAGATCCACCTATACAGATTTAGTACGATTGCTGAGGAGCAACTCAATTGTTTTTAGGTGGGAATTTCCCCAAGGATTATCTTTTACATTCAGAGGGAAGAAGGTGAAAATTAAAACAGCCGAGGACAAAGAAATTTTTTTGAGTGCCTACGGAGAAGACCTCTCAAGTCCTAGGATTCCATGGGAGAATGGACTTTGTGAAAGGGCAAACGAAACTTTGCTGCAAGGCCTAAAAACTTTGTTGCATGATGCCAATCTTCCTGAGCAATATTGGACAGAGTCACTCTCTAATTTTGTTTACACGTATAATAGAAGACTGTCTTCACCTATTGGCTGTACTCCCTATGAGAAGATGTTTGGTAAGAACCCTTACATCAAGCACATGAGAATCTTTGGTTCTGACATGTGGGTCCACACCCCACAGAGCAGCAAGCTTGGAAAGTGTGGGGCACATGGTTTGTTCATGGGGTACGAAAAAGGTGCATACAGGGTATTCATGACTGAATCTAAGACCATACGGTTTACGAAGTGTTGAGTACAATCCCAAGTGGGGGGGAAATGTGGGAATTTTCCAGTCACTCAGAAGATGAGGATGATGAAGTAGCAGAGGAAGCTGAGGATGATGATCAGAGTTTGGATTCCAGCTCAGTGGGCAGCGCTGCTACTGATGTCAGTGACAGTGATGACACAGCAGACTACAAGAGCGCAAAAGCCTCAGTCAGACCATCTGATGCATCTGACACTGAACTGGAAGAACCACTGTTTACCATTGGCCACCATTCTCTTAAGAAAGAGATGAGTGCTGAAGACTTGCGTCTAGTATGCAGATCTGAAAGGGCCACAAAAGGCAAACCTCCAAAGAGATTTGCTGATGAGTTTGCTAAGACAGCAACTGCTGTTCTTAGTAGCTCAGAGAAGGTGTGGGAACCATCAAGCTTCCAAGAGGTGCAGGAGTTAACCTCTAAAGATGCTGTGCCTTGGCTTAATGCCATGAAGGCTGAAATTGATTCCTTGAATAGGAACCAAACCTGGGAGCTGGTGCCAATAGTCCCAGGAATGAGGCTGGTGGACAGCAAGTGGGTCTTTAAGGCCAAGACAGACCAGAATGGCAAGGTTGTCAGGCACAAAGCCAGATTGGTCGCCAGAGGTTTTTCTCAGGTACCAGGACAGGATTACCACGAGACCTACTCACCCACCGTCAAGTATGAGAGCACCGGGCTTATGCTCAAGACTGCTGCAGAGGAGAAGTTTCACGTTTCTCATCACGATGTAAATACAGCTTTTTTTGTATGGAATTTTGGGGGAGGAGCTGTACATGCTTCCACCTGATGGAGTGCAGGTAAAGAAGGGAATGGTCTGTAAGCTACAGAAATCCCTATATGGTCTCAAGCAGAGTGCCAGGTGTTGGAACACAAAACTAACAGAGACATTGCTTTCTCTAGGTTTTCACCAGGGCAAAGCTGATCCGTGTGTGTTTGTCAAAGAGGAGGGGCAAAGCAAACTGTATTGTTTATGCTTTTCTTTTCTTGAAGAATCAGGCTTTGTACCTATTGATAAAGCTGACTGGGTCCGGTACATTTCCACTGCTCCAGAAGTCCCAGACAGTAGCAGAGCAGCAGCACGTGCTTGATGTGTGAGTGAAGAGAGAGAGAGTCCACACGCTGTTTCTAAACTAAACAGTTTTATTTACATCAGACAGATAAAACAACAGACAATCCATCAGAGACAGCAGCCATCGTGCGTACATCTCTGCTTCTCTCCGCTGAGAAGTGACAGTAACTCACAGACAAAGAACTCAGCTCCCGGATGTAGGAAGCTCCTCCCCAGATGCAGGACACATAGAGGTTAACCCTATAAACACCAAACCTCTCAGTACCAAAGCACCGTAGCTCAGCTGAAGGAGCACTTTGACATGAAGGATCTTTGTGAGGTATCCAACTATCTTTCTCTGCAGGTAGAGAAAGACCAGGCAGGTAATTTTCTGGTACACCAAACACAGAAAATTGCTGGATGTATTAACCAGGCTGAATTTGGTTGATGCAAATCCTGTAGACGCACCAATGGTGACAGGTTACCAGGTAGATGGTTCTGCTGAAGCATTTTATGATACCACACTGTACAGATGCATTATAGGCAAACTGAATTTTATTGCTAGATGTTCAAGACCTGACATAGCTGTAAGCACTAATCTGCTTAGCAGACATGCCAACAATCCTACTGTTCAGGACTGGAAGGCTTTGAAGTGCATAGCTCACTATCTCAAGGGCACTTTGCACTACAGATTGAGGTTCACAAGTCAGAAGACTGGAGGTCTTGAGATTTTTGCAGATGCTAGTTTTGGAAGTGACACCACGGATGGCACAAGCTCTTCTGGAGTGTGCTACATGTACAACCACTGTCTGTTTGACTGGCTGTGCAAGAAGCAGACGACAGTAAGCCTAAGTTCCTGTGAAGCAGAACTCAATGCCCTGTCATTTTCACTCATGGATTGTGAATGGTTGATGCAACTGTTTAAGGACATCAGAGTCAAGGTGACATGTCCTATACAGGTGTATCAAGATAACAGATCCTGTTTGGCTTTGCTAGCTTCAGAGAGCTGCAAGGAAAAAACCAAATACTTGCAGATAAAGTTACATTGTGCAAGGGAATGTATCCAGAAAGGACTCATTCAGGTGTCCTACATGCCAGGAAATGAAATTCCTGCAGATCTGTTGTCTAAAGGTTTATGTACAGTAGTTGCAGTTGGGTTGAAATACTACGACACAGGTAACACGGAAAGGGGGAGGATGTTGGAATATTCCGTTCCACCTTAAGAACAGATGTGTGGATTGTTGCATGTCACATGTCTGTTTACAGTCCAGCACAGCTTGCTGGGAACTTCCGTTTGTGTATAGCTTTTGCTTTAGCTGTCATGATTTGGACACGATGGAGAGCAGACATGTTTCCTTTTGTCCTGATGTATGCTGAATAAAGGGACGCAGGTGGCGCTGTGGGTAAAAGCCTCAGCGCCTAGGGCTTGCCGATCGAAAGGTCGGCGGTTTGAATCCCCGTGGCGGGGTGCGCTCCCGTTGCTCGGTCCCAGCGCCTGCCAACCTAGCAGTTCGAAAGCACCCCCGGGTGCAAGTAGATAAATAGGGACCGCTTACTAGCGGGAAGGTAAACGGCGTTTCCGTGTGCGGCTCTGGCTCGCCAGAGCAGCTTTGTCACGCTGGCCACGTGACCCGGAAGTGTCTCCGGACAGTGCTGGCCCCCGGCCTCTTGAGTGAGATGGGCGCACAACCCTAGAGTCTGTCAAGACTGGCCCGTACGGGCAGGGGTACCTTTACCTTTATGCTGAATAAACTGCTTGTAAATATGCTCACACAGCCTCTCCTGCCACTTCTGTTTGCATGTTTACTCTGCTGAGTAGCGTGTCCCAGCTTCTGAAGCTCGTGTCAGGGAATGGGAGGCTGAGAAGGAGGTGAGGGGGAAGCAGAGAGAAACTTACAGAGAGCCTACGCCTTTAATCAGCAGCTACTCGTCCACGTCAGAGGAGAAAGAGAAAGAAACGTCAGGAGACAATGACACTGGGAGGGGGGAGCCAGTGCCGGGAACCAGCCACTCACGGAGCAGAGGAAAAAGGAGGGCGGGACTGAGGAAATGGGCTTGCTGGGCACAGCGTAAAAAGACGATTCAACTGACACCTAGAGATGGAGTGTGTCTTTTGAACTCTTGTAAATACTTTGAAGCTTTGCAATAAATCACTGTAACCGAGATGGCGGTTTGCCCGGAGTTTTATCTCAGCTAGCTTGTCAGCACAACCCTCACAGCTCGGGTCGCAGATTCATGCCGGTCCAAGGACTGGAGATCGCCTGGCACACTGGCTGGTGGGCTGGAGCCATCTGGGGGCTTGCCAATTGCCCCAGTTTCCTTGGTTGCATGCCAGCAATGACAAGATGGGGTAAGTCCACCACGAAGTCCAACGAAACCGTGTACCATGGACAAGGCAGGACTGGCAGTGGCTGAAACAGCCCAGTAGGTCTCCCGGTTGATCCCTTGGCCCTCTGGCAGGCATCGCAACCCCCATGTCGGCCTTCAAGCGGGGCCACCAGAATTCCCAGCTTAGCAGGTGGGTGGTCCGATATCTCCAGAACTGCCCAGCTGCCGGGGCGTCGTGAGCCACCTGGAGTACCTCGGCCCGCAACGGTCCCAATGGGATGTACAACCGACCTTGGTGCATCAGTAAACCCTGGTGCAGAACCAGTTCTGGATATCAAGGGCATGCTCCACTGGCCAATTCCCAAATACGTTCCTGAGCCCATGCGTCGATTCATTGCTGCTCCCGCACTTGATCCAGCAGTGACTCGGTCTCCTGAGTAGCCAGGAACGCTGCTGAAGGTACGATCATTGTCGGCGGTGCCTGCTGCACTGTCTCTGCAATGTCTTCCGGTTTCCGGGAAAGTGCGTCTGCCTTCTGGTTTGGGGAGCTAGGGATGTAGGAGATCCGGAAGTATAACTGGGAGAAGAACAGCGCCCACCGGATCTGCCGCTGGTTCAACTTACGGGTGGTCTGGAGGTACTCCAGGTTCCGGTGGTCGGTTCTTAATTCCACTGGGTGTCATGCACCTTCGAGGTGATGACGCCAAACCTCAAAAGCCAACTTAATGGCCAGCAGTTCCCACTCCCACACGGTGTAGTTGCGCTCCACCTGAAGGAGCTGGTGAGAGTAGAAGGCGCAGGGTAACAATGGCACATCAGAACTGTGCTGCTGGGACAAGACAGCGCCGAGAGCCGTACTGGAAGCGTCGGTCTCCACCACAAAAGGACGAGAGGGATCAGGATGCTGCAGGATTGGCGACTTCTAAAAGCAGGCCTTCAGCCCCTGAAACTCCACCTCGGCCTCTTTGTCCCAGGTGAAGGGCGTCTTTGGGTGCAGCAGTCAGGTCAGTGGAGTAGTGCGATGGGCATAACCTGTAATGAACGTCCGGTAGTAATTTGTGAACCCGAGGAACCGCTGCAGATCCTTGCGGTTCTGAGGGGCCACCCACTCTCGGGCAGCAGACACCTTCCCGGGGTCCATCTACACCCTGTCAGGGGAGAGCCAGTGTCGAGGAAGTCCACGACTGCTGGTGAAATTCACCCTTTATGAGCTTGGCGTATAGGTGGTGCTGCCATAAGTGCTGCAGCATGGACCAGACATGTCCCTTGTGGCAAGCTGGGTCATGAGAGTAGATCAGAATGTCGTCAAGGTACACCACCACATACTTGTCTAGTAAGTCCCGGAACATGTGGTTGATGTACCGCTGGAACATGGCGGGCGCGTTACAGAACCTGAACGGCATGACCAAATATTCGAACTGCCCATATCAGATCACGAATGCCGTCTTCCACTCGTCCCCGGCGCAAATCCGGATCAGGTTATAGGCCCCCCAGAGGTCCAGCTTGGTAAACATCCTTGCCCCCTGCACCCGTTCCAGCAACTCCGTAATGAGGGGCAAGGGATGGTAATCTTATTCAGGGCCCGGTAATCGTGAGAGAGACGAAGCTCCATGCACTTCTTCTTGACAAAGAGTACTGGCACAGTGAAGTAGAAGGCCAAATGAACCCACACTCCAGGTTCTTATTGAGGAAGACCTGCAGGGCTTCACGCTCTGGTTCTGTCAGGGAGTACAGGTGACTTACTGGCAGAGGTACCCCGGGCTGCAGGTCTATACCACAATCGAAAGGCCTATGGGGTGGAAGCCAGTCTGCCCCTTTTTCTTCGAAAACGTCCCGGTAATCCTGGTAGACGGCAGGAAGAGCCGAGGTAGGCCCCTCCATGGGGACGGTGTTGCGTTCGCAAAGTAAAGGAAGGACTGGACCCTGATTAAAAACAAGACACAAGGCTTTGACCAGCAAGGCTCTCAGAGAAAGTGCGTTCACCACACCCCGCACCAAGCCATTTTATTAGCAAAAGAATCTTTTACACAGTGCTCGTAAGAACCAATCATATTTCCTCTGAGCATTTCATCAAACCCCACGTGGGGGAAAAGTTACACTACAACACTAATTAGCATGCATATATTTTGGGGTAAATAACTTGAGAACTACAAAGGGGTGGTAAATAAGTTGAGAACTACAAAGGGGTGGTAAATAAATTGAGAATTACAAAGGGGTGCATCTGGCAACCCCAGAGGTGAGAAATAAACATGATAAGGATGGCCAGAAAGACCAGATCACTACCACCTTCATGTGAGATCTGTTTCCTGGCTCCAAGATTAACATTTTAAGATTATATATAAGAAACTACATCAAAGAAACTTGCCCACTATCTTTATGGCCCAGGATGCCTGCCTGGCGAAGCAACTGCTGTGTATGTGACATGTGAGGAAGAGAGGAATGGAACGGGGATGCAGGGGTGTAGATTGATCAAGAATCATATCAAAATAGTTTAAACCCAGTCAACGCAATGCTTTCATTGCTGACACAGATGGCTTACTCTATATTTGTTATAATTCCTCATAGCAATCCCACCTGATCACTACAGACGGCTGCCAGCACTTTATGCCGAACATGAAGACACGGGTCCAGGAAGTACAGCATCCGGCTAATCCAGTCGATCTGCAGATTGTGCAGTACCAGCCAGTCCATTCCCAGCACTAGAGGAAACCGGGGCGTCGTGGCAATGTCAAAAGTTTGTGTCTCGCGGTGCTGCTGGAGGCACAGGACCAAGGGCTGAGTCTCCTGGGTCACGGTGCCTGAGTACAACAGCCGGCCATCGGTCGCCTCCACCTGGACAGGGTCTGATTTATGCTGGAGTAGCACCTGGTGTTGGCCAGCAAAGGTGGAGTCCATGTATGAGTGGGTAGCTACCGAGTCCACCAGGGCATGAGTGAGGATTCATGGCAGCCCGGGGGGTAAATACGAACTGGTACCATGAGATGGCATAGTTCAACCGGTGTAGGCCCACTAGGCAGTGCTTGGGTTCCCCAGTAGCTTGGGCCTTCAGCTACTGGGGTCGTCGGTTTCCCTGCAGCGAGCGCTTTTCAGGACAGACCCGAGCGTAGTGCCCGCTCCCACTGCAGTAGAGGCACAAGTTCCCCTCCCGACAACAAGCCTTTTCTGTGGGAGAGAGGCACAGCCACGCTGCCCCAAGCTGCATCAGCTCCTCTATCGACTTAGCCGCCACCGTGGACTCACAGGGGATGGCTGGAGCTGGGAGCATGGAGTGCCTATGGTCACGGGCCTGGCGACGATCCTCCAGACAGTCGACTACCTGCAGGCTCCATTGGATGAGGGCGTCCAGAGTGGCTGGGCGATCTAACGTGGCCAATTGGTCTAGTATCTCATCCGAGAGCCCCTCGAGAAACTGGTCCCGGAGCGCGGAGTCGTTCCAGGTCAGGTCCTGAGCCAACAGCTGAAACTCCGTGGCATAGGTGGTCACTGTGGACTTGCCCTGTCTCAACCGCCGGATTGCCCAAATGGCTTGACTCTCCTGAGGGTTGGCAAACACCGCTTCCAGGTGATTGCAGAACCCGGTATAGTCTGTCAACAGGGGCG
This sequence comes from Podarcis muralis, assembly GCF_964188315.1. Taxonomy (NCBI): domain Eukaryota; kingdom Metazoa; phylum Chordata; class Lepidosauria; order Squamata; family Lacertidae; genus Podarcis; species Podarcis muralis. The sequence continues at coordinate 20,842,853 of NC_135674.1, forward strand.
AATCTTGCTGGAGCAGCGGCAGCGCCCATCTGGCCGCCCGGTCCTTCAGCAGGCTGATCAGAAAATGTACCTTGGTGCGGTAGTCGGGGAAGTTCTGGGCATATTCCTGGATGTACAGCTTGGCCTGGGCGAGAAACATGGGGAAGTTTGCTGGGGTTCCATCAAATTTCTCCGGCAGAGCCACCGGGTACTTGCCAGTAGCTGGAGCGCTGGGACCAGGGGCCGGCAAGGAGTGCAGGTTGGCAGGTGCAAACTGTGCTGGGCCCGGGGCTAACCCGAGAAACGCGGTCCAGGACCGGTCCAGAATCCAAAGGTTCCCCTAGGAGTCAGTCCGACAGGACCAAGGCAGGACACGAGGCAGGAAACCAGGAAAGGACAGGTACAGGATCTCAGGCACGATCTGGCATACAGCAGTGTTGCTCTCACAACCTGGGGTGGGGTCTGACAGCCTTTTATCTTTGTCGGGGTAATGGCAGGTCCTGATCCCCCAGCAACTCACCTCCCTGTTTCGCCCAGAGACGAGCACTCCTCCTGCAAGTACTCAGGTCTCTCCTTCTCTCAGACCTTAGTCTCTGCAGCTTGGGAGACGTTGGTGGGTTACTAGACCCAGGGGCCGCCTCAGCCTCCCCTGACCCAACCAGTAGTGGAGCAGCTGTAAGTGATGGCCCAGCTGAAGGCAACGAGGTAATCCCCGCATCTGGAGCCAGGGTAGGCTCAGGCCCCTGTCTCAGCCCAGCTGGTGTTTGTTGCAGGGGAACCTGTGCAGACTGGGACTCTTCAGGATCAGGCCCCAGATGATAGTTCAGATGATGCCTGAGGCAAAGGATGCAGACTGAGACTCCTCTGGTTCCAAGCCCGAGTCCCAGGCCATCACAATGATAACAATAATGAGAGAAAGATGGAGAGAGGGAGAGAGGGAGAGGGAGAGGGAGAGGGAGAGGGAGAGGGAGAGGGAGGGAGAGAGAGAGAGAGAGAGAGAGAGAGAGAGAGAGAGAGAGAGAGAGAGAGAGAGAGAGAGAGAGAGAGAAAGAAAGAAAGAAAGAAAGAAAGAAAGAAAGAAAGAAAGAAAGAAAGAAAGAAAGAAAGAAAGAAAGAAAGAAAGAAAGAAAGAAAGAAAGAAAGAAAGAAAGAAAGAAAGAAAGAAAGAAAGAAAGAAAGAAAGAAAGAAAGAAAGAAAGAAAGAAAGAAAGAAAGAAAGAGAGAGAGAGAGATGGAGTAATGGAGAGATTGAAAGAGGGAGAGAAAGAGAGAGGGAGACAGATGGTGATGTAGAGAGAGATTGAAAGAGATTGAAAGAGAGAAAAATAGAAAGGAGACATGGAGAGATAGAGGGATTAAAAGAGATAAAAAAGTGGGATCAAAACAGAGAGATGAAAAGAGCAAGAATGAGAGAGAGGAGAGCCTCCCCTGGTTTCTTTACCGTTTCCCACTGGACCCGGGTTCAAATCCTGATGCCTGTTTTCGGCAGATGACGCCAGGTGAGATCAAGCTTGTCGATGGCATTGAGTCAGCGCTGAACAAGATCCCGCAGCCATAATACCAGCAGCTCTTTGTGGAAACCGTCTGGGTGTTGACCCTGTTGGCTGAGGTCAACTTTGCTGGCACTGGGAGGCTCATCGGCGTCAACAACATCATCAAGATGGCGGACGAAGCATTCTGCCAGGAGCAGGTGAGGGTGGAAATCCTTGGGTGGGGCAGTCGATCAATCGCCCATGCCCTGCAGCACCGTCCCCAGGGAAACGGAGCAGCGTTGCTTATGAAATTGGTTTTAGAAGTGGGATCACGGCGCTGAATGCTGACATCTCACCCGTATTTTTGGCCAATTAACTTTATTGATTTTCTGCACCTGTTTGGGATGATTTATTGATTGATCACCCAGCCCCACAGCACAGTTCCCGGAAAAATGGAGCAGCGTTGCTTATGAAATTGGTTTTAGAAGTGGCATCACGGCGCTGAATGCTGACATCTCACCCGTATTTTTGGCCAATTAACTTTATTGATTATCTGCACCTGTTTGGGGTGATTTATTGATTGATCACCCAGCCCCACAGCACAGTTCCCGGAAAAACGGAGCAGCTATGCTGGTGACATTGGTGTTAGCAGTGGGATCACGGCACCGATTTCTGCTCTTTGGCCTTGACTCTTGTCTCCTCTTTCCTTTTCCACCCCAAATGCAGAAAGTCCTGGGTGCGGATGATGCCATGCTGGAGGGGACCCCACCACGGGCATGTGCATGTTGTTCTACGACAGCACCCCCAGCGGGCGCTTCAGCACCATGACTTACCTGTCCAAAGCAGCCATCACCTACCTGCAGGAGTTCCTCCCCGAAGCCGGCTGCAGCATGCAGTAGCCAAGAATGAAGGAATATCTCAATAGTCTTTCTATCCTACCTTTGCCTTGCAAATTATGCAAATTATATGCAAATTAGGTTTCCCGATACAATTGAAGGGAGATTTTTCTTTTGGGAGGGAAGATTTTTCAAGGCTGTGTGGTGTTGGAAGGCTAGAAATTATGAAAAGTATGGTTTTAATTATTGAATTTAAAAATCATTTAATCATTTCAATGATAAACATAAAAATAATTTAATCATTTTGATTGTTAAATTTAAAAATTATGTAATCATTTCTATAATTTTTAAATTTAAAGATTAATTAATAATTTCAATAAATGCATGGTGTCAGGGCTGCCTCAGGTCCCAGCTCACAAGAGACCAACGCCAAGTCCAGTTTATATACAAAGATGTTTATTGCAGTACATTGTTCGCTCCACAGCCGAGGCGCGCAGCCCCACGTCTGTTACGCTTAGACCGCTGAAGTCCCCTCTGAGTCAGTCCCTCCTCTGCACCAGTTTAAGAGGGCTGTGCTGCTCCACCTCTTCCTTTCTTTCCTTTTCCGCAGGGTCTTCCTGCCCCCTGGGGTTTCGCCCCTCCTGGATTCCCCTGACGCGGAATCCCCAGACAGCTCTTCCCCCCTCCTGCGTGCTTTGGGACCTAGCTCCTCCCCCGGGCTCCCTGTACTTCCGCGCGCCTCCACATTTGAACTTGGCGTGCGTTCGCAGCCTCTAACTTTCCTCTTGACAGTTACACTACTCCCTGCACTACTCCCCCCCCCCCTTCCGGGAGGATGTCTTGCTCCGATCTCCCCTCCCTCTCTGCTTTCGGACTTGCTCCTCCTGTCACTGTGGAATCTCCACCCCCTTCACTGCGCTCTGGCGTGGAAGCCGGTCCCGACTCCCAGCTCCCACTCTGGGTTCCCCTGCTGGTCCCCTGCTCCTGACGGGTCTCCCCTGTGACTCCCCTCGACCTGACCACAGGCGCCCCCCTCTGGGAATCCTCCGAATCACTTGAAAGGCTCATGGAATCCCTCAACTCATTGTCATCCTCTTCCTTGCTGTCTCGGGATTCCTCCCCCTCGCTCTCCGTCTCCTCCCCCACCTGTGCCTCTGTCCCTGAACCCCTGACATCCACCCCCCCTCAAAGCCCCCCCTTCCCCCCTCCCGCCCCTCGGGCGCAGGTTCTGGGAGCTGCGTCGTTGCGGGGGTAGATGCTGGACACGGGTCGTCTACGTCGATCTCCTCTGCTTCCAGTTCCGTGTATGTGTGCTCGAACTCGGGTTCGTCCCCCAACCTGTCCGTGTCCTCCTCCCCCCCTTGTTACTTCGAGCGGTGCTGATTGCCAAGGCCCCTTCATCCACCTCCTGCGCCAGTCCTCTTCTGGTTGATCGTCCCACCAGTAAGAGGGGTCCGTGTCCACCCCCGAGCACGATCCCCTTGGAGGGCTCGATTCTGGTGTCGTCTCCTCTGCGGAGGAGAACCCCCGGAAAGTGCTGGCTGAAAGTGTGGGCGTAAAAAGCCAGTCGTCGAAATACTCGGCTGGCATGGGCCTGTGTGGGAAAAGGGCATGGAACTCGTCTTTGAGAAGAGGTTCCTCCAGAGTGTAGTCCGGCACCCAACTGTTGGCGCTGGCCGGGGTACCTTCTCTGGCGAGGAGATATTCTACTCCCTCCTCCCCCATCTCGAGTCCAGAATCTCTGTGACCTCGTTGAGTGGCGTGGCCCTCGGCGACTTCCCTCCCCTTGGTGACTCTCTGCGTGGGTCTGGTGCCGTCCCTGACTCCTGAAATCTGTGTGGGGCCTTGTAGGGTGTGAGCACCGACCTATGAAAGACCGGGTGCATTCTGGAACCTTCTGGGAGGGTCAATCGAAAAGCTATGGGATTGATCCTGGCCTCAACTTGGTACGGCCCTAGCTGCCTGTGTCCTAGCTTCTTCTTGGCTAACGACTTGGCCGGCACCGCTTGGGCTGCTAACCATACCCAGTCCCCCACCTGGATGTCTTCCCCTGCCCTCCTGTGTTTGTCCGCCTGCACTTTATAGGCTTGTTTAGCTAGCTCCAAGTGCCGCCGAAGCTCCTCGTGAACCTCCTGCAGTTCTGCTGCTAAATGGTCAGCTCCCTGCGGCTCCCCCTCCCCCGTCGTGACCAAGCCAGGGAAAGTTCTGGGATGTCGCCCATTGTTGACGAAGAACGGTGTCACCCCCGTTGACGCGTGCTTCGTGTTGTTGTAGGCATACTCGGCCATCGGCAAGTAGTCCACCCAAGCTGCAGGTCGTTGATTGGCGTAACATCGCAGGTACTGCTGCATGATGGCGTTGACCCTCTCCGCTTGGCCGTTGGTCTGTGGATGTCTTGCCGACGCTAAGTTGATCTTGACGTTCAGGATACCTAGGAGCTTCTGCCAGAAACTGGAAATGAACTGGCGCCCCCGGTCGGACAGGATGGACCGTGGCAAGCCATGCACCCTGAATACGTGGTCTATGAACAGTTTGGCGGTCTGTTCCGCTGTCGCCACCTTCGCGCAAGGAATGAAGTGCGCCATCTTGGTGAAGAGGTCTACAACCACAAGTACCGCTGTCTTGCCTCGGGAGCTGGGCAGATCAGTAACAAAGTCCAGCGCCACCCGCTCCCACGGCTGTAGTGGCGTCTCCAGCGGTTCCAGTAGTCCCGCTGGCTTCTTGTGCACTGGCTTGGACCTCTGACAGGTGTCACACCTGGCGACGTAGTCCGCGACCTCTCCTCGCATTTGGGGCCACCAAAAGTCCCTGGCTACCAAGTCCGCTGTCTTCTCCTTGCCGAAATGACCCGCGCTGGGTGCGTCGTGCAACTGCTGCAGAACCTTCGCGCGGAGATCGTCCCCCGGCACGTAGAGGGCACCTTTGCGAGTTAGCAGACCATCGCGTATCTGGAACTCGTCGTCCCTCGCTGTACCTCTGCGCAGCTCTTCCATCTTGGATTGTGCAAACTGCTCCGTTTGCAGCGCGCGACGCACCGCGTCCAGGTCGACGACTGCTGAAGCGCACACCCACGCCTGCGGTGCGAAAATGTGCTTGGCTGCATAACTTCCGGAGGCGGCGCGAAACGGTGATGGCGGTCCTCTTCGATCTCTGAAGAGGGGCTCCGCAGGAAAGGGTCGTTTCGCCACGGCACAGCGACGACCCATTAAGAAAAACCACGGGTAGAGTGAGCCCGTGGCCGTGGGACTCGGCGGGCACCTGGAGCGACCCCGAAATCGTAGAAGGGACCCCGTAAGGGGCTCCGGAGCGAAGGAGGGGTAGCGGTGCTGTGAGTTCATCGCTCTTTCTGCGGAAGCGAAGCCGCGCGGCTGTCACAGATGAGCGCCGACCTTTCTTCCTTTAAAGATCGGGTCGGGACAACAAACCCGTGAGTAAAGACATTAAATTCAGAGAACAAATTGCTCTTAAATTGGCTGAAACCGGGAGACGATAAAAAGGAAGTCCGCCTTCCGGTACTGCTTACAAGATCAAAGCAAAAGATCTGCCAAGCGTAAAGCAGCGGAAAAGGGAAGTTTTAAAGAGAGCCTTTCATGCACTCTCAGAAGTGATTGTAGAAAAGCAAAGACAGACTACTTGTGAGTAAATCTTTAAGAGGAAATCTGGAGAGACCCCCCTCGGTTAAGGACTATTGAAAGTTAATCTCCAAATTGCTGGGCTGCCGGAGGGGAAACTGTTTTAACTGCGGAACTGTTACTAAACTTTTATCAGATGAAAGTGTTACTTTTGATCTTAAACAAGTTGGAGTTGATACAAGTGGCACGCACCTTTCTGAAACTTTGTTAAAAGTTAAAAGTACTCTGCAGGATTTTTCTTTACTATTCTTTCTGGGACTATTGTGTGTTTAAATATAACAGGGACTTTAATGGCGGAAAAGTTGTCTTCTTCTCTCTGACTTTTGGTGGTACTCCCCCTAGAGGACTTTGGGATTATAAAGGCCTGGGAACAGCTTTGCATGTTTACTCTCTCTTACTGGATTGTTTTGGAACTGAATCTGTCTTTCCCATGGGACAATAAAAATTTGACCTTGAACATTGACTGATGAGTGGTACAGGAAAGACAAGAGCAGCTAAAGCCAAGGAAGCCAAAGAGAAGGAAAAAGAGAAGGAAAAAAAGCAGACACAGCTTTTACAAACAACTCTGACTCAGGGACGCAGATCTTCGGTCCCAGCAGTGCTGGGCCTACAAAAGGCAGAAGTCGAAAAGCCTAAAAATCCTGCAGAGGAAGATATGGCAGCAGGAGGATCTGAGGGAGTTTTGAAACAAATTTTGGAGCAATTGGCAGCCCTAAATCAAAAGGTTGATAACCAATCACTAAAAATAGACCAAGCTACATCCTCAATCCAGAAATTGACTGATCAGGTTTCCCAGCACACACAAGCAATTGAAAAATTGCAAGGAGCTACAGCTGAAAATCGTAATTTAGCTGGGGAAGCTATTCAAATTGCAACGGCAGCAAAAAAAGAGGTTGAGGAGGTTAAAGGTGAAGTCAGGCCTTTGCATAAACAAATTGGTGAACAGCAAGCCTATCTCTCTTTGGTGGAATTGAAAAATCGGGAGAAGAACCTCAGATTAAGAGCTATTCCAGAAATTGAACAAGAAGATTTGATCGGATTTTTGACATCAGAAATTTCAAAATTCTGGAATATAAAGGAAGAAAGCGATTTTAAAATAACTTCAGCTTTTCGACTGGGAAGATTGGTAAGGAAGGACAGATCCAGAGATTGCCTGATAATTTTGAGATCAAGGGAAGAGAGAGACAAAATATTAGGCCTACACTTTGCAAACGCACTGGAGATACAGGATAAAAGGGTGCAAATTTACAGAGATATACCAAAACAGTTACTGGACCTGAGAACCACCTATTCAGAACTGGCAAGATTGCTGAGACTTAACACAATTCGCTATAGGTGGGAGTTTCCACAAGGACTATCTTTTACTTACAAGCAGAAGAAGGTAAAAATAAGAACACCAGAGGACTTACAAAAGTTCCTGCATGACCACGGAGAAGATCTCCAAAAAGAAGCAGCAGCACATTGGCCTCTACCACAATCTGGGACACCGTCTGGAGGCGGACCAGGCCCTACACCCTCGGAACCAGAGGACAAAGAAGAAACACCACTCTAGGTGCAACAAAATAGTACAGGATGTCCCTGCAGCTACTTAGTTGGAATATAAATGGCGGAAACTCCCCAGAAAAAAGAAGGAAAATATTTCACATATTGAAGAAAGAACAATTGGACATTATTTGCTTACAAGAAACCCATGTGACCAGGCTCCACAGGAAAGTTCTAGTCAATAAAAGACTAGGCCAAGAATTTATTTCATCTGACAAGGTCAAGAAAAGAGGTGTGGTGATATATGCCAAGGAGAGCCTGGCACCAAAATTTGTATTCAAAGATGAGCAAGGAAGAATTTTGGCGATTGAAATTCAGACACAAGGAGAAAAAATTTTGATATTGGGAATATATGCGCCAAATGACGGGAAATCAGAATTTTTTAAGAAGCTGCATGAGACTATGCTGGACTATTTGGACTATAACAACATCATAATGATGGGAGACATGAATGGAGTGGTGTCTACACATATGGATAAGTCTCAAAATCAAAATCTAACATCAGATGGAAGACTGCCTAAAACCTTTTTTGAACTGATTGACAACTTGGATCTGATTGACATATGGAGGACAAAGAACCCCCTAGGTAAAGAAGGAACTTTTTTCTCTGAGGCCCACCTGTCCTGGACACGGATCGACCAAATTTGGACGTCTAGAGGGCTGGCACCTAAGACCAGAAAGGTGGAAATCTGCCCAAAAACATGCTCCGACCACAACGCCTTGAAACTAGAATTCAGACTTACTCAAACCGGTTCCTTCAGATGGAGGATGAATGACACTCTTTTAAGAGATCAAGAGATCGTCAAAAAGGCCCAAAAAACGTTAAAGGACTACTTCGAGATAAATTTGAACACTACAGTAGAAAAAAGAACGATCTGGGACGCTAGTAAAGCGGTCATGAGAGGGTTTCTTATACAGCAAAATTCAATCAAGAAAAAGCTCTGGAATGGAAAGAAGGAGAAAATATTGGAGAAGATACATCAGGGAGAGAAAAAATTGAGAACCAACCCAAAGTCAAAGGAGGTGCTGAGAGAAATCAAATTCCATCAAGCACAATATTCTAAATTAATAAATCAAGAAATTGAATGGAAAATTAAACAGATGAAGCAAAGATCGTTTGAATCAGCAAATAAATGTGGAAAGCTGCTAGCTTGGCAGCTGAAAAAAAGGCAAAAGTTAAATACAGTTACAAATCTAGAGATTGAAGGAAGAATGATTCAGAAACCAGAGGAAATTAGGAAGTGCTTCCACAGATATTTTAAAGAACTGTATGCACAGGGGCCTCAGAAAGAATTTGAGATAGAACAATTTCTAAAATCAAATGGATTATCTAAAATAACTCAAGATAAAAGATCAATCTTGAACTCTAAAATAACTTCACAGGAAATCGAAGGTGCCATTCAGAGTATGCAACTAGGCAAATCTCCAGGCCCGGATGGGCTTACCTCCAAATACTATAAGGCTTTGAAGGACTACTTGATACAACCTTTGATGGAGGTATGCAACCAGATTATGGATGGGAAGAGGGCACCAGAAACGTGGAAAGAAGCTTTCATCACATTGATACCTAAGTCAGAATCCGAAAAGACGCAGCTTAGGAACTACCGTCCCATCTCACTCCTGAATGTGGATTACAAAATATTTGCAGACATTTTGGCAAGCAGACTTAAAAGGGTTTTGAATGAAGTAATTCATAAGGACCAAGCAGGCTTTCTCCCTGGTAGACATTTATATGAAAACACCAGAAACATCATTGACATTTTGGAACTTTTGCAAACCAATAGGAACACAAGGGCGGTGTTAATCTTTATTGATGCGGAGAAAGCTTTTGACAACATATCTTGGATGTTTATGAAGAAAAACTTGGAAGGGATGGGAGTGGGACGGGGGTTTGAAAATGGAATAGATGCTATTTATTCAGAACAGAAAGCTAAATTAATAGTGAACAATGTGGTGACGGAGGAATTTAAAATTGAAAAAGGGACACGACAAGGGTGCCCTCTATCCCCTCTTTTATTTATTTCAGTCCTGGAGGTGCTACTGAACATGATTAGGGAGGACCGGTTGGTACAAGGGATAGAGGTCGGAGTGAAACAATACAAATTGAAAGCTTTTGCAGATGACTTAGTTTTGACACTACAGGAGCCAGAACCCAGTACAAAAAGAGTTTTAGAACTTATAGCAGAGTTTGGTCGGGTGGCGGGATTTAAGTTAAACAAACAAAAAACAAAGGTTTTGACCAAAAATTTGACATCTACAGAAACAGAGGGGTTTCAGAGAGAAACAGAACTAAATGTGGTTAAGAAAGTGAAATACCTAGGGATTCACTTGTCTTCCAAAAACTTGAATTTATTTAAAGATAACTATGAAAAATGTTGGTTGGAAATCAAAAAGGATTTAGAAATTTGGTCAAGATTGAAACTTTCCTTGTTGGGTAGAATCGCAGCTATAAAAATGAATGTATTGCCGAAAATGTTATTTTTGTTCCAGACCCTACAGATCGTGGACAGAGTGGAATGTTTTGGAAAATGGCAGAAGGATATATCTAAGTTTGTCTGGCAGGGCAAAAAGCCTCGAATAAAGTTTAAAATATTAACTGACTCGAAAGAAAGAGGAGGGTTTGCCCTGCCGGACTTGAGGTTATACTATGAAGCTGCAGCCTTCTGCTGGCTGAAGGATTGGCTGTTGTTGGAAAACACTGATGTCCTAGATCTGGAAGGTTTTGATAATGCATTTGGTTGGCATGCATATTTGTGGTATGACAAGGTTAAAGTTCATAAACTGTTCAAAAACCATATTGTCAGAAAAGCAATCTTTGCAGTCTGGATGAAATATAAAGACTTACTAGAGAGTAAAACCCCGAGGTGGTTATCACCGATGGAGGCCAAGGCCAGAAAAAGGCCCAATATGGAGGCTCATTGGCCAAAGTATTGGGAAATAATTGAAAAAATTGGAGACAATTGGAAGCTGCAGAGCCAGGATAAATTAAAAAATAAGGTGCGAGACTGGTTACACTATGCTCAAATTCAAGAGGTTTTTAAAATGGATAAAAAAGTTGGGTTCCAAGTGGAAAAATCGAATTTGGAGACAGAACTGCTAGAACCAAAAACTAAGATATTATCAAGAATGTATAACTTGCTGCTTAAATGGAATACACAGGATGAGACAGTTAAATCTGCCATGATAAAATGGGCACAGGATGTTGGACATAACATTATGTTTGAAGACTGGGAAAGGTTATGGAACACCGGAATAAAATTCACGGCATGTACTGCCCTGAAAGAAAATATTATGAAAATGATATACCGGTGGTACATGACCCCAGTCAAGCTAGCTAAGATATATCACCTGTCTGATAATAAATGTTGGAAATGTAAGGAGGCAGAAGGTACCTTTTTTCATCTCTGGTGGACCTGTCCAAAAGTGAAGGCTTTCTGGGAAATGATTTATAATGAATTGAAAAAGGTATTTAGGTATACCTTTCCTAAGAAACCAGAGGCCTTCCTGCTGGGCATGGTGGACCAGAAAGTGTTAAAGAAAGACAGAACGTTGTTTATGTATGCTACTACAGCAGCAAGAATTCTTATTGCAAAGAACTGGAAGACACAAGATTTACCCACGTTGGAAGAATGGCAGACGCAGTTGATGGACTACATGGAATTAGCTGAAATGACCGGCAGAATCCGAGATTTGGATGAAGAATCGGTGGAGGCGGACTGGAAAAAATTTAAAGACTATTTGCAAAAATATTATAAGTTATATGAATCCTAAGATAGTGCATGTTATTGGAAATGTTATGCTTTAGCAAATATGATTAAGTAAATAGCAAAAAAAGTGATAAAAGAGAAAAGAAGACAAAGTGAACCAACTATATTATGTTTATTTTAAAGGTATTAAATTTGAGATATAATTTATTGAATAACGGTTACATAATAATTGAAAGTGGTAACAAGGTTTGAAACAAGGTAACAAATTGCTGATATGGTTATTGCAAAGAATGCAGATCTGGAAGGTGTGGGGAAGTACAATGTTTTTTTTTCTGTAAAAAAAATCAAAAAACTGTTTCTTGTATTTGATTTATTCTGTATGGTTTGGAATGTACAAAATTATGAAAAGAAACGCAATAAAAAATATTATATAAAAAAAAAAGAAAATGTGCTTGGCTGCCACTGTTGCCGCTTCCTCGAGATATTGCGGTTTCCTGGAGAGTGCATCTGCTATGACATTGGAGTCCCCCGGGATGTACTCTATTCGGAAGTCGAAATCCGCGAAGAACTCCGCCCAGCGTATGTGCCTCTGGCTCTGGAGCTTCGCCGTGCGCCAATACTCTAAGTTCTTGTGGTCCGTGCAGACCTGCACGGTGTGCTTGGCTCCTATGAGGAAGTGCCGCCACGCTTTGAAAGCCGCGTGAATGGCCAACAACTCCCTGTCCCAGATGGTGTAGTTCTGTTCCGACTTGCTGAGCTTCCGGGAGTAGAAAGCACAGGGCCTCCAGTTCCCTTGCGGATCTTCCTGCAAAAGGACGGCCCCCACCGCTCTGTCTGATGCGTCAGTCTCGACCCGCATGGGCCTGCCGGGATTCACGTGTGTCAGGGTTGCTTCAAGATCCTAGCTCACAGAGGATCACGCTAGCCAACGGTCATTAAGTAAAAGTCTTTATTGAGTTACAGTTTCCATTCTCAAGCTGCTGCGTGCAACCCTACGTCTAGTAGCTAGATCGGCGAAGCTCCGTCTGAATCTCCGCCCCTCGTACACCAACTTAATATCCTAGCCCTGCTCCACCTTTTCCGCCTGACTGTTCTTCTCTGGGTCCCTCTGCCCCCCTGGGTCTCTTCCTTCCGGGATTCTTCGGACGCTGACCCCCCGGACTCTCCTGTCTCCTTGCGCCGGGCTTTAGGACCCGGCTCTCTTTCCGGGCTGCCTACTGCGCCTCCTTCCTGTGCATTTGAACTTGGCGCGCGCGCCCAACCTTCCACCTTCCGTCTAACCGTTTCTTCGCTCCCAGATGGAGGTGTGGCCACCCCTGACTCGTGCCCTCCCTCCTGCTGTGAGCTGCCAGCGCTTGCCCCCTGGCTCCTTTCCTCTTCCCTGCTCTCTGGCGGTGACGCTGGACCCGATCTCCAACTGCTCTCCTCTGATTCCCCTCTGGCTCTATCTCCCTGGGGTGCCCCCCTAAACTCCCCCCTTGCCTTGGCCACTGGTGCTCCTTTCTGTGAATCCTCCGACTCACTGGAGAGACTCGGAGATCTCGGGTCGTCGTCATCGCTCATCCTTTCTTCTGCCTCCTCCCCTTCGCTCTCTGTTTCCTCCCTTGCCCTTGCCTCTGCTCCTGAACCCCTGACATCCATCCCCCCCTCGAAGCCCCCCACTCCCCCTTCCCCTCCTTCCGGTGCTGGAGCTGGGTGCTGCTGCGTCAAGGAGACGAATGTCGGGTACCGTTCGGTTCCCGTAGCGGGCCTCCCTCCGAAGTCTTCCGGTTCTTCCTCCCTTCTCTCGTTGACGACGGTCACCTCTGCTTCCATCTCTGTGCCGCCGTGCTCGAAACCTGGATCGTCCCCGAAAATGTCCATGTCCGTCTCTCCCTCGCTTCCTCCAGGCGGCGTTGCTCGGCCTGGACCTTCTTGCCACTTCCTGCGCCACTGTTCCTCTGGTTTGTCGTCCCACCAATACGAGGGTTCTGAGGCAGATCCCGAGGGCGACCCCTCCGGGGAACGGACGTCTCGTATCGGGTCCTCGTCAGAGTCGAACCCCCGGAACGTGCTGCCCGAAAGCGTGGGTGTGAAAAGCCAGTCGTCAAAAAAGTCTGCTGGCATCGGTCTATGTGGGAAGAGGGCATGAAACTCGTCTTTGAGCAGAGGTTCGTCCAAGGCGTAGTCCGGCACCCAACTGTTCGCACTGGCCGGGGTGCCCTCCCTGGCGAGAAAGTATTCTACCCCTTCTTCCCCCCATCTGGAATCCAAAATCTCTGTGACTTCGTTGATGCGCTCCTTCTGTGCCACTCCTGCGTGCCCTGTTCTGTCTCTGGCCGGACTCTGCGCCGTTCCGGGTTCCTGAAACCTGTGCGGTGCCTTGTAGGGAGTGAGCACCGATCTGTGGAATACCGGATGCATTCTGGAACCCTCCGGAAGCGCCAGCCTGAAGGCCACCGGGTTGACCTGCTCTTCGACTTGATAGGGCCCCAGTTGCTTATGCCCTAGTTTCTTCTTGGCCAACGACCTGGCCGGCACTGCGTGGGCTGCTAACCAGACCCAGTCCCCCACGTGTAGCTCTTCGCCAACCCTTCTGCGTTTGTCCGCTTGTACCTTGTATGCGTGCTTGGCCAGCTCCAGGTGGCGCCTCAGCTGATCGTGGACTTCCTGCAGTTCCGACGCGAACGCATCTGCCGTCTGCGGCTCCCCTTCCCCCAGCCTTTCCAGTCCCGGGAAGGTTCTGGGGTGCCTCCCGTTGTTGGCGAAGAACGGTGTGACCCCCGTGGACACGTGCTTCGTGTTGTTGTAAGCGAACTCGGCGAGCGGCAGGTAATCCACCCACGTCGCAGGCTGTTGATTTGCATAGCACCTCAAGTACTGCTGCATGATGGCATTGACCCGTTCTGCTTGCCCGTTGGTTTGCGGGTGTCTCGCCGACGCCAGGTTGATCTTGACGTTCAGGAAGCCCATCAGCCGCTGCCAGAAATTTGAGATGAACTGCCGCCCCCGGTCGGACAGAATAGACCGTGGCAGACCGTGAACCTTGAACACGTGGTCTATGAACAGTTTGGCGGTTTGTTCCGCCGTGGCCACCTTCGCACACGGAATGAAATGTGCCATCTTGGAGAACAAGTCCACCACCACCAGCACTGCCGTCTTGCCCCTCGAGCTGGGCAGATCCGTGACAAAGTCCAGGGCCACCCTCTCCCAAGGTTCGGCCGGAGTTTGCAGCGGTTCCAACAGTCCGGCCGGCGGTCTAAGCACTGGCTTCGCCCTCTGGCAGGTGTCACACCTCGCCACGTAGTCCGCGACCTCCCTTCTCATTCCAGGCCACCAGAAATCCCTGGCTACTAGTTCCACCGTCTTCTCCTTGCCGAAGTGCCCTGCAGTGGGCGCGTCGTGCAGCTGCTGCAGCACCTTGGCGCGAAGTTCGTCTCCCGGCACGTAGATGGCCCCTTTACGGATGAGCAATCCATCTCTTAGCTGGAAACCGTCGGCCGCTGCTTTGCCCCTTTGCACCTCTGAGATCTTTGCTTGCGCGAAGGAGTCCCCTTGCAACGCTCGTCGCACCGCCTCCAGATCCACGGTTGCCGCGGCGCACGCCCACACTGTTGGTGCGAAGATGTGCATGGCGGCCGCTGGCGTTGCTTCCTCCAGATACTGTGGCTTGCGGGAGAGAGCGTCCGCCATGATGTTGGTGTCCCCCGGGACATACTCTATTCGGAAGTCGAAGTTCGCAAAGAACTCAGCCCAACGTATCTGCCTCTGGTTCAGGAACTGTGCCGTGCGCCAGTGCTCTAGGTTCTTGTGGTCCGTGCAAACCTGCACCGTGTGCTTGGCGCCGATCAGAAAGTGCCTCCACGCCTTGAACGCTGCATGAATGGCCAGCAACTCCCTGTCCCATATGGTGTAGTTCTGCTCGGACTTGCTGAGCTTCCTGGAGTAAAACGCTCCCGGTCGCCACACCCCCTGCGGGTCTTTCTGCAGCAGGACCGCCCCCACGGCTCTGTCCGAGGCGTCAGTCTCCACCCTCATCGGCTTGCTGGGGTTGACATGAAGCAGCTGCTCTTCCGACGCGAAGAGACGCTTGAGTGCCTGAAAGGACTGTTCCGCCTGCTCTGTCCAAATGAACTTCTTTTTCTTGGAGCTAAGCGTGTCAGTGATGGCCGCCGTCTGCATAGCGAAGCCCTTGATAAACTTGCGATAGAAGTTCGCAAAGCCGACAAACCGTTGGACCTCCTTCCGGTTGCGCGGGCTCTTCCAATCCAACACCGCTCGAACCTTGGCGCTGTCCATGGCGAGCCCCTTGTCAGACAGCTTGTAGCCCAGAAAATCCACCTCCGTCACGTCAAATTGGCACTTCTCCAGCTTGGCGTAGAGCCTATGGTGCTTCAGCCTGTTCAGTACTTCCTTGACGTGTTTGTCATGCTCCTGTTGCGACTCCGAAAAGATCAGGATGTCATCTAAGAAACAGACGCACGTCTTGTAGAGAAGTCCCGCCAACACGTGATGCATGAATGCTTGAAAAACGTGGGAGCCATTTTGCAATCCAAAAGGCATAACTCTATATTCGTAGGTCCCCAGTGGCGTGAACATGGCTGTTTTCCACTCGTCTCCCTCCCGCATGCGAATGAGGTTGTACGCACCTCGCAGATCCAATTTGGTGAACACTCTGCCCTTCCGCACCTTTGCGAGGAGGTCGTCAATTCGGGGCATGGGGAAGTCCGACGGCTTAGTCACACTGTTCAAGATCCTGTAATCCACTACGAGCCTCTTTTGGGGCGTATCCCGCTTCTTAACGAAGAACACCGGGCTGCCTCCCACCGCCTTGGACTCTCGGATGAAACCGCGCTCCAAATTATGATCTATGAACTCCTTGAGTTCTTGCAGCTCGTCCTCTGACATGGAATACAGTCTCCCCTTAGGCAGCGCCGCCCCTGGCAGCAGGTCAATCTTGCAGTCATATGGCCTGTGAGGGGGTAGCCTGTCTGCCTCCTTCTCGCAGAAAACTTCCAAAAATTCTGCGTACTTGTGGGGAATCGCTTGCAGCGTGCCTAGCAGTAGCTGTGACTCCTCTTCCTCTCCTTCCTGCCTGGGCACGATGCAGTGTTCAGCACAAAAGGAAGAGCCGAAGGTCAGCTGCCTCTGGTACCAAGCCAGCGTTGGGCTGTGTTTGTCCAGCCAACTCATGCCCAACACAATGGGCGTGTCCGACAATTGAGTGACGTTGAAGCTGATGACTTCTTGGTGATTCCCAAGTCGCATCACCATCGGTGGCGTCTGCTGCACCACTTGCCCTCCTAGCAGCTCCCTGCCATCCACCGTGACCACCTGCAGGGGCAGTGTGGCCGGCAGCAACTGTATAGCATGCTGGTTGACGAAGTCCTGCCCCATAAAGTCCGCATTGCTGCCTGAGTCAATGGTGATTGGCACGTCCATGGTGATGCCATTGGGCATCTGGAGCGACGCGGTGAGCCTCACCACTGGTTTGGGCGGGAGGGGGTTCACGGGCTGTAAAATCTCTGGGGACTGCATCATTAATACGTCTGGCTGGGCCCCAGTGCCTCTTCCTCCAGCCAGACAGCGTCGTTTCCCTGCTGTGGTTCTCTTTGCTGCGTTGCTGCAGTCGCCATTGCTGAGGCTGCAGTGAGCTTGTGGAGCCTCTGGGGACACTCTTTCGCCATATGCCCTGGCTCCTCACAGACGTAACACTTCCTGTTCCCTCTAGGAGGCTTCGCTTTCACTGCTGCTGGTGCTAGGGCTCTGGTTGCTGACTGAGCCCTGGCACCTCCAACCTCCATCGGTTCAGCTCCTCCCCCTGGCGGAGGCGTGGATTGCGTACGTGCTGCTTCTCTGGGAAAGAAGGAGGAGCCCCTGGCTGGTTCGCGCCCTCCACGCCCTTCGTCCCTGCTCCACGGACGTCCTTCCAGCCGTACCCCCACTGCCAGCGCCCTCTGCACGACCTCCTGGGTGGTCCGGGGTCTCTCCCCCCTCGCAATCTCATCTTTTACAGAGCTGTTTAGTCCCTCCCAGAAAAGGTCTCTTACAGGGGTCGCATCTCTGTCCCATTCTAGGGCACTGGCCAAGGCGAAAAAGCGGGCATGGTACTGCCGTACGCTGGCCCTTCCCTGCTTCAGTCCATGAATCTGTTGCCGAGCAAGATCCACGTCAATGCTTGATAAAAAACACGCATCCATCGCTTTAATAAAGGCATTCGCATTTTGGAGCGCCGGATCGTTATCCCTCCATAAATTGCGCAGCCATGCTCTGGCATCCCCATGCAAATAAGACATGATGAACCCCACTTTCTCTTGCTCATCTCTAAAATCTTTACTCAGCAGTTGCAGTGCACACAGTACGTCTGCTTTAAAATTGGGATACTGTTGCAGGTTCCCATCGAAGTGAGAGACCAGACCGCCTGTGCGTCTCCCCAACCCAATCCCCTCTGGTTTGGGTGTCTGTTGCCCTTGCTTCGTAAGCACTTCCAACCTGACCTGGAGATCCCTGTAGGCGGCAGCTGCGTCCTCCTCTCTCTTCCTGGATGCGAGAGCCTCGGCATTCAGCTGTGACACTGCTTCTCTGAGTTCCGCTATCTGCTGTTCAGCCGTCATGTCGGCTGCCGTTCGTGAGCTCACTAGTAGGCACCTGCTTCTCTCCTCTCCTCGAGGCTGTAGATGCCCACAATACGTGAGACGGAGCTTACTGTCAGGGTTGCTTCAAGATCCTAGCTCACAGAGGATCACGCTAGCCAACGGTCATTAAGTAAAAGTCTTTATTGAGTTACAGTTTCCATTCTCAAGCTGCTGCGTGCAACCCTACGTCTAGTAGCTAGATCGGCGAAGCTCCGTCTGAATCTCCGCCCCTCGTACACCAACTTAATATCCTAGCCCTGCTCCACCTTTTCCGCCTGACTGTTCTTCTCTGGGTCCCTCTGCCCCCCTGGGTCTCTTCCTTCCGGGATTCTTCGGACGCTGACCCCCCGGACTCTCCTGTCTCCTTGCGCCGGGCTTTAGGACCCGGCTCTCTTTCCGGGCTGCCTACTGCGCCTCCTTCCTGTGCATTTGAACTTGGCGCGCGCGCCCAACCTTCCACCTTCCGTCTAACCGTTTCTTCGCTCCCAGATGGAGGTGTGGCCACCCCTGACTCGTGCCCTCCCTCCTGCTGTGAGCTGCCAGCGCTTGCCCCCTGGCTCCTTTCCTCTTCCCTGCTCTCTGGCGGTGACGCTGGACCCGATCTCCAACTGCTCTCCTCTGATTCCCCTCTGGCTCTATCTCCCTGGGGTGCCCCCCTAAACTCCCCCCTTGCCTTGGCCACTGGTGCTCCTTTCTGTGAATCCTCCGACTCACTGGAGAGACTCGGAGATCTCGGGTCGTCGTCATCGCTCATCCTTTCTTCTGCCTCCTCCCCTTCGCTCTCTGTTTCCTCCCTTGCCCTTGCCTCTGCTCCTGAACCCCTGACAACGTGCAACAGCTGTTCCTCGGATGCAAAGAGGCTCTTAAGTCTCCGAAAGGACTGCTCCGCCTGGTCCGTCCAGGTGAACTTCTTCCTTTTGGAACTGAGAGTGTCCGTGATTGCTGCTGTCTCCTTCGCGAAACCCCTGATGAATTTGCGGTAAAAGTTGGCGAAACCGACGAACCTCTGTACCTCCTTCCGATTGCGCGGGCTCTTCCAGTCCAACACCGCGCGGACTTTGGCGCTGTCCATGGCTAGTCCCTTGTCGGATAGCCTGTAGCCCAGGAAATCCACCTCCGTTACGTCGAACTGGCACTTCTCCAGTTTGGCGTAGAGTCTGTGTTCCCGCAGTCTCTGCAGGACCTCCTTTACGTCCCTCTCGTGAGCTTCCGGCGATTCCGAGAAGATCAGGATGTCGTCGAGGAAGCACACGCACTTCTTGTAGAGGAGTCCCGCTAGCACGTGGTGCATAAATGCTTGGAAACAGTGGGATCCATTTTGGAGACCAAAAGGCATAACTCTGTATTCATAAGTGCCCAACGGCGTGAACATGGCCGTCTTCCACTCATCGCCCTCACGCATGCGTATGAGATTGTACGCTCCGCGTAGATCCAACTTGGTGAAGATCTTCCCCTTCCTCACCGTCGCTAGGAGGTCGTCAATCTTGGGCATGGGAAAAGCCTTGGGCTTTGTCATCGAGTTTATGGCCCGATAGTCCACAATGAGTCTCTTTTGGGGCGTGTCCTTTTTCTTCACAAAAAACACAGGACTGCCCCCCACTGCTTTGGATTCCCGGATGAATCCCCGCTTCAAATTGTGCTCTATGAACTCCCTGAGTTCTTGCATCTCATCCTCAGACATGGAATACAGCTTTGCAGTCGGCAGCGTCGCCCCGGTAAAAGGTCAATCGCACAGTCGTAGGGCCGGTGTGGTGGCAACTGATCAGCTTCCTTTTCGCAGAAGACCTCCAAAAACCCCTTGTACTTGTGGGGCACTGCCTGCACCATGCCGAGGTGTAGCTGCCGCCCTTCTTCCTGGCCCTCCTCCTCCTGGCTTGTCTGGATGCAATGTTGTGCGCAGTAAGATGAGCCAAAGGTGAGCTGCCGCTGGTACCACGCTAATGCTGGACTGTGTCTATCCAGCCAGCTCATGCCCAACACTATAGGCGTGTCTGAGAGGCGGGTGACGTTGAAGCTAATTACCTCGCGATGATTCCCAATCTGCATCACCATGGGTGGCGTCTGTTGTACAACTTGCCCGCCCAGCAACTTCCTGCCATCGACCGTGACGACGTTCGGGGCAGTGTGGCTGGTAGAAGCGCTATGCGATGCTGCTTGCTGAACTGCACCCCCACAAAGTCCGCGTTGCTGCCGGAGTCGATTGTAATGGGGACTTCCAGGGTGGTTCCATTAGGCAGCTGGAGCGTTGCAGTGAGCTGCACCACCGGCTTGGGTGGTAAGGGGTCTGTGTGCTGCAAAATCGCTGGGGACTGCTTTACTGACTCGCCTGGCTGAGCCCCAGCATTTCTGCTTCCAGCCAGGCACTGCCGTTTCCCTGCAACTGCTCTCCGGGAAACACCTCTTCTGTTACTGTTGCTAAAGCTGCAGTGTGCTTCTGGTGCCTCTGGGGACACTCTTTGGCCATGTGCTGCAAGCTGTCACAGATGTAACACTTCCTGCTCCCTCTAGGAGGCTTCGCCTTGACTGCACCGGACGCTGGGGCTCCGGCCGCTGCTTGAGCCTTAGCACCACCAAGCTCCATCGGTTCCTCCCCCTGCCTCAGCAGAGGCGAGGGATGCGCACGGCCCAGATCCCTGGGAATAAAAGGAGGCGTTTTCGCTGGTGTGCACACCTGGTGACCCTCTACACTGTGCCAAGGACGTTCTTCGTGGCGCAGTCCAATCGAGAGTGCCCTCTGCACGACGTCTGCTAGGGTCTGAGGTCTTTCTCCCCTGGCCAACTCATCCTTTATGGAGGCATGGAGCCCCTCCCAAAATAAATCTCTTACTACTAGGGAGTCCTTCTGCCAGCCCAATACATTCAGCAATGCAAAAAAGCGAGAATGGTACATGCCTCAAGCCATGCATATCCCGTCGCGCCACATCAACGTCCACGGTAGATTGGAAGCAAGCGTCCATAGCTTTGATAAATTCGTCAGAATCTCTGTGGGCAGGACCATCTTCGCGCCACAAATTGCGTAGCCAAGCTCTGGCGTCCCCATGCAAGTGGGACACAATAAAACCCACTTTTTCCTCTTCATCTTTAAAGTCTCTCCGAAGCAAATGCAGCGCATATACGACGTCTGCTCTGAAACTGGGATAGTGCTTCAGGTTCCCATCGAAGTGGGCTACTAAACTGCCCCCCCTTCTTCCGAGTCCTATTCCCTCTGGTCTGGACCCCGGGAACCCCTCTTTGCACGCACGTTCCCACCTGGCTTGCAGATCGTGGCATCGCGCCTCCGCTTCGTCACTCTTCTTCTGGGAGACCACTACCGCAGTGGAAAGCTCGGCGACTGCGTTTCGGAGGGTTGCTAGCTGTTCCTCCGCACTCATGGCTGCCAAACTTCGTGAGCTTTGCAAAAAAAAAAATTGTGTTCTTTTGGGAGGGGACTTACTGTCAGGGCTGCCTCAGGTCCCAGCTCACAAGAGACCAACGCCAAGTCCAGTTTATATACAAAGATGTTTATTGCAGTACATTGTTCGCTCCACAGCCGAGGCGCACAGCCCCACGTCTGTTACGCTTAGACCGCTGAAGTCCCCTCTGAGTCAGTCCCTCCTCTGCACCAGTTTAAGAGGGCTGTGCTGCTCCACCTCTTCCTTTCTTTCCTTTTCCGCAGGGTCTTCCTGCCCCCTGGGGTTTCGCCCCTCCTGGATTCCCCTGACGCGGAATCCCCAGACAGCTCTTCCCCCCTCCTGCGTGCTTTGGGACCTGGCTCCTCCCCCGGGCTCCCTGTACTTCCGCGCGCCTCCACATTTGAACTTGGCGCGCGTTCGCAGCCTCTAACTTTCCTCTTGACAGTTACACTACTCCCTGCACTACTCCCCTCCCCTTCCGGGAGGATGTCTTGCTCCGATCTCCCCTCCCTCTCTGCTTTCGGACTTGCTCCTCCTGTCACTGTGGAATCTCCACCCCCTTCACTGCGCTCTGGCGTGGAAGCCGGTCCCGACTCCCAGCTCCCACTCTGGGTTCCCCTGCTGGTCCCCTGCTCCTGACGGGTCTCCCCTGTGACTCCCCTCGACCTGACCACAGACGCCCCCCTCTGGGAATCCTCCGAATCACTTGAAAGGCTCATGGAATCCCTCAACTCATTGTCATCCTCTTCCTTGCTGTCTCGGGATTCCTCCCCCTCGCTCTCCGTCTCCTCCCCCACCTGTGCCTCTGTCCCTGAACCCCTGACACATGGGTTTTTAATTTTTTTTAATTACATTAATCCTTTAATTATTAAAAGTATTTAATCATTTTAATAATTCTTAAACATAATAATTATGTAAATGATTATTACATTCAAGTATAACTATGATTTAATTTTTAAAACTATTTTAAAAATTGAAAATACCATGTGCCAAGGAAGGTGATGGAAAGCCCCGAATAAAATGTATTCCTTTCCTTTTGGTTTTGAAATGATTTTGATTATTTCTATAAAATGTCCTTTTTATGTTTGAAATGATGATTTTGGAGATTGACAGTCTCCAATTAAATGCCTTAATTTCAGTTTCTGATTTGAAATGATTTTGCTTTTGAAACGACTTGGGGGAATAAAATCCTACCATGAAATGCTGTTAAGAGTCGCCTATTTAGATGTCTTGTAGCCATTTCCTGTCCACAGCTCTGTGTTCGAATCCTGTCTGCAGCTTCTTTGTCTCTCTGCTCTTCGATGGAAAATTTATTAATTTATTTGTAATTTTAATGATAGACGCTTATTTTAAATTTCTCACACAAATCACAATTTTCTCTCCCCCCCCCCCCCCGAGAAAAGCCACACACTTCCCCTCCTGTTTCTTTTTTTTATTTTAGCAGTAAAAAAAATTGTCACTTGGAGTTGATTGTAAATATGGGTAGATAGTTAGAAAGATGCAAATCAATAGAAATTATATAGCTAATTGAGAAATACATTATGATATATGATACATATGATATAATAGTGTGTGTGTGTGTGTGTGTGTGTGCGCGCGCGTTATATACCCGGAGATCTCAGGGCGGTTCATGGAAAATAATTATAAATATAAATGGTATGTAAAAATAATATATATAGAAATATTAATTAATGATATATACAACTATATTTCACAGCATAGTGGTTGCATTTTTTTTGCCGATTATATATATATATATATATATATATATAAAACCATAAAAAGATAAATATGTGATGTATTACGCAACACGTCATTATGGTATTTATATATATCTAATAATATATTGAATATAAATATATATCAATAATATAAAAATATATCAATAATAAAATGTCTAAGTATGTGTGTATATCATATAAACGTAAATTAGATCTAATTAATATCTATATGATATGATATATGATGTTTTATTATCATAAAACATATCCCCTCAGCCCCATTTTTGAAAGAAAAGAAACGGACACCGGTTGCTGTTTTTCTTCTAAGGCCGTATATTTAAAGTGAAATTCTCTGATTTCATAAGGGGGGACAGGGAAGAGACGAGAAAGATTCCCAACCGATGGATATCGAACAGTTTTCAAAATGTGTTTTTTTAAGGTTCATGTACATTGCTTAGAAAAAAAAGGAACTCTGCACACGCTCAGGAGCACTTTCCCCAAATCCCTCCCAGAACAACAAGGGGGAAAAACCCAAAACGTGAGAACGGAGAGATCCCATTGGTCGGCCGGTCGCTAGGTAGGTAGAAAACTGTAAACTCGGTTCAAGTCAGTTCTGGAAAAGTCTGTCCGCCGGAACCTGTAATGGCAGAAGCAACGGAAGGGAAGTGGCCGGTGGGAAGGAAGCCCGGCTGGTCCAAGGAGGAGGAGGAAGAGAAAGTACTGGAAGTTAGGAGGCGTGGCTTGTTCCTCGTTTCCTGTTACTTGAAACAGTGGGTTCTCCATGGCTGATTTGGGACAGGAAGTGGCTGCAAGGGGCCAGGAAGTGGGGAGGGAAGGGGCAGGGAAGGGACAGAAAGGCGCTGTGAGGGGACAGGAAGGAACTTTTAAGGGAACAGAAAGGGACTGAGAGAGAATAAGAAGGGACTGGGAGAGAACAGGAAGGGACTGTGAGGGAGAAGAAAGGGACTGTGGGGGAACAGGAAGTGCCTGAGAGCAAAGAGGAAGTGAATTGAAGGGAACAGGAAGGGGTAAAACCGGAAGGGACTGTGAGGGAACAGGTAGGGGCTGTTCGATAACAAGAAGGGGCTGTGAGAGAACAGGAAGGGCCCGTAAGGGAACAGGAAGTTCCTGAGAGCGTACAGGAAGTGACTCTTAAGGGAAGAGGAAGGTACTGTGAGGGGACAGGACGAATGGGAAGCGGAGAGGAGGAAAGGCTGGGGTGGGGGCAGGACCCGAATCCGGCGCCCGGCGCTCTCCCTCTTGGATGTCAGTTGACGTAGTACAACCAGTAGAGGAGGTTGAAGAAGCCGAAGGTGATGGGGAATAGAACCCGGGACCACTTGTCGATGGTGCTGACGTCGGCCAGGTCAGGGATCTTCAGCTTCAGCTTGGAGGACCTCCGGCGCAGGCGGCAGTTGGCCCGGGTGGCGCGGCAGGCAGGTGCCTTCCGGGAGTGTAGGGCAGTGCCTGAAGATTCGAACCCGCGCAGGCCGCAGGGGCGCAGGTCCGGCGAGGTTGACGTGGAGAAGAGCGGGCAGTTGCTGTCGGAGACGCCAGCCAGAAGGAGGTTGCCGTATGGGTCGGGCTGAAAGGAGAGAAGGGAGATCAGGGTCATCTATCCCAACCCGCGGGGATCTCGACCTCGAATTTGGGCCCCTGAGGGTCACCCATCCTGACCCGCGGGGATCTCGGCCTCAAATCCAGGACCCTGAGGTTCACCCATCCCTATCCACAGGGATCTCGGCCTCGAATTCAGCCCCCGAGGGTCACCCATCCCCATTCGGTTTTTAGGCAGGAATCTCGCACCTGAGTCCGGGGCTCCAGGTGCCGGGCACGTCTTTTCTGCTGGCGGGGCCCTCGCCCAAAGAAAATGTAGTTCACCAGGGCATATTCCAGCAGCGCCAGGAAGACGAAGACGAAGCAGCCCATCAGGTAGACGTCAATCGCCTTGACGTACGGGATCTTGGGCAGCGTCTCCCGGAGGTGGGTGTTGATGGTCGTCATGGTCAGGACGGTCGTAACCCCTGGGTGCCGCAGCGGGTGGGGGTGGGAGAAGAAACAGGGTTAGTTGGGTGGCTGGGAATTACAGCACGGGGAAGGCACCATAATTCAAACCTCCGTCACAATAACGATCAAAATATTTTTGTAATATCCAAGGATGGGACCGATATATTGAAATCAAATGTTTTCATACTCTGAAATCAATCAATGTCATGACTGAAGACGGATATATAAAAACATCCATGGAAATCCAACAATTTCATATTGAATCTGGATTCCATATGACCTTAACGGGTCGGAGAACTGGGCACCACTTCACCAAATGGGATCAAGGTCAGGTCCTGCCTTTAAGGAAAATCAGATGGACCGATAGAAGGATGGTGGACCTTTAGGGTCTTGGTGGACCACCAGCTTGCCACCAGGATATGGGAGAAGGTTCTCAGGGGCTTGGTGGTTCTCCAACTTCACCTGAATTCAACCCAATGAATGTCAAGAGGGTCCTGCATTTAGGGAGGATCACTTGGACCCTTGGTAGCAGGACCGCAGAGCAAGATCTCAGGATCTCCTCACCTAGGGCCACCCGGGCGGCCGAAGCGTCGTAGTTGATCCAAAAGGAGACCCAGGAGAGGATGGTGATGAGGATGGAGGGCATGTAGGTCTGCAGGATGAAGTAGCCGATGTTCCTCTTGATGCGGAAGCTGAGCGACAGGCGGAGGTAGGACCCTGTTGGAGAAAGAGGAGATGGTCAAACTGGACAGGAGCCCAGGATCCAGGTGAATTGGTGGGGACATCTCTGGTATCTTCAGTGAAGGGTGGATTGGAGGATCATGGTGTGTCCAACAACCCTGGGATTTCGGCCAGGGGGTTAGACTATATGGCCCCACAGGGGGAACCCACCTGTGGTGAAGACCACCTCACGGGTGACCAGCTTCTGCTCAATGATGGTGAACTGGGGCAACTCCAATACCTCCATCCCTGTCACGGCCGAAGAGTTTCCTTGCCAGAAGAAGACAATGTCATCGACAGTGTAGCCGTCTGGGAGGAAAGAAAATAAGACATAATGAGAATGATTCCTGGTTGAAAATTATTCCAGTCTTAAAATTAATCCTGGTTTAAAAGTATTCCTGGATTAATTCTAATTCCCAGATTAGAATTATTCCAGTTTTAAAATTATTCCCGTCTTAAAATTAATCCTGGTTGAAAATTAATCCTGTTTTAACATTATTCCCAGATTAACATTATTCCCCAATTAAAATCCTCCTGGTTTAAAATTAACCCTGGTTTAAAATTAACCCTGGTTTAAAATTAACCCTGCCTTAAAATTATTCCTGCCTTAAAGTTATTCCTG
Source organism: Podarcis muralis (assembly GCF_964188315.1). Classification (NCBI taxonomy): domain Eukaryota; kingdom Metazoa; phylum Chordata; class Lepidosauria; order Squamata; family Lacertidae; genus Podarcis; species Podarcis muralis. The sequence continues at coordinate 20,869,097 of NC_135674.1, forward strand.
GATAATTCCTGGATAATACTTTTAATTATTCCTCAATTAACAAGCAATAATTTAATTTCATTGAATGATACGCACAGCTCTCAATTTCCAGGGTGCAATTCTGCTGATCCAGGGGGTATCTCCGGAGATCCATCATGCAGGCAGCGGTTGTCGTGATCCTGCGGAGAGAGAGTGTGAGTGGATTCCAGGGATCCATTATGGGGATCACTGATTGACGGACGCGGGGAATGCTATATATTGATTGGGGGGGTTCGACCCCTATTTGGATGATATTCCTGGTCCTATGTCTGAACCAGCAAATATTTCTCTAAATTTGCCTGTTGATAAGTATTAATTGGACGGTTAATTTTATGGACTATTAATTGCTAAGTATAAATGAATATGTATTTATCAGATCGCTAATTTTTAATGGACTATCAATATGTCTCAAAATTGATAATATTTAACCGTGATCACTATGCAAGGACGAAAAGCCGTCATTAATCATGATCCATCCAATAATCATGATCCGTCCATTAATAATCATTAAACATGATCCGTCCATTAATAATCATTAATCATGATCCATCCATTAATAATGACCCGTCCATTAACAATCATTAATCATGAGCCACTCATTAATAATCCACTCCATTAATAATCATTAATCATGATCTGTCCATTAATAATGACTCGTCCATTAATAATCGCCCGTATTGATCAATACGCCCAATAAAAATTGATTATCACCCACTTCACGGTGATCACTAGGCGAGAACAAAACCACCCATTAATTGACCATATTTGCAATAACGAACCGGCCGGAGCGAATCGGTTCTTGATTATTGGTGATTAATATTGTTAATATCCACCCACCTCAGGCCGTAGAGGACGGTGCCGTCCGGGTGCAAGCGGATCATGCGGTTCTTGACGGTGACGCCATGCAGGAAGGACTTTTTGTCGTTCAGGAAGTAGGTGTCTGGGAGCCAGAGCTGGTCGGCGACTCGGTTGTCGAGTGTCAGGTTGAACGGCAGATCGCCATAGGCGAGTCGCTTGTCCCGCCAGCTCTGCTGGAAGTACATGGTGATGGTATAGTCCTGGCGGAGGAGAAAAGAAAAGAGAGAGATGGGGGAAATTGAAGGATAGAAGGATGAGAGGATAGGAGGAGAGAAGGTGGAGAGGCAGGTCGCCCTAGGCGAGCCGTTTGTCCCGCCAGCTCTGCTGGAAGTACATGGGGATGGTATAGTCCTGGCAGAGAGAGAGAGAGAGAGAGAGATGGGGAAATTGAAAGATGGAAGGAGAGAAGGATAGGAGAGAAGGAATAAAGGAGGATAGGATAGCAGGAAAGGATAGGATAGAAGGAAAGCCATCTTTTCCCTCAGGATTCGAATCCGGACCCAACGGGAGTTCGTCCAACTTACCATGTTGACTTCGGAAATCTGGTCGATGCTCGAGATGTGGATGCTCATCCCCACCACCACAGGGTTCCCTGAAATAGTAATAACAACAACAACAAAACACAAAGCAACAGATTTATATTATATTATATTATATTATATTATATTATATTATATTATATTATATTATATTATATTATAACAAAGTAATAAAATTATTAATTGCTAATGAAACTCATAATCGGTTAATTTATTGACTGGTGATGAAACGATCACATAATGAAACCATAAAATCAAACCCTCAATGGGAAGATGAGATAATAAACAATAAGGAAATAATAAAATAAAGTCATAAATAATAATGCCATAAAATTAAAGAATAAAATTTAAAAAAAAATCATAACTTTAGAACATGAGGAAAGGCTAAAAGTCAATAAGGAATAACAGCAAATTGAACAATAGATTATAAGAAAATAATAAAAGCAATAATAAAAGGGGATAATAAATAATCATTTATTTATTTATTACCTAACTTCTTATTTATGATTATCTAATTTATTATTGATCGGATTTATGCTCTAACCTTTAGGCACCTCTGCCTTACCTCCGAAATAAAACTGAACCATAGATTAATAAGAAAATAATAAAAGTTGATAATAGATCATCATTTATTAATTTATGACCTGGCTTATTATTGATTACCTGATTTATTATCAATTGGATTCATGCTCTAACCTTTAGACCGCGCTGCCTTACCTCCGAAATCGGGCCGCAGGCGGACATCGTAGCCTTTGAGGAGCTTGTCCACAATGTCCTTGACCACAGAGATGTTGCCAGTGGAGGGGCTGCAAAACAGGAGAAGACCATGGTTTGTCCTCCAAGCGGCTGAGATAAAATATTGGGGGCTCCCCATTGAGCCCCACCCCACATGGCACCCTATACATTTGGGGGTCCTTCGTATATTGGGGTGCCCAGCTGGATTAAAACATGGGGGCCCCACATGGCATCATTTAAACCTGCCAGCTGATAAGAAATTTGGGGGGTCCCAGCTGGGAGAAGATATTGGGAGCCCCAATAAACTTGGGGGGCCCTTCATATATTCTATTGGGGTGTCCAGCTGGAATAAAATATTGTGGGGTTCATATAGATTTGGGGCATTTGAGATATTGGGGGCATCATGCTTCTCATGGCCTCCTTTAAACTTGCCCCCCTGAATTCCAGCTGGACACCCCAGTATAATATATTATATAAATTTCATATAAATTTGGGGAGGTTGAAATATGGGGGCATCATGCTTTTCATGGCAATTGGAAGGGGTCTCTCCCCTATTCTGTGGGGGGGAGCTAGGGGACCCCCAAAACCCCCCACAGGGGAGCCCCAAAACCCCCCACAGGGGAGCCCCCTACAGGTTAACCTATCTGTGTGCCTCCTAAAAACCCCACAAGTAGCCCTGCTACCTTTTCCATCCCCCCAAACCCCAGAGGAGCCCCCCTCTCAGGTTCGCCTACCTGTGCACCCCCTAACCCCCCCACAGGTGAGCCCCCACTACCTCTCTGCCCCCAAATCCCTAAGGTAACCCCTGCTACCTGTCCATCCCCCCAAACCCCCAGGGGAGTCCCCCTCTCAGATTAAACTACCTGTGCACCCCTAAATAAAACCCCAGGTGAGCCCCCCCCGCTCTGTGTCCGCCCCCAACCCCCCAGGGGAGCCCCTTGCGACTTTTCCGCCCCCCCAAAACCCCAGGTGAGCCCCCCAAACCTACCTGTGCGCCCAGCAGCAGCAGCGGAGGAGGAGGAGACACAGCGCCGCCCATGCGCCGCCGTGCAGTCCCCGCATTTCCGAGAGGTGGGAGGTCGGGGTGGGGGGGCAGCACCCCCAAAATGGGGACAGAGGTGCGGCCGGCCTGTTCACCTGAAGCGAATGGAAATCCGAATCGAAGAGCGGCGCTCAGCAGGAGCCGGCGCAGGCTCCTCCCGGCAGCCTCGCCATGGCGCAAAACGGACGGGAGAAGAAAAGCGCTCCGGTTGGGCGCAGGGGGGCGGAGGAGAGGAGCCAACGGAGTCTCCGGCGAGCGGGCGCACGTGGAAAAGGCGCTTCGGGAGACGGTGGCGGGACGCGGAAGTTGCGGTCCGGAAGCCGCAATCGGAGACGCTGCGCCCCAATGTGGGGAATGAGCTTTTGGGGGCGCAGGGGAGGATCGGCCGCCGACGGAGAGTCTCTGGCCAACAGGAATGATGCGCTCTTGCTTGCGGAGACAGGGAAAGGCTGCGCGTCAACGAAGGAGATGCACTTTTGGGAGACGAGGAAAGGCTGCGCCCAAATGCAGAAAATGCGCTTTTTGGAGACGGTCAGGAGGAAAATGCGCCGTCCGGCGCGCAGGCGAGGATGGGCGGGCGCGCAGGCCAACGGGAAGGAGGGATGCGAGGAAAGGCTGCGCGCCCAAAAGCAGGAAATGCGCTGTCGGGGGCGCAGGCCGCGAATGGAGACGCTCCGGCCCACGGGAAGGATGCGCTGGGGGAGAGACTGCGCCCAAAGGTGGGAAATGCGCAGGCGAGGATGGCGGGACCACGGACGGATCCGAGGAGGAGAAGCTGCGCGCCAACGTGGAAATGTGCCCAGGAAAAGTCGCCCGAGGATCCTGCTTTTGAAGGAGGACAGGCCGTCAATGGAATCTGCGCGCAACGTGGGAAATGCGCCTTCAGGGGGCGCAGGCGAGGATGGCGGGACCGGGGCCGGATCCGAGGAGAAGAAGCTGCGCGCCGACGTGGAAATGCGCCAAGGAGAGGATGCCGCTTTTGGAGAGGAGATGCGCCTTTGCAGGAAGAGAGTCTGCGCACAGCGTGGGAAAATGCGCTGGGGGTGGGGGCAGGCGAGATTGGCGGGACCAGGGACGGATCCGACAAGGTGAAAGTTGCGCTCCCGAATGCGCCGACCCCCGGAAAAAGGTGGAATCCGGTTTGGGGGGGGGGTGGAGGAGGAGGAGGAGGCCGGATCCTTGGATACCTCCGGCCGCGAGATGCGCTCTTGGGGGGCGAAGCCAGGCCGAATTCTCAGGGGGTTCCTCCCGACGCAGATACCCGCACTTGGGGGGCGCAGGTGGACGATGCGTTCCCGGAGGGTGGCGTAGGGCGGGGGTCGCAGCCGGATCCGTCTGGATGAGTAAAAATGCGCGTTTTCGGGGGGAAGGGCGCACAGGCCTCGAAATCCGCGCTCGGGGGGCGCCGGGGAGGGGGTGGGATTCCTCCTGGAGGGGGGGCGCAGGGAGGCCCTCGCCTCTGTTTGGCCGGGCGGCCGCTGCAGAGGATGCTCCGCGCTCCGCCTTTCCGAGAGGAGGAGGGAGGGAGGGAGAAGGAATCACGTGATAGGAAGAGCGGTTTGGGGGGGAGGGAGAACCCCAAAAATAAAGGAAATTATAATCCGGAAGAAAAAAAATGCAATTTCCCCCCTCCAAAATAAAGGGAAATCGTCCCTAAAGCGCAGAAAGAATAACAATGGGGGGGGGGAGAGACACAAAGAGAAGGGGGGAGAGAGAGCTAGAGAGGAGAAAGAGAGGGGGAGATGAGGGAGAAGAGAGGAAAAAAGAGGGAGAGAAGGAGAAAGGAAAAGAGGGGAAGAGAGGGATGGGGGAAAGAGGGAAGGAGAAAGAAAGAGAGGAGGGAAAGAGAAAAAAAAATAGAGAGGAGAAAGAAAGAAAGAAAGAAAGAAAGAAAGAAAGAAAGAAAGAAAGAAAGAAAGAAAGAAAGAAAGAAGAGAGAGAGCAGAAAAGAAAGAGAGAGAGAGAAGAGAGAGATGGGGAAAGAGAGAGAGAGGATAAAGGGTCCCTGGGGTAATCTATTCTGACCCGCTTCCGCCTCTGCCATTCTACGATTATATTCCTGGTATAGGGTGATATATAAATGATAATGATAATGATGAACCACCCTGTACCCGAAGAAGAAGGAAGGAAGAGGGCTCTCTTCTGCATTGTAGGGGCTCCCTTCTGGCTCCCCCATTCTAGATCCCTGCATTGCAGGGGGGTCTGCCTGGATGTCATTTCGGGCTCCCTTCTAGCTCCCCCATTCAAGGATCCTGCGCTCCGTTTCCCGCCTCGCAGGGGGGTCAGTCTTGATGACTTTTAGGGCGCCCCTTCCCTCTTCGCTTCCCCCCTCCCTTCCCGTCTGCTGCAGTGACGACGAGCTCCGCGAGTGCGCCGGCGCGGCCGGAGCTGCCCCCCCCTCGTCTTCCCGCCCCGGTTTCGGCGGGCCGCAGAGAGTCCCGGTAAGGCTCGCGACCCCTCTAAAAAAACTGGGGAGGGGGGCTGCTTTCGCCCCAGGGGTGCGCCCTCCCCCTTCTGGTTTTGGGGTTCCCGATGGAGCAGGTCGAGGGGTCCCCAAGTTCTCCTTCTAATGCTCCCCAAAACGGCTCCCTCCCTCTTCCTGCCCCCTGTTTCCCGAAGGATGCGCGGTCACGTAGCCCAAAGCATGCGCTTGGGGGGCTACGAAGGGGGCAGTTTGGGGGGCAGGTGTTCCCCCCAAGCGGGCAAATCCCTCTGGTCCCCCCCAGTCTTCCCGAAGGGGGATGCAACGGCCCCTGCGCCCCATCTCGCCTCGTGCTTTTTGGGGCCACGGATGGCGACGGTTGTGGGGCGAATGTGGGGCGCAGGGGACCCCCATTGGGGCAGATGGGGGACAGGATAGCCCCCGAAGATCTCCTTAAAACGACCCCCCCTACCAATCGGGTAAGTCCATTTCGACCCTTTCCCCCCGCACCAGCGATTGCGCGGCGAATGGAACAGTCGGCTGGGAAGGGACCCGAGGATCATCCAGTCTGACCCGCTGCTCGTAGCACGTGTGAAAAGGACCTCGGGGTTTAGGGGAACCACTAGTGTCACCTCACTGGATTCCAGGCTTCTCTCTTGAGATCCCTGCCGCCGTGAATGGTCCAGGAATCTCCAACCGACCACCCGACATCCGAGGAAGGTATCGAAGGAGAGAAGGATGAAATGAGAGGAGAGATGGGGGGAGGAGAGAAGGAGAGAATAATAATAGGGCGGGAAGGGACCGCTGATGCTACTTTGGATGGAGTTACAACAGTGTTTCCCAACCTTTTTTGGGCAAAGGCACACTTGTTTCATGAAAAAAATATCGAGGCACACCACCATTACAGCCCCGTGACGTCAGCGCGCAGCGTCACGCCGGGAGGGACGCACGAAAGTGTAATAGGAACAAATAAAGAGCCTATGATTTATTGGGGGGAAAGAATACGGGCATTCATTCCGGAGCTCTCTGCTGATCTCATCAAGCAGCTACACCTTGCCCTCAGGCTGCTGGCACTGAGGTCAGGACACGGCCTGCGCTGGGGCTCCCAACAGTGTGTAACAGCCAATGCCACCCCAAAACAGCCAATGCTATTTTATTTCATTTATATCAGGGGTAGGCAACCTAAGGCCCGTGGGCCGGATGCAGCCCAATTGTCTTCTAAATCTGGCCCGTGGATGGTCCAGGAATCAGTGTGTTTTTATTTATAATGCATTTCTGGGTTATTTGCGGGTCATAGGAATTTGTTCAAACCCCCCCCCCCAAAAAAAAAAAATATATTCTGGCACACATCTTCTGAGGGATGGTGGCCAGGCCCATGGCTGAAAAAGGTTGATGACCCCCAATTTAAATCCTACCTTTACCCCAAGGAGCTAAATGAGACATGCATAGCTTTCACCCTCAACCCACTTCTAAAAACCCTGTGATGTAGGTTAGATGCCAAGCTCAAGGTCACTCAGAGAGCTGCCTGGCTGAGTAGGGATTTGAACCGTGGTCTCCTCAGCCCAAATCTCCACCCCACACTGGCTCTTTGCCCAGACCAACAGTATTGCCGGCTGGGGCTTCCTGGCAGAGGCCAAGGCCTCATTCAGCAGAATGGTCAGAAGGACACTCCACATCCGGTGGCATTTTTAAGTGTGTGTATTTATATGTATATGTATATGCACACACACACACACACCATCTCAAGAGCAGCCTCGCCCCAATTAAGTCTCTGCAGCCCAAAAGCTTAAGGCACCAAGTTCATAAAAGCTCTATTTTTATTTTTAAAGGTAGTTAGAAGGTACAGCGCCCACGTAGCAGCCCCTGTGTGGAGAGCCGGGTCCAGGCTGGCAAAATAAAGCCACAGCGGAAGCCGCGGCAGTGGAGCGCTGCCATCCTGGGCGGAGGGGTGGGGGCTCCCGGACGTCGGTGCGGGCGGCCGCCGTGTGCGACGGAACCTGGCTCGGGCTGAGGGTCGGTTGGGGAACGAGGCTCCTGGCGCGGGAGATTCTCCTCCCCCCCCCCCCCCCCCCGCATACTCACCGTGAGGCAACGCCTCCCCGCACTCGAATTGGACCTGGAAGCGGAGCGGGTGGCCGAAGGGGCTCGGGTTCTCCAGCAACGAAACTCCCAGGACAGACACCCGCGCCATGACAGATCTCTTCTTTCCCCCCCGCCCGCCTTGCCTGCTTCCTTCTCCCTCTCAAGCCCAAACGCCGAAAGCCCACTCCCCGCGCGCCGCCGGCTTAACGACGGAACGGCGGAGCCACCAATCCCTGCGCGGCGATCGGAGACGCCGCAGCCAACCCCCGAGCTTCGCGCCTCGGCTCCCCCGCCTACTCCTCGCGCGCGGCCACGCCCACCGCTCCCTCCGCCAATCCGCCTTCCCGACTCTGTCCCTGGCGGGAGCTAAATCTAAACAATAAGCTTCCCCCGCCCCAGCCCCACGCCTGGCGGTGGGGGAATAATTTTCCCCCCTTTATTCCCCCCCGCCAATTTTTCCCGCGGCACACCAGGCAAGGTCTCACGGCACACTAGTGTGCCGCGGAACACCGGTTGGGAAACACTGAGTTACAAGCTTGGTGGGTCAAAGGAACGCCATGATGATGATGTCGATGTCAAAAACAGGTCATGCCGATGCAGGATGAATCTCAGGCCTCCCTCTCTTTCTCACCTTCCCCATCTCTCTTCTTTCTTTCTCTCTCAAATCTCCCTTCTTCTATTTCTTTCCCCCATCTCTCTCTCCCCCCTCCCTTCTCCTCTCTTTTTTCTCCTCTCCCTCCGGGGTCACATCTCCCCCCTCTCTTTCCTCTTCCTCCCTCTCTTTCTCTTCCCCATCTCCCCCCCCCTCTCTTTCTCTTCTTCCCCACCTCTCTCCTCTCTTTCTCTCTATTTTCTTTCTCTGGCTCTCCATTCCTCTCTCAAATCTCCCTTCCTCTTCTCTCTTTCCCTCCCTCTCCCTCCCTGGACTCCTTCTCTCTTTCTCTCTCTCTCTCTTTCATCTCCCTTCCTCTATCCCTCTCTTCGCTTTTTCCCTCCCTCTTCCTCCCTGGACTCCTCTCTCTCTCTCTCTCTCTCTCTCTCTCTCTCTCTCTCTTCCCCCCTCTCTCTTCTCAAATCTCCCTTCCTTTATCCCTCTCTTCTCTCTCTTCTCATCCCTTCCTATAGGAACAGGGCAGCAGCCAATTCCTTTCATATTCCAATCACAGCAGCTGCGGAATTCTTCCCTCCCTCCCTCTCTTTCTGGCAGGAGAAAAGGAGGAGGCATGGCTGGAGGGCATCTATCCTACCCACAGTGAGTAGGGGTCTCCTCCTCTGAGACAGGATCAGGGCCCTGCTGCCAGATTTTCCTGGATCCAAAGACAAGCTGCAATCGGTGGCTAAAATACGATGAATTATAATTTTAAAAGCTCTATTTTGAGCTCTATTTTGAATGTTAAAAGAGGTGGTGCCTTAACTGGACATTTACGTTTGCATTATTTGGGGGGCCTTTTGTGAAAAAGCTGTGTCCTGACAAATTTAAAAAATGGTTCTGGTTTAAAAAATAAATAAAAATGAAATCAATTATGGAATTGCAGTTGATTACAAAATGGCAAAGGAAGCAAAATGCCAGGCCTGGCGAACGGTTGGCGAAAATGCAATGTGCAAATTGATGCCAACTTTGCAGGCCAGGAAGGCCAAAAGCAGGGAAGAGAAAGGGTTAGGGGCTGAGGATAGGGATAGTGATAGGGGTTAAGGATAGGAATAGGGGTTGGGGGTTAGGGGTTAGAGATAGGGGTTAGGGATAGGGCATAGGGGTTAGATTTCCTTTTTTGGAATCATAAAAATCCCTTTTGTACAGAAAGGTTCAACCTTGCTGGCATCCCAGACTCTGTGCATTAGGCTAGAGACTGAGGAAAGGATTCTTCCCGCCCTGCGTCCTGGAATCCTGTCTTCTCCTGCCGCTGGAGATGTGATGCCAGAGGAAAGCTGGGATGCTATGGAATACGGACCGCTGCCTTCCGAGGCCTTCCAACAGGTCACGATCCAGCGCCACCCGGACGGAGGGTTCGGGTTTGTGGCCGGTGGTGAGAGGCCTGTGGTAGTGCATACTGTGGTGGCAGGTGAGGATTCTGGGGATGAATCTCAGCGTCGGGTCATCGAGTCGGAAGCGGGTTGGACTAGAAGACACTGAGGGTCTCTCTCCCCCCGACAGACACCAGCTGCCCCTTCCTTTGGCAGGTGGACCCTCGGAGGACAAACTCTTTCCTGGGGACCAGATCTGGGCCATCGGTGACAAAGATGTGAGTGATGTTGCCCGTGAGAGATTCATCAAAATTGTGAGGTGAGGAAGGAGGAAGCGGGTTTGAGACATGCTGGTCGGACTGGGTGACCCTTCTGAAATTTAAGAGCGGTGGTCCCTGCCTCCTCTACAAATCCATGGATTCTTTCTGGAGGGATTTTAACCCTGGGGAGCTGGGACCCCCGAGGGTCGTCCAGTCCAAACCCCCGGAGAGGCAGGAATCTTGAGGAAACCCTAAATGTCTCCTTTGTTCCTTTTCCACTGCAGAAGTGCCAGGGAGTCCACCATCTTCACCGTGCTGAAAACCCATCAGGTGAGACCCCCGGGGGTCATCCATCTCAACCCCCACCCCCCGGCGAGTCGGGAATCTGCTTTTTCGGCTGAGATCTTGGAAGGCTGCCAACATCTCCCACAAGGCCCGTCTTTTCCTTCTCCCCTTCCAGTCGCCCAAGTCTGCCTTCATCAGCGCCGCAAAGAAGGCCAAGCTGAGGTCCAACCCTGCCAAGGTGCGCTTCTCGGAGCCGGAGCCGGTGAGTTCTGGAAAGTTCTGTAATGGAGGGGATGTGGTTGTCTCCTTTATTCATGTCTCCGTCGCCTCTTCAGGCTTGTTCAAGATAGCTAATGTGCTGCACAGAGTGGCTGGGGAGGCCCAGCCTGGTGGGCAAGGTGTAAGTAATTAACAACAACAACAACAACAATTTATTTATACTCGGCCCATCCAGCTGGGTGATTAAAAACAGAATAAAACATGAAACCTAAAAACTTGCCTAAACAGGGCTACCTTCAGATGTCTTCTAAAAGTCTGGTAGTTGATTATTATTATTAGTAGTAGTAGTAGTTGTCTGCCAGCCTTTGCTTTTCCACTCGCAGGAGATGCTGAAGAAGGAAGCCCTCCTCCTCATCCCCAACGTCCTGAAGGTTTACCTCGAAAACGGGCAGGTCAAGTCCTTCACCTTTGACAGCCGCACCACTGTCAAGGTAGAAAGGGAAGCAGTGCCTAGTGCTTAGAGTGAGGTGCTGGGAAGCAGTGCCTAGTGGTTAATGACTTGTAAAATGCTTTTGGAGGAAAAAAGATTTTCTATTTAAGTTACATTCTAGTCCAACGGAATGTATTCAATTTACATTCCATTTTATTTATTTATTTATTTATTTATTTATTTATTTATTTATTTATTTATTTATTTAATTCTATTGAAGTTACATTCTTAATTCTTGATACATCGTAATTCTTAATACATCAGGAAAGAAGGATTTGTTTTAAGTTTTTCATGTGTGCTAAAACACAGTCTTATTTTTTTTTTATTGTTTAACCAAATCAGTTAACAAAAATAGATGCATATGCTATCATGTTGTTGTTTGAGTTAATTAAATTGTTATTAAGGAAATGATACTTTTTCTCCTGCCAATAAAGTAGAGCAAAACAGTTGACCAAATACAAACAGTTAACTTATTAAACCTCACCATAATTTCATAATTATCAGTCTATGTATTTCTAATAGTAGAACCAAATCAGTCATTTTTGATAAAACTGTAAAAATTGATTATTCCAAAAAGAAAACCTTCCTCTGCTTGTCAGAATTAAGGTGATGCCAGCAAGGCTGAAACTTTCTGTAAATAAGGGATTTCTCTCCCCCCCCCCCCCCCCGCTTTTCTTTTCAAAAATGCTATTCTCTCCCCACTACCAGGAAGTGATAACGACCCTCCAGGATCGCCTTTCCCTCAGGCTGATTGAGCATTTTTCCCTCGTCTTGGAATACCGCAGCCCCCAGCGGAGCAACCAGTTTCTCCTCCTCCAGGAGAAGCAGCCTTTGACCCACGTGAGTCAGGAGGGAGCAGAGGTCATCTAGTCAAACCCCACTGGCAGAGCTCTGAAATCCTTCCTTCCTTCTTTCCTTTGCCCTTCTCTCCCTTTCTCTATCCTTCCTTCCTTCCTTCCTTCCTTCCTTCCTTCCTTCCTTCCTTCCTTCCTTCCTTCCTTCCTTCCTTCCTTCCTTCTTTCCTCCCTCCCTTTCTCTGTCCTTCTTTCCTTCCGTCGTTCCTTCCTTTTTCCCCCCAGATAAATTTTTATTGGTTTTTCATTGATTATACATATATACAATCTAGATTACATAAGTTGCATATAACATAGCCGTTACAAGAGTCATATATATATATTACACAATTATTTTGGGCTCCGCCGAGCCTCGGACTTCCCTTCACTTCGTTGGTAAGTATCAGATAGTTTCTAAAGTCACGTGTTTTATCTCCTTTACATATTTGCCAAACACTGTTAGAGTTATTCTAACCCTGCCAGAGTCATCAAAGTTCTACACTTGTCTCTTATATACGTCAGATATTTGTTCCAATTTTCATGAAACTTCTGGTCATCCTGGTCTCTTAATCTTCCTGTTATTCTAGCTAGTTCAGCATAATTTATCATCTTGATCTGCCAGTCATTTATAGTAGGTATTAACTCCATTTTCCAACTTTGAGCTAGCATAGTTCTAGCGGCCGTTGTGGCATATAGAAACAGATTTTTGTCCTCTTTTTTGATTTCCTTGCCGACTATTCCTAGCAGGAAAGCTTCAGGCTTTTTGGGGAAAGTATATTTAAAATATTTTTTAAGTTCGTTGTAAATCAGTTCCCAAAAGCCTTTTACTTTACTGCATGTCCACCACATGTGGTAGAACTCACCATCCCCCTCTCCACATTTCCAGCATTTCTTAGTCTTCAGTTTATAAATCTTAGCCAATTTCACTGGCGTGAGGTACCACCTATAAATCATTTCCCAAAGGTTTTCCCTTAGTGCCGTACACGCTGTGAATTTCATATTTACGTTCCACAACTCTTGCCACTTTACAAAGTCAATATTGTGACCGATATCTATAGCCCATTTTGTCATGGCCTCCTTCACCTCTTCGTCTTTTGTATACCAATCCAGTAAGAGGTCATACATCCTAGATAGTGTTTTATTTTTACCTTCTATGACTTCCACATTAAATTTAGATTTTTTATCTTCAAATCCCAGTTTCTTTTTGTAATATAGACTCAGGTCTGGTAAAGAAAAAACCCCTCTTTCTTTTTTATCTACCAGTATTTTCATTTTTATCCGTGATCTTTTTCCCTGCCAAATAAATCTCGCCAAGATCCTTTGCCAATCTTTACACTGTTTTAATCCTTTCATTACTGGGATAGTTTGGAACAGAAATAACATTCTGGGCAGAACGTTCATTTTGATAACTGATATCCTCCCTAAGAAGGAAAGTTTCAGTCTCTCCCAGATTTCTAAGTCTTTCTTGATACCCTTCCAAGTAGCCTCATAATTATCTTTATATAAATTTATATTTTTTGCTGTGATCCACACTCCTAAATATTTCACCTTCTTAGCAACCATAATTCCCGTCTTTTGTTCTAGCTCTACTATATCTTCCTTAGTTATATTTTTTGTTATCATTTTAGTCTTATTCCTGTTAAGCTTAAGACCTGCCACTTTTCCAAATTCTTCTAATTTCTGTAGGGCTTCTTGTAAACTGTTCTTTGGATCTTCCAATGTTAATATCAGGTCATCCGCAAATGCTTTTATTTTGAATTCCTTACTTCCTACCTTAATTCCTTTGACCTCCGGTGTTTCCCTTAACCTTTTATTAAACACTTCCAACACTGTTATAAATAACAAAGGGGATAAGGGACAGCCTTGCCTGGTCCCTTTAGCAATATTGAAGACTTCCGATATATTATTATTTATTATAAGTTTGGCTTTTTGCTCTTGGTAAATAGCCTCAATACCTTTTCTAAATCCTTCACCAATTTCCATTGTTTTTAAATTTTCTTTCATGAAACGCCAGGAGACATTGTCAAATGCCTTCTCGGCATTAATAAAAATCAGCGCCGCCTGCTTGTCTATTCTACAGTCCAGCTATTCAGTAATGTCTATCACGTTTCTTACATTGTCTTTCAGTTGTCTCCCCGGGAGGAAACCCGTTTGGTCTTTATGAATTCTTTTATTCAGCACTTTTTTTAATCTTTCCGCCAACACATCTGCGAATAGCTTATAGTCATTATTTAATAATGAGATTGGTCTATAGTTTTTCACCTCTAAGCCATCTGTATCTTTTTTAGGGATTAAGGTAATATACGCTTCTTTCCAGGTATTTGGAATTCTCCCTTCTTTTAGTACATTGTTCATGACTTCACATAGCACTGGGGAAAGTTGACCACTTAATATTTTATAGTATTTGGTCGAGATACCATCTGCGTTTAAATTCTTTCCTTATTTCAGCCATCAAATTATCATAGTCCTTAATTTCCTTCCCATCTTTCCCATTTTCTTGTCTGGATGGTCTCCTTTCTGCAGGCGTTCCCGCCCCCTTTTTCATTTTGTATTTCTATTTGTCTTAATTAACTAAAAAGAGTTTTCCCACCCCTAGGGGTTGCTCAACTGTAATTTAGTAAATTTCTTTGTTTTTCCAATGTAGTTCCTTTCTGGCCCCACACGGTGGCGCCTTATTTGCATTCACACTCTTAGCTCTTTGTTGTTCCCTGAAGCTCTTCAGTAAGAAGTCTCTCTCCACGTGCAGCTAGGGGACCAGTTAGATAGATCGCTTACAATCACAGAAAGCAAATGAAGGGAGAAGAAGGATCTCAAGGTTAGAGTCCTAGAGAATAAATAAAATAGGAAACACCAAGACGGAGGGAAAAGGAAAGGAGGTGGGGAACATCCGACTCAACACTTTCCAGGAAGTAGGGATGGGGTACAAGGTGAGTTTCGAAGCCAGAACAGAGAAGATGGGGGGGGGGGGGTCAAAATTAAGCCAGGAGATCACCACGGGAAGGCAGCAGAATCTAGAGAGAACATAGGGTCTTGCCAAGGTACTGTGTTTAAATCTTCTTTTCTTTTCTTTTCAACTTAACCGTTTACCCCCGTTTGCTGGAGCGATAGATTGAACGTTTAAGGCGCCATGGTTATCTTCTCCTAGATGATTACGGCTGTGTACCGCTTTAAAAGAAGAATGGAAATGGAGCACGTAATGGCGGCGAGAGGTTCCGCTGTTTTCCAAAGCTCTCCTCTTACGATTCACGTTCTCCTCCCAGACCTCTTGTCGTATCCGCTCCTCTCAATAACAAATTCAGCTTTCAGTCAGTCAAGCGCCCCAAATAATAAAGAGAAACAGTCTCAGCTTGAACACGTTAGGCGGGAGAGATATATACAAAGTACAATAACTCGGAACAAAGTCTCACTTATTTATCCTAAACCGGGTGGAAATTACAGTCCCTTTTGGTCACTGGCGTAGCGCGCTCCGACCAGGACAGAGCAGAAATGTTTCTATCCGCTTTTCAAATATTCAGCTGTTTTCAATCAGTCCATTGCCTCAGATTTTTACACTTTGTATCTGAGGTCTCTCCGCAACGCCCACTCGGCAGTTACAGTCTTACTCCCTCTCCTCTCCCAGTCGTTTAAACACGCCGTTTACTCTTACCGCTGAAGCGAATTCCTTCTTCTTTCACATCATAATATCTTTTGTTCCGCTGGTTTCCTTAACTTAATTTCATTCTGTTGTTGTTTTAGTTATCACCCAGCTTCTTAATTGTTGTTGGAGGCTTGCCGCTTTCACTCGGAGCCTGAGGCTTCACAACACGGGGTCTGTTGCTTTCCTTTCGTGCTGCAGGTCCAATCCTGTTCTCAAACTCGGTTTAAAATGTCAGAAAAACAGGGGAGCACCGGCAGCACCGCCGGGTACCTGTCCCCCGAGATAATCCTCTTGGGGTTTCGAGGTCCACGGAGCCTTCGTGACACCTCTAGACCCCCGTGTTGTTCGAGACCCCCCCCCCCCGGAGGGCAGCTTCGTGCTCCTTTCCTGTGGCTGCGGTTCGCCGGAAGTCCCTCCCTCCCTCCTTCCTTCCTTCTTTCCTCCCTCCCTTTCTCTGTCCTTCCTCCCTTCTGTCGTTCCTTCCATCCCCATCTGTCCTTCCATCCTTCATTCCATCCTTCCTTCATTTGTGCCTCCCACCCTTTCTCCTTCCTTCCTTCCTTTGTCCCTCCC